>NC_046294.1:27690951-28018868 GCF_004115265.2 Rhinolophus ferrumequinum | reverse complement strand
CTTGTGAGGTAGGAGGAAAACTAGAAGACCATAGTGTCCAGTAAGACAAGTAAAGAAAGTGCATCCAGGAACGGATCTCATCCTGCAAATGTCAAATGCTACAAAGTAAGAGGAGGATTATTGACAAATTCCTTGTCTAGAATCCTGGTTTTTCTACCCCAACTTTTTCAAAACCATTAGCTGTAACTTCCTCAAACAGTTTTTATCACGTCTGACTCAAAACGACTCCCCCTGGATTTAATTATCATAAACTAAGGTCAAAATGCCTTAGCTGGTCCCTTACGGCCTTGTAAAACCACAATCACCGTCTAGAAGGGAATGGCTCCCTTCTTGGAGGTTCCTGCACCTCTCATATTCTTTTGTCATTCTACATGTTTGCTTATGCTCTATCCACCCGTGCATACGGCCCTCCCAATGCTCTCTGATAACTCTGATCCTCACCCCATCCAGTTGAAAATCCTCACTATGCCAGGCCTTGAGTTGCTCCCCTGTCTCTGAGTTTCTACACCTCACCATTACACCGTTCCTGGTGGCACTTGTACTGTCTCATGATTTTTCAACAGTCCACAAGCAGCTGTGTCATCTTCTTCATGAGACTGTGCGTCCCTTTAGAGTTGGAACCATATTTTAAGCCCCGTAGCATCTGTAGCTCCCTGAAAAACTGACTCTTTAGGATTATACACTTATTGCAGCCTTCAAGAAATACTTTGAATCATTGGAAATTAGAACAGAACTGGAAAGCTATCATTAACTATTTGGCTGGTCCAGAAAGTTTCTTTCTCTTATTTCACATCAGTGATATTATTCCTTGACAAGAATATCTTACAAGGAATTTCAATCTATAATGAGGAAAAAGGTAGAGCTGCTTTGGTTGAAGGCAGGGGGTAAGAGTCCTCAGCTTTGCTATGTCTCCATCCTTCAGTCTCCCTACCCTTACCCCTGTGGCAGCCTCAGAGGCACTTCCACGGAACCCCATGTTACACATCAAGAATTTGACATTCAGAGGCAGTTCATACAAGTAGTAAATAACAAAATAGTATCTGTGTCCCCAAATATTGCACTTTGTTTACATTATATAAAATGAATGAATGAATGAATGAATGAGCTAATGACTAAATGTAAAAAAGAGAAAGGAAGTAGAAGGTAACTGATATGCATCCATCAATATTCATTCATCAAAGACTAAACTGGCTCTCTCCTGACTTATCCCGATCTTCTCAACAAGAAAGAATGAACACAATACTCATTGTATATAAATGAGGCTTGGGGTGGGGAGTTTAACAGATTACCTCAAGTTTAAGACATAAAGGTCGGATTCAAACCCACCTTCAAAAACTCTAGTGCTGAAACTTGTATTCTTTTCTACCAGATTCCTTCTGGAAAGTAAGAGACTAAATAGAAATAAAGAAATATATTCAGAGGATATTTTGAATTTATGCATCAAAAACTCATACAGCTGTTATCTCTTCTGTTTCTCTTCTCCCTCCCTCTCTCCCTTTCTGTATTTTACTAGTTGCAATGTCAATACAAGACAACTCTAAAGATATTTATTAGCAAAGGGCTACAGAGTCACAGGACAGAAGCTAATTTTGCATTGCAGGATTGATTTCTGTTGAAAGCATATTTCATAAACAAAAAAAGTTATTGGATGGGGACACAAGACAACATCACTATTTCTCATTTTTAATTTATCCTGCAAACACGATCTCGCAGCCAGCAGAATTTTACACATCCTTTATAGGATGGAGGATATTTACAACTAGTACTACTTAGTTATGTTAAATGTGGTCAGGTTACACACATTACTTTGGGAGGGTCTTTGGAATATTTAGCACACATTTGCAGAACATTTTATGACATACTACATTTTTTTTGTAGCCCAGTTTGTATTTGTCTAGAAATTCTGCAGACTATTAAAAATTAAGTGAAATTTCTTCCTGAATGGAACATAAAATACATCTATTCTGGAAGCTTCATAAGTGCTAATTTTAAGAAGTTCTAGAGTCTAAATTTCTCTATATTATAAAAACTATAAATATTCAGGTACATGGCAAGAATCATTATGTCATGTCTGGCTAATACTTTTCAGTTTCATAACTTGCTTTTACATAGTCTGTCTTACTTAATTGTCCTAACAACCCTATATTAGCATCTCCCACTTTAAAGGACGAGGAGTTTAGGGATCCTAGGACTCCAAGGTCATAGAACCTCAAACTGATGTGTCATGATTTCTACAGGTGGTAGGAAAGGTGTCTTTCTTTGTTATGTTATCATATATTTATCATATTGTTTATTATGATAAAGAAGCATATTTTTTCTTTTCTAGTTAAAAATTTCTCAGGCATTGCAACCTTAGTATTTTTTATTAACATCTATAACTGAATTGGTAGAATCCATAAATGGTTTGCTGGGTACTGGCAGAGAACTGATAACCAAAATCAAACAATATATTCTTATATCAATCTGTGGTTGACAGTACATTGACCTACAGTGTCATATTCAATCCTCCCACAACCCTGACAAACAGAGTGATCCGGTATTCTTGTCCAGATTTTATGGATGAGCTGGTTAAGTGACCTAGTAAAAGTCATATAATCACAGATTGTAAGAGAAGAGACATACTCGTATACCCACTTTTAGATGCCAGGTCCAGGGAGCCTCCCTGTGGAGTGCTGAACACATTTGGCATATGGTAAGTGCTTAAAACATGGTATTTGTATTTTTTTATTTTATTGTTATTCTCTACATTAAACCAATTTGTAAGTATACCTCCCCTTGGCCAAGTTGGCTGATGTCTACAAACCCATCTATTGAGGCATTCTTTAATCCCCCTGATAAACCACTCAGCTGCAAACAATCATACAAGTGTCTGGATGCTGGAAGCTGAATTTGAGTGGGACAATTATTAAGTGCTTAGTTGGGAAACTTTGCAAGCAGAAGTGGATTTTATTTTACAATGTGGTGAACTGGGCAGATATTTTATGCTTGTTAGCCAAGATGGTCTTTGGGTTTCATTAATTTTCTCAAGGTTGCAGGGGTGGGGCAGAGATGCCACAGAGGCCACTAAAAATCAATGAATCTTTGGGTGGCTCTAAAACAAAAATTGCAGTCACAGGGAGGCAATCTCAGACAATGTTTAAATGGAATAATCAGGAAGTTATTCAGGAGTATTCCTGTAGGACAAAATGCTGTGTGTCTTTGTTTAATCCAGAACTTTCAGAACTTAATTAGAAACCGTAATTACTATCCTTTAGTAATTGTGGTGTGCTTTCTATGGCCAATTACTGTGGTAAGTTTAAAATAAATTATACATTGGGAGACCACATATCCAGGTGTGCCTGGGAGAGTCCTTTATTACCCACCTGTCCTTGTATAAATATCAATAGTGGCTCCTTTCACTCTTAAAAGTATCCTAGAAGGAAAAAAAGATAGGAGGATAGATGAAGGGATACACATGTAATTAAGAAATTTAGAAAAAATATTAATTATAGAGTCTAAGTGGTAGATACAGATGATGGCAGATAAAAGTTCTTTAAACTTTTCCAAATAAAATGTGGGAGATTAAAAAGTCCTGCTTTGGATGACAGAGTATATGGTTACCCAATATGTAAACAATGTAGTTCAATACTTAAAATCACCCTATAAGTCAGATACATTTATTATCTACATTATACAGTTGACGAATTTGAGGCACCAAGAGGTTAAGAAAGTGGTCCATGACGCACACTCAGTCAATGGTAAAGACCCCCCCAACAGTGCACCTCCAAAACCCATGCGGATGGAAACAATGCTTTACTTCCCCCAAATATGTGATCACAGTTAAATATCTTTTCTTGTAACACCTATGTAAATTTTAGGGAATTAGTGTTTCCCAGAATACATTTTAGGAAACACTGCTTTAGAGGAAAGGGGGTAGGGAGAAGAAACTTATGTTTATTTATTTATCTTTTTACTACCTTTTATTGAGTAACTTTCTGTCAAGCACTTTATATACATAATTTCATTTACTCACAGTGGCATTCTTAATAGATATTAATATATTTATTTTATAGTGGAGAAATGAACACTTAGAGGTATTAAGTAACTATCTATGGTCACACATCTAGTAAGATTCCAAGTTGGAATTTGCTGCAGGAATATCTGCCCTCTTCACCCTTCAATTGCTTTTCTTAAACTTGGCCACTCACCTTTGCAATGAACTTAGCTAAAAATGGAATACCCAGGAAGAAAGGCTCTAAATATTATGGGCAAATATTCATTTGAACGTGACTACAAAGCACCATTAGAATAATTTATGAAAATTTCTCTTAATAATACAACATTTTTAGAGAACAATGAGGGTAGAAATTAATCATCTTTTAAGTTGCATCATGGATTCTATGGTACTACGTTTACCCAAATTCTTTAGTCATTATTAATTGAGCACTTATTAGGTGAGGGAATTGAAAACTAATTACTCCTATTTCCTGTTCTTAAGAAAGAGAAATTATATTTACTGATTTTTTTACTTTGTGCCAGGCATTGTGACGGACTCTGTCTTTGTTCCCTTACCTGCAAAACACATATAATAATAGTACTGATCTGATAGGATCATGGCGTAGAAATCAAATAGCTGCAACGCTCTTAGGACAGTGCTTGCCTCATATTAAAATGGCATTCATCCATATATTCATTCATTCAATCAGTACTTTTTGGGAAAGCACTATGTGCCACACATTATTCTGTGTGCCAGGGAAATGTCTTTGACTAGAATAAATGAAGGTCCTGCCCTCGTGAATCTTATGGTTTGTTGAGAGAATCAGACAATACATTTATTTAAAATATAAAACTATCTATCTATCTATCTATCTATCTATCTATCTATCTATCTATCTATCTATCTATCTATCTATCTATCGTCTATCTGTCTGGTGATACATCAGTCAGGATCATCTAGATTGTGCTGCAGTAAAAAAGAATCCCAAATCTCAGTGGCTCAATCCAATAAAAGTTTATTTCTCACTCATGAAAATATTTAAAACAAGTTAGTAGAGGAAGTTCTACAACCCACAGTTACACATGGGTTCAGGATTGAGGCTCCATCTCCACCTGATTCCATGATGTCAACCAAACATGATGAATCATACACTGACTCTTAAAGCGCTCACCAGGAAGAGGCACGTGTTACATTTCATTGGCAAAGACAAGTCAGATGTCTGCCTGAAGTCAAAGAGAATATGGAGTATAAAGCTGCAGCGTGCTGGGAAGGAGTGTCAAACTGCCCTGAAGGTGAGTACATGCAGTGAGAGGCGTCCTGGAAGAGAAACAAAGCAGGGTAATTAATGTAACAGGACGAGGGAACACTAGGTGGAGGGGAAGATGCTTTTTAAATAGGGCAGTCAGGGAAGTCCTCAATGACAGGGTGACATCTAAGTGAAGAAATAAAGGAAGTAAAGGGGTAGGTCTTACAGTTTTCTCAGAGAAGATTTTTCTAGTCCAAGAAGATAGATAACCAAGGTAGAGGCCCTGAGACAGGAGTCGTCTTGACCAGTTTGCAAAATAATAAGATGATCTGGATGATTAACGTGGAGGGAGCAAGGGAGAGAGTGAGGGGGAGAAAGGGGAAAGGTTATGGCAGAAGAGGGAAAAGGGGGTCAAATATACGGTGGTGGAAGGATAACTGACTCTGGGTGGTGAGCACACAATGTTATGTATAGTATTATAGAAATGAACACTTGAAACCTGTATAATTTTACAAGCCAATGTCACCCCAATAAATTTAATAAAAAATTTGAGAGAGAGAGAGAGAGGCCAGATCAGGTAAAGCCTTGTGAGTCATTGGGAAGACTCTGTCTTTAGTGCTGAGTAGGATTGGCATTCTGAGAACAGGAGAAAGTCCGTCTGATGTGCTTGTTAATGGGATCACTCTGGTTGCTTTGTGGAGAAGGGGGCTTTTGAATTATCCAGGTGGGGGATGATGCTGGCTTGGATCAAAGTGATAGCAGTGGAGAAAGTGAGAAACATTGAGATTACAGATATGTCCTGAAAATAGAATCAAGAGGATTTGCTCACTGACCAGATGTGGGGCTCTCAAGAAATAGAGCAAGGAGTCAAGGGCAAATCTGAAGCTTTTAATGTGAGAAACTCGAAGGATGAAGTAATTTACAAAGAGGTAGAAACTTTGAGAGGAGACCTCATAAAATATCATAGGTGTCATGATTATGTAGCCTTTATAGTAGCTCCACTAGGGACATTTTACTAGCCTCATGTTAAAAAATACAGAGCTGATGCTCAGTAACATTGAGTGGCTTATCCAGGGACACAGCTTCAGACCATTTGCTTCCTGACTTCAAAAGGGATGATTACAAAGCATATTTCTTTTGGTTTGGTGCGTAACTGGATTCTGATATATTTTTAAGTGTCATATCATGAAGGCTAAATTACTTTAGCAATGGGTAGAAATCCTAATGTAGAATTTTTAAAGAGGTCGGTGTAAAACCACAAAAGAAGAACGTGAAGCTCCTATCAAGTTTACCATTGATATTGAATTACCAGTAGCACCACTGTCCTCCATAAAACATAAAAATTACAGGTAAACCTGGGTCATGTACATCTGCGTGCCTGGTCAGGGCATGCAGCCACATAAGTGGAATGGATTGGGGTTTCATTTTAATATTGTAAACCAATATTAAGGTAGCTATATATCATTATATGCATTCTATATAATGATGTATTATACGTGATATATATGTATGATATAAGCCTATTGTTTTAAACCTGTTGAAAGATCCTGGGCACATTTGAATTTTATTAAATTATGGAGGAACTTGTAGTTTTGCAGTATTGCCCTTAGTTTAACACTTAAAGCTTTTATAACCCGCACCGCCCCTTCCTCTCTAGCTTTGTCTCAGGGCCACTCCTCCTCCAGTGGTAGCAATTCTTTTCATCCCAGGATTTTCCATTCTGGTTTCAAACTTCATAGACTCACACGTGCTCGTCTCTTTCTCTAAATTGTGATTTTCCCCAACCTTCATCAACTCCGGAAAAGTCCTTTACATCCCTCAAGACTCAAACAAGGGCCATCTCTTTTAAAACATCTTCCAAAACTATTTCTCCAAAGAGGGCTTGGTATCACTCCTTTCTGTCCTCATAGCACCTTTGGTATACTTCACTCAGCAGTCAGCACCCTGTACTGTAATTAGTTATTTATTTTCTATCTTTCCCACTAATCTGTAAGCTTTTTGAGGTCAGTTCATCCTAACTGCCTCCATATTCCAGGCACCTAAGCTAAGCTTTTACTACATATAAGGAACTCAATAAATATGTATTAAATGAATGAGTAAATTTAGTTTTTGAGTAAAAGCTTTTACTGACAAATATCTATAGCTGTTGAAATAGAAAGTTGAGAATAGAAATAGCAAATGCATTTTATCCTTTTTTGCCAAATCTGGTCAGTTGGTAATATCAGCTTAGAATGTCAAATAAAAAAGGCATTCTGAAACTCTTATCTGTGCTTGGTTGGAAGAAGGAGGCGTGGTTAATATGTTGCCTGAAATGGACATGGGAGAGAGAAGTGAAGGCATTCGTATTAAGTTATTTGACTTTCCTGGATGGAATATTGGGCTAAATTCATGTAACACCAAAGACTTGTATGGAAACTTTATTTTCTGTTTAAATGCTTACCATCAATTTATTTATGTACAGGGTCGCTACTGTGATTCAGCTGAGGATGTATTGCTAATTTCATTGCTACACAAGCTTTTCTGCTTGTCTTGTAATCTCTTGAAAGGGAGTATTTCTAAAGAAAATACAAACAGCTCTTGCTTTGACATAAGTCCAAGGCCTCGTAAGCAGTGACAGGCGTATATGGAAATATCATTTAATATTGTTTTAGGTTCTTCCTTCTGTATTTTTGGAGGCCCATTTAGAAGATTTCATGAGAAACATGGAGATTTATCTTCCGTGATTTCAAACTTTTTCTGCAGTTGAAAAATATGAAATGGGGACAAAATCCAGGAAGGTAGACATGTATTTTTTTGAATTATAACTACCTTTTCCTATTACTGTTAAACCTGCTATTCCTTCCTCTTCTAAAAAACTAAATGTGTAAAACCTAATTAAAATTAGCATTTTATCAAGTTATTTTTAGTGCCAGTCACTGTGCCATGCTCTGTTGTGTGTGGGTATGTTTATATACACAGAGTACGTAACTCTCCACGTAAATACTATCTATCTATCTATCTATCTATCTATCTATCTATCTATCTATCTATCTATCTATCTATCTATCATCAGTATAAACTTGTTAGCTACCTGATCTTAGGAAAGACTGTTTTTTATTCTGAAATTGTGTCCTTCATATTTTTCTTGATGTTAAAATGTCTTCTTTTACTAAATAGTGGAGGTAGAAGATAGTAGGAGGTTCTTTTTTTTTATGTCTTTACTTGGCAAAATGAAAAGTAGAAAACTCTGTATTTTTCTCCTCCATCATCTCATAGTTTTTTCCTTCCTTCCTCATCCTCCTCTTTCTCCTCCTCTTTCTTCACCATCATCTTCGTCATCATCATCATCACATCATCATCATCATCACATCATCATCATCATCACTTTTAGTCTTTTACTTGACCATGAAAACAAAACTGTGCAACTGAAAAAAAACCAAATCAGACATTTTCAACCAATGTAAACCTGGGTACCTTTGTACTTTTTCCTTACTTTTTTTCTGTTAACCAGTACAGGTCAACATATTGGATTCAGATTCCCAGGGATTATTTCTTAGCTTTTGAAGAACACATAAAAATCGGGTTTAAAAGGTGATAGCCCACATATGAGGAGAGCCAACCTGAGGAAGGGACTTTGCCTATAGCTCTCCAGAACTTTGCCTGGCACCTAAATGGAATATTATTGTTCTTTACTGTGATGGGAATTTCATGGGGAAAAAAGAAAGTCAATAAAGGAGCTTTAATGAAAGGATTTCTAAAACCTTTATTGCCGGGTTGATAGAGATGCTGCCTCCATTTTGGAGCCAACTGAAAATCAAACACAGCTCCTCTGCCTTCCATTCCAGACATCTGTGTAAACTGTGGGTAAATTCGTATGTTTGGTCATAGATTAACCCACAGAAATAGAATTAATATCAGCAGTATTGTAAAGGAAAACCTTTTATGTAGGTACTCATAAAGCAAACACTTTTTAAAATAAGCATTGTGTCTATTTAAATGCAAGTCTTCATATGAGCGGTTCCTAGACATTTAACAAAAAATATTCATCAAACCGTAGCTTCATTGTTTGTCTTCCAACCTGTTGCGAAAACCATAGAACTTTTGTACTTAAAATAATTCCCAAATTATGTAATGCTCCAAGTTCCTGAACTCATTTTTTTTATGCTAAGCCAATGAAAAGATTATTTTGTTCTTTAGATGAAGAACCGAATTGAGTATGGACAGATTTTTATGGCTTAAGTGTATTAGAGCTGTGTTCTTCTGACTTTGTGTTCTTAGGACCCCATTTAGAAAATGTTGAGGGCTGCAAAGAGCTTTTGCTATGTGGGTCATATATATTGATACTTCCTATGTTAGAAATTAATAATATACATATTTATTCATTTAAAAATAACTCATTATAAAATAATAATAAATGCATTACGTGTTAACATAAATTTCATTGCAAAATGAAATATAGATATATTTTGCAAAATAAAACATAATGAGAAAAATACCATCATTTTAAATTCTTTAGTGCCTGGCTTAATAGAAGACAGTTGGGTTCTCATAACTGCTTCTGTACTCAATCTATTGCAATATATGGTTTTGGTTGCAATATAGGAAGTAGATCCAGCATCATAGAGTTCTGTAGTTAGAAAAGGGAAGAGTACTTTAATAGCCTTTTCAGATCACTGTAGATATTCTTGTGTAATGCGTAATGTTATTTTTAAGCTCTGCTCCTGCTGTATCATTCTTCTGTTCCGTTAGTATTACAACTGTCTTTAAATATATCACATATATAATTAGGACATCCTTCTTTGCTACTACACCAAAACTTGACAGGTGGTACTTTGTATATTAAAATCCATTGGCTTGTCTTTGAATGAATCCTTTTCTTTACCCATGCATAATTTTGTAACATCATTCAATGGTCATTTGGAAAGTATTAGTTCACTGAGTTATGTAGCTCTTCGAAATGTTGACTCATTCCATTACACAGCATGAAAAATTGCACCTATAAATATTACCACTTATTTCAACAGAAAAGTTTTAGGAAGCTATTAAGCTCACAGTGGAGGATACAACTTTTCTAACATTCTAATATTTGCTTGCAAGCTGAAATGTTTCATTGACAAAAGATACTCCTGATTGTTTTCCTTGAAGTGACAGGTTTGTTTCATTCATTGACAAGATGTCTGCCAGATACCCAGGTCTGAATAATCATAGTTTGTCAGTTATTCTTTCAGTTAAAAATGATGGTCCATGAAAAAAGCAGCTAATTCAGGTTGCAACTCGATTTCGCAAGTACTGTTTCTTAAGACAACTATGTGTATAGCAGAAGTCCTTTATGTATACTTCCATTTTGTCATGCAAGATACTAAAAAGCATGTATTTTATGGTCACAGGATGTAGAGTACAGCTTAGGGAATATAGTTAATGGTATTGTAATAGCTATGCCTTGTGTTAGGTGCGTAGTAGACGTGTTGGGGTTATGTAAGGTATGTAAATGTCTAATCATTATGTTGTTTTGTACACCTGAAACTAATAATAATAAACAAATAGATGATAAAAAAGTATCTATTCAAGTTTTGAGGTTTAATAAGATTATTAATTTTTGCTGCCTCATCAAAGACATTATAAGTGAAACTGGCTTTCCTTTTGTCAGCTCATTTGATGAAGAATATAATGATTATTGGTTTGGTGTTTAGTGTCATATTAAGGTGCAAGCAGTGTTACTAACCATTACTTTTGCACCATCAGTGAAAATGTCAACAGAGTGAAAAAGCCAATAGCATCATAGTGTTATGAAAACAATTTTGAGTTTGTGCCTGAAAAGTTCTTGGACACCACTGTGGGTCTGCGGACCATGATTTGAGAATGTCTGTATCCGAGGCATGACTATTTCCAGGCTACATTTTAAAGTCGTTAAGGATTGCCTTTGGTGCACAACCTCTCTCATTGTATGTCACCCTTCCCCTAACACCCTTCCCCCAATCTCCTCTCCTTTCTGCCTACCTCCTTCTCCACGACCCTTTTAACAAGCCGAGAGACACAGTGTCTCAAGTGGGATCCCTGGGTTGTATTCTAGTTTTGGAGTCATCAGTTATCAGCCCCCTCTCCACCTCCCATTTCCAAATATATTTCCTGTGTATCTCATTGTGAGGGGTACAAGTCCCCAGGAAATATCTGGATATCCTGCCATGTTCCATGTTCTTTTTCAACTGCTATATTCACCACAGAGAAAACTTTATATGTTATGCTTACAAAGGTAAACATCTGTTCATATACTTTGAATCTGTAATGAAAAAAATGTTGGATATCCGTGTTAAAGTATAATTTTCAATAAGTTAAAAACATGGATCTCATACAAATATATAGTAAACATGTGTCAAATATTTATTTGCCTCATAAATAAAAGAACCAGCAGGATGGGAAACCTAGTTCAAAAGAAAATAGGAAAAACTAGTGTGTGTGTGTGTGTGTGTGTGTGTGTGTGTGTGTGTGTGTGTGTGTGTAGTCAGTATGGTCAGTAGAAAAAAGAATGCTAAAATAGGCTGTAACATTAAATTCCAAACTGATTAATGTCCTGCAGTATAATAAAATCTAAACCTTTGGAGTTATATTTCCTCCTGGACATAAATTATTCGCATCTCTACTGGACAAAAATAATTTGTAGCTTATCCATCTTGTATAAGTTAAGATATAATTTTGTCAAATACAGGCCCTAATCGAGACTATTACAAATCAAACACAGTTGCCTTTCCCTAGAGCAAAAATGGATCTTCACGTGGGCTTGTTCAACAATACTCCTATATGGCTTTGAAAGGGAATGCAGTCATCCTTTTGCTGTATTTCCAAATTTGGATCATTTTTCTTAAACCAGCAACAAAATTGTGGAGAGGGATGCTTGGGGGAATATCTTTCCAGGCTCTTAAAATGCTGCACTATAGTTGAATGTGGAATATTTATTAAATATTCATTGAATATACACTTTGTGACAAGCGTTATATAAAGGGATTTCATGTATAGTTTTATTTTACCTTCACAACAATCTCATGAGATAGGTATTATGTTTTTCCCCTTTTACAGAAGAGGAAACAGGGACAGGAGACTAGTGAGTTGCATAAGGTAACACAGCTAGTAAGTATTATAATAGAGCCAAGATTCAGATACAAAGTCTGACTTTTAACCAACATAGTATAGTACTACCTACAGTGCTCGGGGATGGTTTCTGCAAATTTCACTCTTTTGTCCTTGGCAAGCGAATACCATTCAGTCATTTTATGAGATAATTATTTTTTCTGATTTTAAAAATACTATAATTTCATTATAGAAAGTGTGATAAATAAAAAGAAAAACCAAACTCCCTTAAAATTCTGTTACTCAGACACAAACCCAGTTAACATTTTGGGGTTATTCCTTGCAATTTTTTATTAAATGTGTAAGTTCATGAATATCTAATTGCAAATTGTACTGTGATCTATAAGATGAAAGCACCAATTGCACTATAATATGATATTGTGTGGCTAGACCGTAGTGTATTTGAAACTTCCCCTGCCATTGGACATGTAGAGTTTTAAATATTTAATTGGATAAACAATGTGATGGAAATTCTCAATAAAGGTATCATTTAATCTTCCTGTCAGTTCAGTAAATAGGTACTATATTATCTGTACTTAGTTAAGGAAGGTGGGTAGGTACCTTACATAAGGTCACAGTCTTATGTAAGGGGCAGAGCTGCGACAAGGCCTTAGAAAACTAAACCTAGATTTCCAACCACTGGTGTACCAGGCAACCTGGTTTAGTGTTTCCCCCCTACACACTATTGTCCATAGGCTCAGACTCAGAGGCCATGGGATAGTCTGATATTCACTGTAATGTCTACATGCACATTTGAAGTTGCATTTACTGCCTGCTGTGATTTGTGCCATTTTGCCTTCTCTGCCTCCACACACGGGGTTGGTTAGTCAGCACCTCCTTTGCTCGTCTAAGCCAATAAAACATGTCCCAGGAGGTGGTGCTTCATACATATGCATGCCATATGCTGCCACTCACAATCCACAGGTGTGTTTGATCAGATTATTAATACTTCTCAACACACACAAAGCTTCAGTCTGCCCAATTCTGTAGAACTCTCTCCTTGAAAAGAAGGGTTTGTTTGTTTATTCGATCAAAAGAAAAAAAACTATCTTCAGTTTTGACATATACAACATATGGAATTGCATGGCATTACCAGGCACAACAAGAACTCAACCACAGCTGTTAACACACCAAATTCCACCAAATGTTCTGGATTTCGGGAGTGTTCAGAACTTCTTTATTGCAAATAAGATGTTAACATGTGTTAAACTCTCCAAAGATCTTCCACATTTCATGTAATATTTTGTCCTGAGGCAATGGAGAGCAGAGTATCTATGCCTTGAACCTAACACACCCTTTAATTACGTACATAAATTTGTGTTTTTGTACAAAGAGGGTTTTCTCTTTATTGTTTATAGTCTTGGAGAAAGCAGTTTTAAACCTCTATTCTGCCTTCTGAAATTATATTTCACTGGCTTTTATCAATTTGATTGATTCTTGCTAGTTTATTTTTTTTTAAAGTTTTCCGTAGCATTACTAGTGTTAAGTGGATTACTAAGAAAAGTAAACAAGGATATTTTTAGCAGGGGCTGATGTGTGTGCTTTGAAAGATATACTGAGGTCAGTAAGGGTCTTGTAACAATCTGAATATACACAACTTTCTGCTTTTTAAAAGCACAAAACAAAATAAAAAGGCATCATCATCGACAACAACAAACTGTTCTTCCAGCTAACTCTCAATACAAATGCTCATTATTTTGCAAATGCTCTTCTTGCAGAAGCAAGAAGAAAATTTGACACAATTAGTGGCAAACTCTGACATCTATCCTCAAGGGACTCATATACTTCCCAAAAGTATTTTCAGCTGTTTATGTCATTTTATATCTGGCCAACTGTGAAAGGAAATCTTACACTTTGCTCCCAGTTTTGGAGAGCAATTTAAGACAGAAAAAATGCCACATGTATATTTCCCAATTGACTTCTGAAGCTGCCTTCAGAATCTATCAGAGAAGAAATATTTTATGGTGCTTCTGATCAAACATAGCAAATTCCTAGTGAAACTGATGCATTTGTGCAATACCTACAACGTCCCGGAACCCAGGCAGGAAAGCTGCTTCCTGGAGGCAAGTGTCAGGATCATCTCTGAGCTCCAGCGATTCCTGGCTTAGTTCACCAAACTGTGGGATAAATGACTGGCAAGTTAGAAAGCCAGGGCTGGGAGCAACACGGGGTGGGGATTCCTCTGGTTTGAATACCCAGTCCTTGGGCTTGTGAAGAAACACCTAAGAACATAAACAAATAAAGAAAAATGAAGTGAAGGATTCTCCTGGCTGTTCTCCCTAGAGTTTCACCGGGGCTACACTGATCCCACAACACCAGAACAGATAGCAAAACTTGATAAAATCTTTGTACCCAAGGAACTCAAAGGATTAACAAAGGCGGGAATAATTAATTCCTACAGGAGCATCTGCTCCTAAATAGTGAAAACAGCTTATCCTTGATTTACTTGACCCCAAAGCTTACCAGCAGTTTGGGGTCTAATCCCTCATCTTTTCATGTTAATAGAGAACCACAGTTCCCTCAAGAAACAAAGCCCTCGTGATACCCCCCGTTCAGAGATTGGGATCATGTGGCAATATTTAGGACCTAGATAATATGGCTGGGAATGCTATTTTATTTCAGATCGAAAGAGAAGAGAAAGTGATGGGACATTACCCTTCCTCAGTCCTTGGCATCCCCTGAGCAATGCCTCCTTTCCTTCTTCTAACCGTGACTCCAGTCAGGTTAAATGTGTCACTTTCTAGCTGTGTGGCATCGGTTGGGAAAGACCACTTTGGCCCTTAGTTTGTCTTTTTGTAGAATGAAGAGCTCAGATGAGATGTTCTTGGTCATTCTTTCTGGATCTAGCCTCCTACAGCGAGTGGTGTGGCCATGTTCTGAGTGTCTCTACCTTCCCACGTTCTGCTAAGTCATGGAAGTCACATATTAGAGAGGCTCCCTGGGATTGAATTCTGATTATGAAGGTTGCCCGCTGTTGCACTTTCAACAAGTTACTTGTGCTCTCTCTAAACTTCAGCTTCCTTATGAAATGGGACCGATCCTCCTACCCTACAGGAATGGTGTGTGATGAAATGAGATCACGTGAGAAATGCTTAGGACAGTGCCCGAAACATTTTAAGTGTTAGATAAATGCTAGCTTTTTTTTTTTTGTGTGTGTGTGTGTGTGTGTGAAATATGTGTATAAAAATATAAAATATGCTCATAGGAAGTATCAAATAAACTTTAATCACTTTATTATGATTGTCATCTGCAGGAAAGTAAGGTTTTATTTTTAAACTTTTGAACAATATTTTTGGTTTGAAGAAAACTATTTTACTTGATCCCTCTGGAGGTGTCTAAAGATGAAGGGGTTTCTCCTAGCTTCCTCTTGCCTTCGTATGGAGAACGTGCAGACTTCAGAAAGGAATTCTCCTAACAATCCTTTGGTGTCCACAATTTGATCTGGACTCAGGACATGATATTCTTCTTCTGCTATTTTTCTTTTTCTTTCCTTTTATGCCACCTCAGACAGTAAGTAAACAGAGGCTCAGATGACTTCAATGTGAAAACAGCCTCCTGTGGCTGGCGGCTGATGGCTGCATCAGCCTTGATCTGTGCTGGGAAAGGGTTGCTGCTCATGAATGCAAGAGCACAGAATTTATTACTCTACCCACAGGCACACCAGCTCCTTGAAATAGCTAATAGGAGAAATTAAGCAAAGACAAGGGGAAATGGGAGACAAATTATGTACACAGATGGATACATAGACAGTGTATTAGTAAGCTTGGGCTGCCATAACGAAATATCACCCAGACAGAGTGGTTTAAACAACAACGATGTTTTTTCTCATAGTTCTGGAGGTTAGAAGTCTAAGACCAAGGTGCTGTCACGATTGGTTTCTGGTGAGGACTCTCTTCCTTGCTTATAGACGACTGCCTGCTAGCTGTGTCCTCACATGGCCTTTCATCTGTACATGCAGGGATAAGGAGAGCTCTGGTGTCTCTTCCTCTTTGTATAAGGACTACAGTCCTATTGAATTAAGATCCCACCTATATGACCTCATTTAATCTTAATTACCTCCCCCAAAAACTCTATTTCCAAATGCAATCACTTTGGGGGATAGAACTTCAACATATACATTTTGGAAGGACACAATTCAGCCCATAATACACACAGTAACAGGTAAAGAAATAGTCGTTTTAAGCAGACTTGGTCCCTGTGTTCTGTGCTTTTGCAATCTCATAATTCAGTGGAAATAGGCAAAATTTATCTTTACCTTCCTTAGAGAAGTGCGTCGTGAATCCTCTGACTTTGTCATTTCTACCTGTCATGTGCAGCCATTGCCCTAAGTACCCATCTCTCTTGTAGTTTTTTTTTTTACTTACTTACGTTATTATTTGTTATTGTCCAATTAATAATAGACTCCAGAGTCTGTCTAGTCCAGTCTCTAGGCTCTGTGATTACCAGAGTTTTATGTTTTGCCCTTGATTTCTCACTGCCTAGCACAATATGTGCACAGAAGTGACCCAGTTATATGGCCTTCTTATTTGAACACCAAGCATATTCCTGCCTCAGGGCCTTTGCATCTGAAATCACTCTGCTTAGAATACTCTTTCTCTACATATTTTTAGGGTCAACAAACCTCTGACAAATCTCTATTCAATTATTACCTCTGAGGTCTTTCTTGCCCTTATTATCAAAAACTGTTCTAATTCCTTCCCACTATATTTTCCCTCGAAAAACTTTTTAATAACTAAATTTGTACTATATGGCTAGATATTTTTATTATTGTATGTCTTCTGCTTTAGAAATTGGGATTCAAGAGAACAGGACATTATTTACTTTTTTTCACTACTGTTTTGCTCTGTTCACTGAGTACAGACTCTGGAAGGTAGGACTTTCGTGATAAAATAAATGTTAAATAAATCAACAGGCAATCATTTGATTAGATGAACAAGTGAAAAAAATTTTTTCAGTTTAGTTCTTGCAGAAAGGGGAATATCGGTGAATATAAAAAATACATGAATATTTCTCCTAGGAATACTCTTCCTCTATTTCTATGACTCCTTCTATGTATCCTTTAGGTCCCAGGAGAATTTACCTGACCCCTGAAGGCGGGAACAGGTGTTCTTTCTATGCACTTTTCTATTATAGTAAACTTCACTCTGGTAAATGCGTTGTACTCCTCTGAATTTCCTTTCTATAAAAATTTATATAATGTATTTTTATTATACATTGCATATTTATTTTTAATTTGAGTTTGTAAATAATCCACTTGAAGTAACCAGGGAATGTTATTGTGATTATTATTATTATTGTTGTTATTATTATTACCATTGAGAGATGATCCATTCGTATAAAAGCCAAATTAAGTTTTCTTGGGATATTGATTTTTTAATGGTTTTTATGGGTAGCTCTTTATTGTGATTTTACAATTACTGAGTCTAGTCATTGCTTTTTTATTTAACTTTTCAGTTACAGTTGACATTTAATATTACTTTATGTTAATTTCAGGTGTACTGCCTAGTGGTTAGACATTTATATAATTTACAAAGTGATTCCCCCCAATTAGTCTAGTACCCGCCTGGCACTATACATAGTTATTACGATATTATTGACCGTATTCCCTAAGCTATACTTCATATCATCTTGAGTATTTCATAACTACTAATTTGTACTTCTTCATCCCTTCATCACCCATCTTCCGCCCCCTTCCCATCCAGCAGCCATCAGTTGTTCTCTATCTATGAGTCTGTTTCTGTTTTGTTTCGTCATTTATTTTATTCTTCAGATACCACATATAAGTGAAATCATATAGTATTTGTCTTTCTGTGTTTGACTTATTTCACTTAGCATAAATAATACCTTTCAGGTCTATCCATGTTGTTGCAAATAGTAAGATTTCATTCTTTTTTATGGCCTAGTAACATTCCATTGTATATATGTACCACAATTTCTTTATCCAATTGTCTATTGATGGAAACTTAGGTTGCTTCCATAGCTTGGCTATTATAAATAATGCTGCAATGAATAAACATAGGGATATAAATATGTCTCCAGATTTGTAGTTTGAATATCTTCAGATAAATACACAGAAGTAGAAATGCTGGGTCATAAGGTTGTTCTATTTTTTTTTTTTTTTGAGGAACCTCCATACTGTTTTCCATAGTGTTTACATCAGTTTGCAGTCCCACCAACAGTGCCTGAGGTTTCCCTTTTCTCCACATCCTCTCCAACACTTGTTTTTTTGTTGATTTTTTAATGATAGCCATTCTAACAGGTGTAAGGTGATATCTCATTGTGGTTTTAATTTGCATTTCTCTGTTGATTAATGACATTGAACATCTTTTCATATGTTTATTGGCCATCTATATGTCCTCCTTGGAGAGATGTCTATTCAGGTACTCTGCCCATTTTTAAATTAGATGGGTAAGTTTTTGGTGTTGAGTTGTGTGAGTTCTTTATAAATTTTGGATATTAAGCTTTTATCAGATATATCATTGGTAAATACCTTCTTCCATTTGATAGGTTGTCTTTTCATTTCATTGATGTGCAAAAATTTTGTAGTTTGATGTCATCCAATGTGTTTAGTTTTCTTTTGTTTCCCTTGCCTAAGGAGATATATCATTAAAAAAATATTACTAAGAGCAATATCAGAGAATTTACTACCTATGTTTTCTTCAAGGAGTTTCATGGTTTTGGGTCATACATTTAAGTTTTTAATTCATTTTGAGTTTATTCCTGTATAGGGTGTAAGAAGGTAGTCTCGTTTCATTATTTAGTATGTATCTGTCCAGTTTTCCAAGTACCAATTACTAAATAGACTGTCTTTACCCCATTATATATTCTTGCCACCTTTGTCATAGATTAAATGACTACATAGGCATGGGTTTATTTCTGGGTTCTCTATTCTGTCCATTGATCTATGTGTCTGTTTTTATTCCAGTGCCATGCTGTTTTGATTACTATAGCCTTATAGTATCGTTTGATAACAGGTAGCTTGATACCTTCTATGTTGTTCTTCTTTTTCAAGAATGCTTTGGCTATTCAGGACCTTCTTCCCCTGAATTTTCTTGATTACTTACTGTAATATATGTTCCATGAGTGTGGGAATCAGGATTGCTGGCACAGAATAGAAGCTCATTAAATATTTGCTGAATAAATGTTAAGGCTTTCAAAAAAGGGGGAAGGCTCTTCTAAGCTATAATCAGCTCAAAGAATGTCTTTTTCTAGCTTAAATTCAAGGTTCATTCTCTGCCAACTTTAGAATCATGTATAAAGTTGAGTCCTTTGCTGAAATTTCCTGCATTACAAGGCTCCATGTAAAAGCATACCACTGGAGACACCAAAACACTTTACTTATTGGGGTAAATTATGGGAGCTTCCAATGGGAGAAGAATATGTTGACGAGTTTGAGAGTTACAAAACAAAGCTCTTTGTAAAAAGAAAAAAAAAAAGATTATTCCTATTTGGGTCCTTGTTTTGGTACAATATTTAGAAATTTATGTCAAATTTCTCATTTAACACTTTTACCCTAAATATTATTTTTAGCACCACATGAGAAGAAAATTGATATTCAGAGAGATTAAGTGACTCACCCACAATCACAGGCCAACTGAATGATAGAGCCTGGACTCTCATCTAAGTCTATCTGATCCCAAAATCTATCTTTCTCATCAATGCTACTCAAAATATTGACTTGTTTGTGTGCTCTATATCATGTAACACCTAACAAGTTATTTGATTCAATAAAGATTTAGAGAAACAGAGTTGTTAGACCTTAAGAGAATATAGGGAGCCAAAAGTGAATTGAGAGTTCCCAGTGATCTCTGTATCTTATGCTTAGCTTCCATACCATAAGGAATTGAGGAATGGAGGCAAAATCCAAGAGAATTAGAGCTGGAAAATGTATTTTAAGGTCACCTTGATCAATGCCTCCATTTTGGGAAATGAGCAATGAAATGACTTTTCCAAGATCGTCCAGGTAGTTTGTGACAGAGCTAGCCCAATGTGTTCACTGCTCTGAAAAGAAAAACACAAAAGAGAAATAAAAGAATCTGTTGGTAGGATGACATGAATACAATTTAAAATAGTTATCAAACTAGGTTTAAAAATAGCCAAGCATGCTGATTAGATCACTTTTGGGAGTTAGATGTTTGTGGTGTAATTTAATAGGAATGGATATATATTTTTCAACTTCAGTTTGTGTGCTTGATAGTCTTTTGAAACTATTAAAAAAAGACTTATTTGACCATGGCACATGTGTAGGTAGTTTATGAGCTTATGATAAAAATTATAAGATTGTGCTAAAGAATGATGTGTGGATGAGCTTGAAAAGTTTTGTTGAATTAATAGTTAATACTTGGATCTTGCCATTATATAATTTTTTGACATGTCCATTGGCGAAATTCACTATCTGCCTAATCAGTGAACTCACAGCTAATACTAGATTTGAAATGATGAAAAAAAAAATTAGTGTTTTACATATTAAACTTAATATGATTCTTATTAAGCCAAACCTGGAGCCAGCTCATGGTAGGTTCCGAAAGAATGGTATTTGCTTGTCCTCATTTAGGCTGTATTGGACATAATTCAGACACAGATTCTTATATCTGCATCGGTTGGGGTGAGAACTGAATTGGAGAGAAAATCTGAAAAACAAAACAAACAAACAAACAAAAAGCGCACCAAGAGAAAAACAATGTGAAATCTAAATATTCAGCCCCATAATGAGATGCCAAACAATCAACCTGAATGACATTGAGGAGAGTATCCCCTCAGTTGACTGTTAAGTTTCTCTAAAAGAGTCAACATTGCTCTTCTTTAAGACTTTACATTCACAACAGATTAAAATTATAGTAAATTTTCTCCCCCGGCATCTACCTTGCTGAGTAATGGGCAAGTCACCTATTGAATGAAATGCCTTAATGTGGTAAATATATTTCAGGCTCTTTATTTAATGTCCTGGACTCTATTGGTTTTGCTGGCAATGGAGAATGCAGTCCAGATGACATGTACGTATCTAGACCACACATGTTTGCATCTCTCCACTGGGAAAGAAGTGGCTTAGCCAGGGGTCAAAAGTTACTTGTTCTTGTTTTCCTCATCTTCTCTCTGGCAACTGAGGAGTCTCTTAACTTCTTTGTTCTTAGTTTCCTTAGGTGTAAAATGATGATAATGATGTCAGGGCATTAGGAGAAAAACAAAGATAAAAATAGTAGGTATAGCTTATTGAGTATCTACCGCAGGCTGGTGCCTGGGTTAGGGACTTTCAGTGTGTTACTCCATTGAATAATCACTAAAATGCTGGGGAGTAAACATTGTTGTCCCCATTTCATATATAAGAAAAATAAAAAGTTAGACTGAGTCAAAGAGATTAAGTGCTTGCCCAAGGTCATTTGGCAGAATCGAGATTTGAATCCAGGTTTCTGTGATTCTGAAGTAAATATTCTTAACCACTGTTCTAGAATATGCTGCTTCAGGTAATTTGCATATAGAAAGTATTGTAAAAAGCAAATGATGGGGAGGAAAATTATGGAATGCTTTCAACATACTCAACATAAAAGGAGGTGTTTTCATAGGTTGTTCTGTTTAATCCTCATGACTCTGGGGATAGCTATCTTCACACATATCATTCACCCACTTTTTCTCTAATTTCAATGTATTTTTTTACTCTGTCAAGGTACAAACCAGAACACTGATGAAAGCACACTAGGTCTATAATATGAAATAATAAGATTAGAAAATTAGCACTGCCTTATTGGATATGAAAGAATGGGTCATGACGGGGAATGATGGTTTTTTATGACATCCATGTTAAAATTTACCTGAAGGTCCTGAGGATTTTCTTTGGAAAAGAGCAGGCTAGAAGAAAGTGATCAAGGGTCAACGTGACTTTTCACAATGGTAAAAGTTATGATTCTAGACATCTGCCTGACATGTTTTTGCTTTTTTTTTTTTTTTAATAATCCTGAAGTGAGAGTTATGAGGAAGACTGAGCATGTTGCTGTTTCACTTAGAGGTGTGAATTTACAAATTTAAAAACATTCCTCAAAGATGGGCTGAATGGAGCATTTTTTAAAAATTGTATCAACAGGGCAGTGCTACAGATCTCTTAAAGAAGTGGCAGAAATGTTGGTACCATGTGGTGGAAAGTATAGGATGGTTTTCAAAGGATGTAAAAGGTGAATCAGAATACAGACAATTTCTTTGGCTAAAATAGTCATAACAAACATAAACATCCATGGACTTTCTAGTGATTAAGTCTCATAAATACTTATATATGGGTGTGTGCATGTGCAGAAAAATGTTTTAATATATTAATTCTTGTTTTGCCTAGATTCTTCTACACTTCCCTTGTCAAATCAGCTTTTCCTTGAGAGAAATTGTGAATTCTAATTGATTTTGGCCAAGCTGGCAAAGCTCTTTGAAAAGTGTTCAACCAGTGCCAACTTTTAAGTATTTTCTCAGAGTTGGAGAAGATTGACACTTTCTGGGCAGTATTTCCAAATAATAGGTGGCCTTCCTGAATGCTTTATACACACCGGATCGTTGGTTTTTGATGCTCATCCTGTCAAAAGCACCAGCCTTATTCATTTCCGGTCACTGTACAGTTCACCATAAGCCCTTTTTCAGAGCCCTTTGCTTTCCAGCATGAGTTTTCTGGATCAGTTCTGTTTCTAGTGTGCCTATCAGGTTGGCTCCAGCTGCCACTGAACCCTTCTTGTATCTCTTGTTAGGCACTGCTGCCTATGCTCTTTTTTTCTTTTTTTTTCCCCCACCAAGGAAGCTAGTGTGTAGAAAGGAGGTTGAGACCCATCCTATGAAACCTGCAGGGATTTTCACTTGAAGACATTAAGCCTACCTTCAGGGCCTGAGTAAAATAAGTCTGTCCCTGGCTGATCCACTTCAACCCTGATAGAGATTCAAAAGAGCTAGTAGGTTGAAGAAGCAGCCTCTTGTGTGGAATGATCTCAGTTGCTAGTGTTGGAGCCAAGCTCTGTAACCTGAGAATGAATACTTCTTTAAGTGCTAACATAAGAGCTGAGAAATACCCAACTCTGAATCAGCTTGGCTAATAGCATGACCACTAGAAAAGAATGAAAGACCCCAATTACACTTGGCTGGAGTGCATAAGATATCTGTAGTGAATATTTGTTTTCCATCTAAACCTTCCTGATAGTAAATGAAAAAAATAAGGGCTTAAATGTTTTCAGGATTTATTGTTTATACATAATATAGTATACAGTAAAGAAGAATGGGTTTTGTCAAACACATTTGGCGACTGTGTATTTTGGGTCAACTATAGCTGTGACTTGGTATATGTACCCTGAGTTAGAAGTGTTTGTTCTCTAAAGCACATGGTTCCCAGACTTACTGTATGCTATAATTTGATTTTTAAATGCATCAACAGCAACAACACCAAAAAACAAACAAATCAACCAACCAACAAACAAAAAAACCCTACAGAATGTACTAACTTAGTAATGTTTATGTAGGGAAGTTTTCGGGTGAGGAATTCCAAATGGAGACTAAGATATGAGGAGGAAGGTGGTATATTAATTGGTTTGTCATTTCACATTGGTATAGAGATATAATTCTGGAACTTTCTATTTTACTTAAGTTTATAAAAATTTGCTCTGGGCAAAGCATAAATAATATTGTGCTATAGAGTCCTCAGTCTTCACAGATTCTTGATTCTCTATTATGTACAATAGGACCTCAGGGCTTATTGCCTGCACACTTCATCCTTCATCCCCTAAATCCCCAGCAAAACCACTGGCTGCAGAGTGGTGTGAAATACTAACTGCTGTGTAAAACTGATGACTGAGCCTTGAACGGTTAGTAGAAAGGATCTCTTTAAAAAGAGAGGAATAGATGGTAGAGGAGGAGATGTTAGAGGAAAGCTCATTCTAGAGAAAAAGCTTTTTAAAAGGATAATGACATTATAGACCCAAATTAAGATAAACCAACAAACATATCTCAGTATCAATATGCTGTATGAGAATATTTAGATGAGTGAGGGATGCTGACAGCTGAATGCACAGAAGGGAATGAGCAAGGTGGGTGTGGAGGCCTGAGTGTCTGTGTGCCTGGTTAAGCTGGCTCACATGGGGAGATGGCAGCTGTGGTACAAAACCAACGTTAAATGCAGTGAACACTAACTGTGCTTTAATGACTGATTCAGTACATTTGAGTGATCCCTTGCCAGGGGAATAATTGCCAATAAAAACCTCATATCCGATATTAGATAGGAAAGGAAAACTAATTTTCTATAAAAATTATTACTTTAAACATAGAGGACTCTGAAGTCAATCCAAAGTTGATCTAAATCTTCTCAGTGCCTTGTGAGCTATTCATGTGTAAGACCCACGTCACAGGGTTTTTGTGAGAATTAGAGAAGATTCCGATGCTTAGGCCCCATATACGCCCAAATGCGTGTTAAAGGTTTATTCTCTTTTTAGAATTCTCACTTTACTACAATTTTTGCTGGTTTTATAAAAACTCCCGTTCACCTTTCCAGTGTAAAGGATGAAGAGTTACCACAAGAGGGTGGTTGTGTTACCTACACGTTTTAGTTTTTAGAAAAGGTTATGTGCAAAAAGGGATTTCATTTGCTGCTTTCTTGACTTTCCGTCTTTGTTTCTTAGGTCGCCCACGATGGGCCTTATTCCTAGACAACCTGACCAAGCTGTTGGACAGATACTGTCTTTGGGTCCATCGGATTCACATTTTGAGTCACTCGGTCAGTTGGCATAAAATCATTAGAATCCAAATTGATCAACCACTTCCAACAGTTTCATTAAGGTTTTGTCTAATTTCTATTGATTCTGTTTCTGCAAAGTTTATAGTTTAGATCTTCTGTTTCTCATTTTTTTTTCATTGTAGTCTGACCTGTCATTCTGCCTTTCTTCCCCTTCATAGTTTTACGTTTTGGAATTTCTTTGGGCTGCTGGTCCAAACACTCTTCCATGAGATAAAAAACAAACAAACAAAAATACCCAAAAAACAACAACCAGATACACCAAATTGGCCTAATAAATGAAGTTATACCTTGCATAAATATCTATAGTATGAAACTGAATGTTTCCTACCAATTGTTGAGGGTACATTTCATTACCCTTTTCATTTATCATTTGTTAGCCTCTAGGCACATTTAAAATAATTCCCATCAATCCTGATAGATGCTGGTATTTGGCCAGATCTACAACTTCAGAACAAAGTGGAAGAATGACACAATTATTCTTGTTCATGCCTGAATTATCTGTATAATTGGGACAGGGAAGTGCAGGCACAGAAGACTGCCTATTGCTATTTTTAAGCTCTGCTCCTGCTGTGTTGTTCGTATGTTTCACTCGTGCTGCCACTGGCTTTAAATATTTTACATATCATAATTAATGATTTGTATTCACCCTGAGGCTTTCTCAGCAAAAGGCACAATTTCGCAAATTGAATAGCAAATAATTACATAGGTGATATCATTTGTGAATGGGAAACGAATAGATGCATTGGTGTGTCTTCAAGTTTGTGTATTTTAACAGCATGTTCGCAGTTTATCAGTGATAGTTATAAGAGGGCTATTATTGTCAAAACCTCAGGTATGTGTGGGAAGGAAATTAACACTAATAGGATGATAATTGATCTTTAATGATACAAAGAGAGAATGAGCTACTTGACCTCCAGAGTGCTTACTGGTAAGGGGAAACACATTTAACCTGATTTTTTCATATAAGCAGCAATCTTTCTGGTCTCTGTTTTTTGTTTCTTTTTTTTTGGTTTGGTTTTGTTTGTTTGTTTGTTATTTTCATTTTAAAACAAAAAGTGGAAACCTAGCTCTTCAAAACAAAACAAAATAAAACTCAATCAAAGACTGGACTTCAGACAAACTGTAGTGCTGGGCTTGCATGCCAGGCATTACATACTTATAACTAGTTGGCGTTTCCAATTTTAGTGAACTCTCCTGTTTACTAAGTAATGGATTACTTTCCCTTAAAGTTAGATGTCTCCCTTCAAAGGGGAACCTGCTTTAATACCCAACCTAAAAAGGTGCTTCCATAACCAAAGACAACTCGGCTATAAATAGACAGTCATGATGTTACTGCAGCAGAGATTTCATCCCATTAGAAACTTCACTCAGAAATGTAGAGGAGTACTTAATAATGAATGAATGTGATTTAAGGCCGCTTTATACTGATGACACTTTTCCTATAAATATTACAGAGACGTTTAAATTTTTATCTTCCGTAATTCTAATGAATGAATTTCCCTGACCTTTGCTGAAAATTATACCTGTAAAGTCTGCAATTTACTGATGATAGCTTGGGCTATTAAAGAGACTTGGGTTTCAAAACATTTTCATTTCATTCATAGATTCCTGTAATGCCTTTGGAACCAAAGTGTAAGGAAGCTGGCTTGGATGTGCTTCCCGCATTAATCATTGGAAGAGTGTTGTAGTTTCTTCAACAACTAACTTCATTAACACATTAAAAGCTCGACTAATGTCGAGATGTGAGGCTTGCATGCAGCCACTTTCCTATGGATGGTGTGCTAGGACGAAAACAATTAAAAGTGGAGAATGGTGCTGCTGCTATTTTTTGAGGGAGTGTGTCCAACCCACTTTCCTTTGTAAAACAGGTATTCCTAGTCCTGCATTCCAGCTTGATGAAATATGAGGACTAGCGGACTGGGAGGCAGAGGTCTTGCTATAAATATTTTCAATGTGAAACACTGAATACTGACATTTGTGAAGTTCTATCAAATACAAGAGAGAGTGATGATGCCTTCAGCCAGAATTATCAAATTTTCCAGATAACTGTAGCTTCAGGAATATAGTTTACATTTATTTATTTATTTGTTTCTTTGTTTGTTTATTTATTTTAATGGAAAACTGTCTAAATTGCCAAATTTATATTGCCTGGGTAGAAAGTATCAAACACATAGATTCATTCCGTCAACATTCTTTGAGTCTCTACAGTGATTGAATCACTGTGCTGGAGGTAAGGGTGTGCTGTTTCAAAAATATGTACCCACAAAATTCACAAGAATATAGTCATAAAAGGTACTATGGGAATAGAGTAGGGAGAGATGAACTGGGAAGCTTTCTGCCTGTGACACTGGACTGAATTTTTAACGAGTAGCTCTTTCTTCTTCATGGAAGAACACCCATTTCAGGCAGAGAGAAAGTATTCAAAGTCTCCGTAAATAGGGAAGAAAATATAACTTCTCTGATAACGTATGTGTTCTAGGTTCATGCCTTTCCTTCATTCCTGCCCCAGTTGGAAAGTTTTCTCACATGTTTCATTGGTCACTATAGAGTTGATTTCCCCGGTATCTACTGAAGCCGTACCTCCCTCTATATGTGCCTTCATGCCACTACCTTAGTTGAGGTTCTCATTCTTTCTTCTCTGGGCTCTCACAATAGACTTCATGTGCCCAACCTTACCTTCCTCCATCCCATTATCCACACTGTTTGTTCTCTGAATGTGTTTCCTGAAGCACAAATCCAATCCCATCACTTCCCTCTTGGACTCTATTCATTCCTAAGTGAAGGGGAGACTCCAAGACAGAACCCCTTCTCTTTTTACCTCCACAGTCATTCTTCCCCCAACAAACTGATTCACTGACAATTCTCCAAAGATTTCATGTTTCTCTTGTTTCTTTACTTTTATACATACTCTTTTTAATGCTTAGAAGACCTTAAACCCCTTGTCCTCGAGTCCAACGTTGAAGACACATTTCAAGTATCCTTTCCTCTTAGAAGCAGTTCCTGACTCCTTCTGCTTCAGTTAGATGTGCCTCCTTCATTTCCCCGTAATACACATTGTTTTCTTCTAGCATGTATTATCAGTAATAGCAATTTTTTGTATGTGTGTGTACCTTACTAGAGTATAAACATCCTCTGTGCAGGAACTATGCTTTATCTTTTCATATATGGCTCCCAACACAGTATTCTACATGATAGAAACTATCAATGAATGAAATAATAAATAAGCTACTTCTTCCCAGGAATATAGTTTGTTCCTTATTTTTATATACAGAGGTTGCCAAAAAATGTATACATATTTTAAGAAAGAAAAAAACTGCATTAAAATTGTAATACTCAATATATACTGATTAAAAAAGATGAATCCAAGTCATGTGTATCCATTTTTTTGGCACCCCTGGTACACTAATATCAACATCTTATAGAAAAAGTCAGTTATCTTGAAGCTGTCTTCTTAATTTTTGCACACTCATTGCCTAGGACAATTCCTGACTCATACACTTTGAACCATAAATACTATTGCCTGAATGAATAAAGGAACTACTGTTGTGTGTTGAATTGTGCCCCCCACCACCCCCAAAAAAGATACTGAAGTCCTAACCCTCAGTACCTGTGAATATGACATTATTCGGAAAGGGGGTCTTTGCAAATGATCAAGGTAAGATGAGGTTATTAGGGTGGGCCGTAATCCAATATAAGTGTGTCTTTATACAAAGGGGAAATTTGGCACAGAAAGAGACATACAGGGAGAACCCCATGAAAGATTGGAGTTATGCTGCCACAAGCCAAGGAATGCAAAGATTGCCAGCAGACCAGCAGAAGCTAAGAGAGAGCCAGGGAACATATTCTCCCTCACAGCTGTCAGAAAGATCCAAACTTGCCAATACCTCAATCTCAGGTTTCTAGGCTCCCCAAACTGTGAAACAATACATTTCTGTTGCTCCCAGCCACTCAGTTTGTGTGTGGTACTTTGTTACAGAAACCCTATGAAACTAATACACCTAGGGACAAAGATTTAGATATTTCATCACATTCAGGGACTGGTATGCGTCTGTAGGAGAACTGCCGTGGTGCTAATGAAAGTCATGGATATTATGAAGGCAGAGGGTGAAGAATTGTTTTTAACCATGGAAAGTGAGAAAATTTCTGTAGATGTTATAAAAAAAATAAAGATTCTTGTGGTAGGAGTATTGGGACCAGTCTGCACTTTACAATTCAGAATTAGATCTTCAGATTAGTGACCAGACATGTGCATTTTTACAAAAAGGTCCTCGGGTGATTTGGGTGTCCACTTAAGTTAGTCACCCTGAAGTAAAGACCTCCTTTTGTTGCTGCAGGCAGGCTGCTGTGGGGTGGGGCTGCCTCCTTCCTCTGGTGACCTTCTCTCACTGTGGGTTCTGTTAATGGTCAGATGGCAGTGGGATGGAGCCAGGCCTCCTGGTTGATGTTCTAATGAGGCTGTGCCCCTTGATGATAAACCTATGTTTACTTTTACAGTTGTAACCTTCTCTCCTTCTTTGTCTATTTTTTCTGTTTTCCCAAACTCACTTGTGGTACTTGGGATTGATAAAACTTCTGAAGTTTACTATGCTTTCCTTTTATTTTTATTTAAGGAAACAAACCTTTTCCTCCCCTTGCCTCCCCGCTCCCCTCCCCTCTGCCCTCCCCTCCCCTCTTCCCTCCCTTCCCCTCTTCCCACCCTTCCCCGCCTGCCTTTTTTCTCTTCTCTGTTTTCCCCCTGGGTCTTGCATTCTTTTTCTCTACCTGGCTTTCAAATGGTGCTCCAAATGTTCCTCCTTATGTCAGAACAGTTCTACTCAGACATTTTCAAGGAGACTAGTTAAACATAAGTCTTTCCAGGTAAACTATAGATTTATTGTCTGATGGAGTATTTTGCCCTTTTGGATTTAAAATAAATCAGTACCCCAGAGAATCGGAGGGAAGGAATATAGTGTTAAATAACTGTTTTACAATGATTCAAAATGGAAAGATACTTTCAGAACCAAACTAATGTGCTCAGCTTATGAAGGAATACAGAGATTCAAGTGTTTTTTATTCTATTTTTTATTTCCATTTAAAAATATCAAAACAAAATAGGATCAAGGGATTTGAATTTAGTGTACATAAAGTAAAAGTGCTTATAGAACTTCCCTTGCATTTAGAGCAATCAGCTAGAGGACAACCTAAGTGGAAATGGATATGTTTGAAAAAATCTATATGCTTGTTGCAGAATGGTATATTTGAGAGACTTGCTAAGTGCTTACATTAATACATCCTGGAGTACTTTCTAATCAAACATATTATTGCATTACTTTCCACAGTGTTCTAAGTTGAAATGTTTCCTCATATGTTAGTGGTTTTTAAAATCACATATTAAGTCCTCATTTCAAATCCATTTCATCATCTCCCATTATTCTAAAATGTTGTGTTAGTTTTCACTAAGCTTTGTGGCTGGCCACTGTTATGCCTTGACATACCAGGCTGTCAGTTTGGAGATGGTACATCTGTTGTCTGAGCTTTGTGAATCAGGAAGTGTTATTTTCACAATTAGACCAGTGGTTATTGGTGTATATGTTGTAGGGGCGAATACTTGCAGGGATGACAAATGGATATATTTTCTCTGTGGAAGCTCACATCATTTTGGCGAAGCCAAGTTCAAGGCCCATCCAACATATGTCCATAGTGACTTGTGGCTGAAATTTTACACCTGCTTATATTATACATGAATTGGGCCTGGTATCATGTGAATTGTTGATGGTGAAACTTGAAACCACGTGAAAATTATCTGGCTTCAGGTTTGGTTTCCAAAGAGAGATTCAGACAATAGTGACAGAATATTCACACGAACCTGGGCAACTTTGTATAATTCTCTTGGTTCAAACCCAGGGAAATGTTTGTCGTCCTACCTAGCTGTGACTTAAAACTATGAAACAAAAAGGATAAAAATATCATAAATGTCTACGGAAAAGTTAAACAGGATCAGGGATAAACTAAAATGAAAGAAGCTGGTAAACCCAAGCATGCATGAGAACACCGAGTGTAGGCATTGCTCTCCTCCCCCCACTACATCCCCTTATTCTGGGAAACTTTCTGTAATTACTTCAGCTTAAGCATCACCTTCTTTGTGAAACTTGCCTTGACCCTACCAATCAGCATTAGATAATTGCATCCTCTATGCTCCCAAAATATTTTAATGCCATCTATTCAAAGTAAGTACATTTTTTGGTGATTTTGTTTATTTCATGCTCCCCCGATTCCTACTCTCTGAACTCCAGAAAGGCATAAACTCTTTACTTTTATTCGTTGTTGTGTTCCGAATACCTATTATAGAGCCAAACATATAAGAGGCAAGTGAGCAATATTTGTTGCATGAATAAATGACAGAATTCGCCGACCATGTGTCATCATTTTTGTTTAGCTTGTATAAGAAGTGAATTTAAGCAGAACTTTGAGCTATAAAAAGAGTGAAGAAGTTACTAAGAAGTGTCCTCGTGTTGTAAATAAGCTCTTACATCTCCTCTTGGGGCTCCAGACCTTGTTATAGGTGGAGAAAGTCTGAGGAGATCAAAGCATAAACTAAAGCAAATAGTGCTTCACATCAAGATTTTAGAAACAGAGGCTGGGTCCATGAAGGCCAAAGGCAATCAGAAAGGGAGCTGAGATGTGAGATGAGCTTTGATAAAGAGTGTCATGACCACCTATTGGTTATCTTCACTGGGGTAAAGCAAGAATGAATGAAACCAGGATCTTTTGATGGCTTACTATAGGGCATCACAATATTTTCCTGTTTCAAACTTCATCTAAGAAGAGTCCACACTGCCAGCAAAGGAATGATGCCAAATACCAGGGCTGGTTATACCTTTTCACAGCTTAAAACCCCTCACTGAATATTTGTGACTTCTGGTATCATTTTCTAAACTTGCCTGAAAGTAATAATCCCTCGGGACAATGGTAAATGGTAGATTCCGGCCCACCATCTGAAGGAGAATCTTGGGAGGTGGGTGCTAGGAATTTTTTCTTTTTTTTAATGAAACATCTGATTATTTTTATCTTCAAGGAAGTTTGGATTTATCTTCAGGATGAAGTGCTTTTTCCTTAGAAAAGCCCAGTGGGTCCACTTTCTGGCTCTGGCCTCATTTGCCATGTACCCCTGTTATATTCTAGTAATAGTAGCATACTATTTCAGATTGCTATTTCTTTCCAAATGCTGTTAGCTCTACTTAAATTCTATTCACACTTCAAAACCAATGTCAAGTGACACTTTCTCTGGAAAACCTTTTTGCATCTTCCCAGAAATACCAGAATTTATCTTACCATATTCCCTTTATTTGTTCTTTATTTATGTTTTTACTCTATAGCAGGAGCATCTGAAGATTAACAAACATGTCTAATTGATTTATATTATATGTCCAAGACCTAGCAGAGTGCCAGGCCATTATAGGGCACATATGTTTCCTGACTTCCATTGTGTGCCAGATTTCTTTTACCATCATATCCTTGCCCTTTGTTAAAAGCTACCTCAAATGAAACCTCCATGATCATTTTCTGGATGGCTTTAGCTTTCCCTTTAGCTTTTCTGGATTTTTCTAACACTTGCTATAGCTTATAATTTTAAAATATTGTAATATGTTAAGGCCAACATTGTCAGTATGAGATCCATGAACCCCTGAGTTTGAGAATTTCATAAATTTCCTGATTTCCCCACATATTTTTTTAAAGTATGTGCCTTTTTGGGGAAGAGAGCTCATAACTTGAGCTGTGCAAAGAGATCTACAACGTCAAATTATTTAAGCGCAACTCTTCTGAACTTGCAATAATAATTGTAAGAATAATTTAATTTTGCAGAATTTTACAGTTCACAAAGACCTTTTTCATGTATTAGGCTCTTCATGTCTTATGAAGTCCCAAGAAGCAGACATGGCAGGGGTTCTTAGCTCTGTGGATCAGATAAGGAAACCAACACTTGGGGAAGTTTAGAACCTCCACTAGAGCTTAAGCCTCATGATTCAGGAGCTGGCGTTCTTTCCATTATATGCACCAAGTGGTTTCTTTCCATAAATACTGATTTGCTTAATCTTCTTTGGACATATGAGGAAGTTTAAGTTCCTGAAAACAGCAGACAGGCAGGTGAAACTTAAATTACCCTGTATACTTTAATGAACGAAGTGAGTTACTTTCCTCTCTCAGTCATTTGTCTTCAGCATCCTGCTGGTGTATAAAAGGAATTTCCTCTTCATGCCTTCATCCTAAATAGAGATTAATTAAAAAATCCCTGGACTCTTAGCATCAGCATCTTCTTGCTCATTGTTGAGAAACATTTGTTGAATGCATTTCATATGTCAGGCACTGTGCTTAGTGCTAACAACTGTAAATGCATGAGCTGATACAAGCAGACCCCAGGACAATTAATACTGAAATAAACCAGCTGGGTTCAGCCAGCATCAGAAGAATGCAACCATTAAAACACTGTGTCAGTGATAGCAGGGAGTGTGTATTGCGGGTCTTAAAATGAACTATTCCCTTTGAATCGGTAATTCTATTTCTAGAAATTGGTCTTATATAAGAATTTTAAATCTGAAGACTCTTTATGTTCAAAGCAGCATTATTTAAAAGGGTGAAAGAATGGAGGAACCCTAAATCTCCAGCAGCAGACCAATTGGTATGTACATTTTGATTCATTACTTGTGGGTGAACAATGGCCCTTAATCTTTTTTCTACCCCAACACACTTCAGAAAGCAATATCTTTATTTGTAGAATATGCTCACTAATTCAGAAATTCACAGTGAAAGTAACAAGAAGAGATATATAAAAATCTTTTACCTAAGGACAGAGGTAGAATTTGAAATGTACCTCATAAAGTTCCGCTATTCCTTCTTCTTGGGATAAGGACTCTCTTACTTCTTGGAAAAGTAATAATTCATGACTTTAGAAAGTACTTTTTTTTTTTTTTTTGACTATCCACTATTCCTCCTAGCCATGCTTTCAGAAACAGCAGCTCCATTTTCTTTGGGAAATTGCTTTTCCAAAATTGCTCTAAATTCTGCCCCTCCGTCCCCCCCACCCCCTCCCCCCTAAATAGCTATTCATTCAGAGTTCTTCCCTGGGAGCCATTCGGAATGTCCTTTGTTACTCTGAAGTCTAAAGGTGGGAGGATGTCCAAACAGTCTCTCTTTTTTTGTCATATTATGTGAATCTTTCTTATTTGTAATCATTGAGAAAAAACACTTGTTCTACCCCTGTTCTTCTAAGTTATATGAACAAACTTTTTTCTAACCTTTTTTTTTTTTCTTAAGCTAAGTAAATTTTGATTTTTGTCACTTGCAACCAAAACATTCCTGAGTCTAACAAGCTAGTATGGATCCGACCGATGTAAACACACTAAAAATAAAACACATACAAAATCCAGCAAAATTCCAATATTATATTCATGGGGAAAAATACTGTTTGGTGATTACGGACTTAGTAGAGATTAATTTTTTTCTCTTATACTCTTACTATTTTTCTATAGTCCCCCCATGATTTTCTATTATAGGTATACAGTTTATTTAAAATTGTAAACAGCAGCGCTCTCACCTCACATAATTTGGCACCATGGCAATGTTGCAGAAGAGGAAGGGGAAAGAGAGAAAGAGATGCAGGCCGTTAGGTACAGACAAATTCCTGAAAAGCATGTTGTTTCCTTTCTACTTCCACCAGTTGCTTCTGGAGATCATATGCTAAGCTCTGCTGAAATGTTTAAGTTACATGCTGTCAAACATTTATAGCTGTTATGAAGGTTACTTGTGGAAAATGTTAAATTGACATTCGTTCCTGAGGAGTACAGTGGAGGTGCTTTATTGGGAGAGGATGTCAGGTAAATAGAGGGAAAGGTTACAAAAGAAAGCTTTTATTTTAATAGAGAGCGAAAAGTAAATATCTTGATATATCTTAATAGACTCATGCAATGTTCTGACACCACTGGAATTAGGCTGCCAAAAGAGATACTTACTGGGCCAGGATAAAATGGACCATCTCAGCAAGCCATCTGCAGTCTAATCTCGGTAGCCTATTGTTAGATAATGTTGGACTATTACCTCAGTGAAAAGGCTGTGATGATCTTTATATCCTCTTAGCTTTATCAGCAGCAGACAGAGCCTTGAATACGGCAGACTTTAGGTTACATTACTTTATCTGAGAGGAGCCCCAGGTTCTGGAGTCCCGTGGTGTGTAATAGTCAGCCACTCTAAACCAAGTGAAGATAACAGAGCCTCCACAATAGACTGTAATAGGGTTAAAACTAGTGCTGGTTTCTGAGTCTTTGGGTAGGCAATTTGCTAGCAATGTACAGGGTGTTTAAAATCGAGCTGAGGGTTATAGTGTCATGGAATTCTGTCTCATTGTCAAGAGCCGGGTGGAGTGGGACTCTCCCAGCTAATGTAATAGCTAAAAGAATTCTTTAAAAAATTTAATCATATTATGTATCATCTTTGGAAATTTGGATGGTGAATTCAGGCAGTCATCAGAGAACTGAAGAAATGAGTAGTGAAACCTGACTTCCCAAAGTAGAGAGAATTAAAACATGACATGGGATGTCAGAGGAATCATATTCTCTGGTCCCTCCCAGTCCTATGTTTCTAAGACAGGTTCTTGTGACAGATTATAAAATAAACTTTGCACATAATGCAAAATAATTTTATTATTTGACCCCATATAAGGAGGTTAATTTACTTTAGACTTATATCAAGCCTTTGTCATGCCTCACGTGGAATTCTTCCACAGTTGACTGTCTGGTTTCTCAGTTTTCACCTGGTAACCCTTCCAGTCTGTCTTCCTCACCACCATCAGAGTGATCATCCAAAAAAAAAAATTATAAACACACACACACACACACACACACACACACACACACACACAGAGACACACACACACACACACACACATTTGCTTCTGTCCAAAGCAAAACAAAAACTGAGGAATTGATCCCTCTGTTAGTTTTCTGTTGCCTATAAAATTAAGTACGTATTCTTCATCTTGATATTTAATATTACCTCAACCTACCTTCTTGTGCCACTTTGTGCTTCTCTTCCCATGGCTCCCATCTTCTCTAGCTACTTCAAACTTCCAAATATTCCTTATGTGCCATGATTTTTTTTTTTATGCCTCTGGAATTTTGTTGCATGTGTTCTGATTAGAACGCTCTTGCCTCCTTCTTCATTAGGGAAAGGCAGTGAATAATGAGGCAGGGGAGATATGTGGAAGAGGGTAGTGGATTGCTCTTCAATCATGGTAGAGAATTTGTACTTCATCCTAAGGTCAGAAACTAGAGACTTAGATGATCATGAATCAAAACACTTATGGTGATTGATATCTTAAGTTACCTTCTATTATTAGGGATCTGGGGTCTCTGGAAAGAAAAGGACTCCATAACAGATTGTGAAACATCAATTCTATAATTTTCCTGGTAGAGCTCCACTTTCCACATGAGGGACTGAGAAGCACACAGATGTGAATGGATAGCCTAGAGTCCCATAGCGAGTAAATCCTTTATACCACACTGTATCTAGCCTACCTCCAGCATCCCATCTCAGCTGTTTCTTGGCACTTTGCTTGTACATCTGCTTTAACATTTGCCAAATTATGTTATAATTTACATACTTGCATTTTTTAGTTCCTCTTTGAGTTGAAATTTACCAAAATATGTCATTCAAGTTTCTTGCCACAGTGCCTGGCATATTATAAGTGAGCTAAAAAATAAAACAAAACAAAAACAAAACCCAGTTGTGATATTGAGTACAAGAAAACTTGGTTTGAAAGTACATTTTCAGGTATTGTATGCATAGCACATGTTAGGTTCTACCCCCAAAATTGGTCCTTAAAATGGCCCTACTTACTATTTTTGATTTATAATTTGGATGAGAGAATGGTGACCAGCAATATTGTTGTGGGCAATAATAATACTTTACTTGAATCCAAAAGAAAAAGATTTATATTTAAAATGCTTTAGGAATTTGATACATGTGTAAATATGATTTAATACTATTTGTAATTACTATATATATAAAATATAATCTCTGAGTTTATGTTATACAGGACAGTCTTTAAGAAAATTTCAGAAAAGGATTTTGTGGGTCATTTTGGATCATAAGCAAATATGAATTCATGATATGCATATGTTACTGTTAATGAAGTATTTAGATATGTAAATTGGCTATGAAGTATAAAATTATCTTTCCATTGCTTGGATCTTTTATGGTTCTTAGATAACTGAACCTATAGCTATACTCTATGACTTAAGCAACAGGTAAAAACTTGGAAAACATTCATTGATAAGGGAGAAAATGTGGATAGGCAGTGATAGTCAGTGGATAGTCAGTGATAGAGGATAAGGGAAAAAAAGCAGATAGTCAGTGATAAAAATTGTCATCTACTATGTACTAGGCATGTTGTTATAAGTGATTTTTAAGCATGATCACATTTGATCCTTGTAACAACCCTTTGAGAAAGCTGGGTAAAGTGAGTCTCACAATTACATACACAAATTGCCCATACAATTAGTGAATGGTAGAGCCAAGATTTTCATCCAAAACTGAGTCTAACTTCTTTAACCTTTCCTGACTACCACGCTGCCTTCCTAAGAAATTTGATTTCTTTGGCTTAGAGAAAATAATACTACAAGAGGCTATGAGTGTTTTAAGGGACATATATTTATATGCAAAATGAGAATCCCTGCTTCCATCAAAGTCTGGATATGAGGGCATTGGGTTATGCTGCAACTGCAGCAGTTTCAATTAGATTATTTGAAGAAGACACTAGAATATATCGCTTTGGGAGGTGGTGTTGTCTTCTCAGGAGATCAAATAAAGAAAGGTTTAAAGGCCTACAGCTTTCTCTCCTGAGGTGAGGTGGCCAACATAATGAACGTTTCATTTCAGCTCCAACTTTTGATTTTAGTTAAACAGGGTACTTACTGTGTACTGATCGAGCATCTTTAGAGACTCCAGAGAAAGCAGCAATTAATACTGCTCTACTGTGTAGGATAGCAGGACTTCTGTTGGAACAGCTGTTTGTTGATCCAGCTGACATTCTCTTTCATCCACCCATCCATTGTTCTCCTTAAACAATAGTGAGATACAAATGTGAGTTTTACTCACTCTAATGAAAAGGGTAGAGTTTCTCTCCCTATAAATATTTTCAAAAGCCTTGATGATTCATGAGATTTGCACAAATACATTTAGAGCTGAACGTAAGTCTATAAGGTGTTTTAAGAATACTCTGCCCCTGGCATAACAGGGAGGGGAGGGCACTTACATTAAAAATAATTCTGCTTGTGCTTTTAAGGCAAACACTCTTCATTACTCTCCTCTCTACCCAACTGCCCCCCACCCCGCCGGAAAAAATAAACGTTATCCAAAACAAAACCTGACATAAGAGAAGATTGCTTCTTGGGTGGGCATGAGTGCAGTCTTGCCTGAAGCAAGGGGTACACACAAGATGACCTTTAAAAATTTCCTTTCAAGCCCATTATTCACTGGGTTTATCTAAACATAGTTTATGAAGGAAGATAAAATACGGATGAGTTTTTCAAATGAAGAAAGTGGCAAAGACTTACTGATTCTGTTTTGTTGCAAAAAAGGAAATTGGATTTGTACCTTCATCTCCTGCATTTCTCATTTATTTCATTCAGGCATGTGGGGCATGTAGCAAGTATCAAATTCACCTCTGAAGCTCAACTTGTACAATGAAAACTTGATGGCTTCATCTCTTTTCTTCTGCAGAAATCTGTATTTCCCTTTCAAGTTAGTAGTAGTTCTTCATGCTTCTCTGTTAGAGAAGATTCCAAACTTTAAAAAAATCTCCCTCTGGGCATTTTTCCTTTACAGATGCTTCTGAAATGAGGGGCTCAAAGTACACAGGAGATTAGATTCAAACACCTGTGATTTTTCCAAACATTTTTCAAGATATCAGATCACAAAACCCGTTTTATCTCCATATCCTGTCTTTCTACTTAGACACTGAGTCCCACTTATTTCTGCTAGTTATATGTTATAATTCAGGATGCATATTGTATGCCATCTCTTCAAAGATCTTTCCTGACCACCCCAATCTAAAGTAGCCACTTGGTCACTATCACAACCCATTGTTTCAAACCTCTACCTAGAATTTGTTACCATCTTTTTTCTTTATTTAATGTTCACATCTCTCAACTGGAATGTATTCCACGAGAACAGAGGTCAGATCTGCTTTATTTACCTCTACATACCCAGCAGTGACAACAGAGCTTTCAGATAGCATGTACCCAATTAATATTTGTTGGATGAATGAATACATGGTACCCTCATACATGGTACCCTCACCAAGAAATACACTGCAAATGTCCATGAATAATTTCATATTCTAAAAATTACATGTGCATGGAGAAATACAGACAGATATTAATTACTTGGCATCAAAATTTATGTTAATTAATAAATTAACATAAAGTCCTAAAATAAAGCAGATCAAGGCAAAATGTAAGGGTTTAGTCTGGCATTGTCGCTTTAAATTAGCAAAACTGCTTTCCTAATAGAAAAACCTAATAAGAATGAGTTCTCAGCATCCTTACTGGCTTCAAACGTTGTGATGATCTCCGTTGTCTTCTCTGACAGCGTTACTCTGTTCTCCGTCAGTCTTGATCTCGTTAGACCCAGATATCTTGATTTAAACACTCTTGGGCCTGACAGCATTTCTCCAAACAGATCTTCGTTCCATTTTTTTTATTTTTTCAGCTAAAAATTGTTCATACCCCTTGAAATGTGTCTGCTCTTAGGCAATTTGGGTAATTTCCTAAGCAGACCTACTTTGACTCCCTGAACTCTATTTTGGCCTCCCTCTGCCAGGAACCAAAGACTAATAAGAGTCCTGTGTTTTTCACAAGTCCTTGCCATTCTCAAGTCTTTTAAATTATCCTTCTCTTCTTAGTTGATCACTCCTTCCATTTTTGTCTTCTCTCCCACATTTGTTTCTGCTTCTTCGTTTTGGCTGGCCATGTTTTATCAGCTGTCAGTAAGGTTTTAAATTGCCTCTAATCTGCAAGGCAAAGAACAGTTTGGAAATCAAGCCATAGCTCTAATATCGGTCTTAATTGGAGCCTATACCAAATGACATTGGCTTTGCTTTCGTTCATAGTGTATTTTAAAATGTATTGGCATTGACGTTAAGTATACTTGGAAGACTTCCCTTAAGATAGAGTAGGAATTTTATATTTCTTTTACTGGGCTTCATATTGAACATATCAGTAATGGTAATGATTTTAAATTCCTGAAAAAGCTACCTAATTTTTTCTAAAATTTATGACTGGTGCCACCCTCAGCATCAACATTTAATGGAGCAGAATTGCAGCCAAGTATATCTTTAGTGGCACAACCAAGACTGGTGAGGGGAAAAAAGTAAAACAACTTAATCATGATATTTGAAGTCTTCTTTTAGTTGGCTCAAAATTCCCTTTATTTAATTATGTTTTTAAAAGTTGAATTTATATGACTATAGAAATATATTTATTACATAACAACTTCATGTCAGTTTTAGAAAATTATGTACAGCATCAGGAAGACAATCAATAATATTGTAATAACTGTATGGTGGCAGATTGTTACTAGACTTATGTTGGTGATCACTTTGTAAGGTATATAAATGTCAAATCACTATGTTGTACACCTGTTGTGTGGGGCGGCCTGCGGGGCCTCTGGTCCCGCTCCCCACATAAGAACGCAGGAGAGGGCTAGGCCAAAAAGGAACACCCCTGGAGCCATAAATAGGTGAGTCATACCACTATATTCTCTCTTGCGGCTGGGCGAGACACACGCAGTAGTAGCCACGTGATCTGCAGTACACAATTCACTTTTCTGTCTGCCAACCAACCAACCAATCAACGCAGCCCCGCAGGTACAGCTGATGGCCAACCAATCACAGTTGATGGTCATTCGCTACCTGAGCCAGCACCTCCCTACGCGAGGCAGAGAGCCTGGAAACTGCTCTCTGGGACTCAGTCCCCACAACACCTGAAACTAATATAATACTGTATGTTAACTATATTTAAAAATTAATAAATAAACTTTTAAAATTAGAAAATACAGATAAAGAAAGCACACACCCATACCCACACACTCCCAACCTTATTTTCTAGTAAAGTTTCACTATTCTAAACTTCTTCCTTAGCCACACAATTGGCCATCTTACAAATATATCAGACTCCCATCTTTGCTCAGACTGTTCATTCAACAGGAAAAACACTGTTAAATTTTCTCTCTTTTTAAAATCATGATTACTATTCAGAGTCCAGCTCCAATGCTATCTTCTTTATCAAAATTGCTCAGGTCATTTCAAATGAATCTAATCTTTCCTTCCTCCCCTCTAATAAACAGTCAATTTAACTCATGCTTCAGAATTTTTAATTTCCTGTAAATTGGTAGTTGGAACTTGTGACTTGATAAGATTCAGGTTTTATATATATTTATATATTTTTTTTCCTCCTTCTCTTCCTCCTCCTTTTCCTTCTCCATCTCCTCCTCCTCCTCCTCCTCTCCCTCACTTCTCCTTCTTCTTTTTGACTTGGCTACTTCAGTCAAGAGGCACATATTGTCTTTTTATTCTTTTTTTTTTTATGAATTTAGCAGTCATTGATTCTCAATGCCTAGATCCATTAATAATTAGAGGATGCCAAATTATAATATTCTAATTTTATTTTTCCTCTATATTATTAATTTGAATAATTCTATTAGGGAAAACTTTTCCCTTCTGTTACTATTGGGTTATTTTGTGGTAAAGTTTGATAAGAAAACCATCATAGAGGCCTGATTTTTATTTCCCTCTTTACCTACCAGGTCTCAAATAACAAGTTGATTCACTAGCATCCTACAAAGATGACCGTCACTTTAAAAAAATTATTCAGTATTAAAATTATCTTCTGGTGGTCCTTTACGATAAGATTAAATGAGAGAATTATCTAAAAAGAGACTTCTAATAGCAAACCATTTTACTTTCCATAAACAAATTTTTTATCCCTGTTTTAGTCTTCTTTTTCAGGGTTTAATAATTTTAAAATTTTCACATGCTCTGCTTATCACACCTTGGGGATCTCATCCAGTCACATTATTTTAAATACAGTACATGTATAAAAAACTCCCATATTTCTGGGATTTAGATCATCTCTGGTTCTTTTCCCAAATTCCTGTTTCATATACCTGACTCTTTACTTTGCCTTTGATATCTCTGGTTAGAAGCCTAATCATTATCTCCTAGTCAACATATCAAGAATTCAACTCCTGATCTTCCTCTACCCACATACCTTCTATATTCAGTTTTCTCTGTTTCACTCAATGGTAACCTCACCTACTCAGTTGATCAGGCAAAAAAATTGAAGTCACCCTTAGGTCCCTTCTATCTCTTGTATCCCCTGTTGGCTCTTGATTAAACATGTATCTAGAATATAATTATTTCTCACTCTCTCTACTGCTACCATCTTGGTTCAATCACCATCATCTCTTGTTTGAATTATTGTAATAAACTTCAAAGTATTCTATCAATTTTTGCTTTTAACTCATACAGGCTAATCTCAAATCCAAAATGTTAAAATGTACATCACATCATGTCATTCTTCCATTACAAGCCCTCTAATATCTTCTCATCTCAGAGGGAAATCCAAAGCCCTTACAGTGGTTAATGATCTCTTCTCCTACTATTACAACCACATTGAACTCCTTATTTTTCCTTTAGCAGAAAAAGTACCACCCTGTTGGGGGTCTTTACATTTGCTACGCCCTCTGCCAGGAAGGTCCTTCTTCAGATTTTTTTATATCTTTTACATCTTTCATTCAATTATAACCTTCTTAGTGTCTCCTTCTCTTCTAATATCAGCTTTGGTTATCACCTTCTAATATATTGTAAGATTTATTTACTTATATTATTTATTTTCTATTTCCCTCGTTAGATTATAAGATCCAGGAGGAAAGGGGGTTTTGTTTTGTTCACCGTTGTACCCCGTTTTCCTAGAACACTGTCTGGTAGTAGTTGCTCAATAATTATTTGTAGGTTTAGCAAATGAATTCTGAACTTTGGTATTTCTTACAGTCTTAAATCTCCTATTTTCTACTTTTCAGTTTTAGAATGTCCATTTAGTTACTTTTCATAAGTTATGTTACTTTAAAAATTATTCCTTACCTTTTGCTTTACCCAAAATTTCTTTTACTTTCTTGAGTATACTGATCATAGTTGAAAGTCCCCACTAGGTAACTCTAATATTTGAATCATCTCCAGGTCTGTTTCTATTGTCTATTTTTTTCTTTTGACTCTCAATCATTTGTTTATTATTATTACTATTATTATTATTTTCATGCCTCATACTTTTTGACTTAATACATGAAACATTGTAGGGGATCTTGATGACGGACATTTCTCTAAAGCAGTTTGTTTTCTTCTATCAGGTACGTAGATTACTGGCAGAACACTATGGTCCTGTTTAAACTTGGTATTAAGTTTTGTTAACATGGGTCTATTTAAATTCTGCCCTTACACGTAGGACATAGTCCTCACTTCTAGAATATGGCACCAAGTACCATATTAATCTTAGGGTGGCACCCTCTGAGATGTCAACTTGGAAACCCAAAATGTTTGATAATGCCTGTCCATTTTGGTAAGCATTCAACTTTAATTTTGGTACGAATTGAACTTTAATCTCCTCGGTATCATGTGGCTGCTGAGAATCATTCTTAAGCCTCTCAATCTCTGTTTTATTCTGGGTTATTTGGGTTTTCATTCTATATGTTTTATGTAATAGAATGAATATATGCATTCATTCTATTATATATTACACATATAAGTATAATACATAATATATAATATAATTTAGGAGTCAGTCAGCACTTGGGATTTGAATGCAGATTTTGGGTTTCTTCTTTGAACTTTCCAACTCTCCAGTATTTTTCCCTTCAAATGTTAACTTCTTTGGCAGACCTGAAGTTCAACTTCTGTCTGCTAAGCAGCAATGTTGTCATTTTTCTTTATTAAAACTTGACTGCTTTTACAAAAGTAACATTAATTGTAAAAACTAATATATATAGATATATCTTACAATGATCATGTCACAATGATCTGATTGTTATAATGATTATATACTTTTATTTGTAGTATAGATTTGCCAAAATAGAAATTCTGAGTCAAGGTGCATGTTTTAAATGTTGTTAGCTCCTGCTTTATTACTTTACCCAATACTTTTTTCTCCCACCAGCAATGTATAATTACTATTTTCCCATATCCTCTCCAGAAGAGAATGTAATCAACATTTTAAAATTTCAGTAAACTGAAATGGGTTAATAATGGAATCTCAGTGTTGATTTGATATTATCAGTTTACGAGTATTCTTGAGTTGAGCATCTTTCCAAAGTTTGTTGGCCATTTGTCTTCCTTTTTTCAGTGCAAATTTTTTTTTTTTATTTTTACATTAAATGATATTGTTTGTCTTGTTAATATTGATTTTTAGGAGCTCTTTGTGAAGAAATAATCTCTTATAGTCCATCACTTTTATTTTAACTTTTCTTTAATGATCTTTCTATCCAAAATTTTAATGCAGTTATCTATAAATGTTATTTTGTATGACATCTGGATTTATTGTTTGATAATGGTCCCTTTACCTTTTATGTTGTATAAACATTTCCCCAAATTTACTATAATTCTTTTGTTTGGCTTTTTACATTTATATTTTAATCCTTCTGAAATTTAATACTTTATGCTGCAATGTTGGACTTAATTCTTTCATTTTAGGATGTGTAATATTTACGCTAAGACCATTTATAAAAATAAAGTATAATTTCCCCACAAATACTTCAATTCATGTGTCTATTTTTCAACTTATCTCCTGTTCTTTTGGTCTTTGTTTAAGCTAATGACATACTGTTTTCATTTCAATAACCAGTATAGTAAATTTTATGTGATATGGAATTTATTCTCGTTTATTTTTCAGAAAGTTTCTTTGAAATTATTAGATTTTTATTTTTGCATATGTATTTTAAAATATCATCAGTTTAACAAAAATTAAATTGTTAATGGAATCACGTTAAGTTAAGCTTTTCAATTGCTGTTTTATTCTGAGTTATTTGGAACCTCAACTTATATATACTACACGATACGATACTATATTATAATATAATGTAAACATAGTTTAGGAGTCAGTAAGCAGTTGGGAAGGAGGATTTGAATGTAAATTTAGGGGTTTCTTAACCCAAAATTTAATGTTAATACGTATTAATTGACATTAATACGTATTAACTTGAGGAACTGTTTATATTTTTATGATTTTTAAAAAAATAATTCAGGAATACTGTGCAGACATCAGTCTTTCTATTTTTCAAATCATTTATTTATAACTATTTAAAATATTTAATGTTTCCTTTTAAAGTTTATTACAAGGAATATTATAGTTTTATCACTATTATCAACATGGTATTATATATACTGTGTATCCCGAAGAAAAGACCTAGCCAGACTATCAGCTCTTATGTGTCTTTTGGAGCGAAAATTAACATAAGACCTGGTATAATATAATACCTGGTCTTATGTTAATTTTCGCTCCAAAAGGTGCAGTAGAGATGATTGTCTGGCTAGGTCTTATTTTTGTGGAAACACAGTATGTATACATACATATTTCATATATGAAGTATACATATTTCAATGGTTGTTCAAATAAGGAAAAATATATAAAAATAGTTTTCTTTTATCCAGTTATTTCATTGAATTATTCTAGTATTTTTAATATATATTTTAGAGTTTATTTTGACTATAATAACATATACAAATAGAGATTTTATCTTTTTTTACGATAATTATACAGCTGATTGGTTTTCTTATGGCATTAGCTTATTCTGGATAGTATGTAATTGTGGGGATCGTGGTCATTCCAGTATTTACTCTCATTGAAATGAGAATGGTTTTGGCATTTCAATAGTTCATATACTGTTCATTGCTTGTTTTACAATGGTAAACATTGGCCATCATAGCTAGATAATTATTTTCTGTTCTTAAAGTTTGTATTGAAAATGGCTACTGAATTTATGAAATGTTGCTTAGGTATGTTGTAATGTAATCACATGTAAATTTTGCCTTTAATATGTAAATTCAATAGATTTTGATTTTAAAAAAACTATCAAAACAATTCATACACCCAAAATTTATAAAAATAATGTTTTCTTAATGAAAAAAATTAATTTTAAAATATGCTTTTTAAATAGGCTAATACTATGTTTAATATTTTTATAATTTACTATTTAACAATTTAAAGTAGATATTTTTCTTGCATATAAATATAATTCTATGTTACCATATAGGTGGCTGCAAAATACATATTACATGGATACATACCATAATGTATCATGTTGGACATTTAAGTTATTTGAGATTTTGCTATTAAACACATTTTTCAGATATTATTCAAAAAATGTTTTAAACAGCCTAAAGTTTACAAGATATAATTTAACTGATTTAAAAGGAAAGCTTATTAATAGTCATACAAATACTTAATTTTTCTTTTTTTCTCAATCATAGCATATGCAACTTTATTGTCAACATTTCCAAACTTTGTAAGTTTCCTGCACATCCCCAATGCATGAATCTATTTAAGAGTTACTAGCCGTGAATGGTTATTTTTTTTTTCAGAACATTTTGTAATCATACATGTTAGTTGGGCTTAATATTATAGTATTTCCATGTATTCTTAACAAAAGTGGATTGAGAGGCAGTTGGTGAGGAAGAATAAGAAGGATTATGGAAAACACTTCCTGTGAAGTGAAATGAGGTGAGGTCACCATCAAAGAATCTTTCCTCCATAGAAGAGTTAATCCTCTTAGAATCTATCTTTACCTCAGATGATCACTTCTGTCCTTCACTTGTCCAGATTTTTTTATGGAAGCTCATTTCTAGAATACATCAAGGAAGGTGATTAAAAGACAATATGGAACTTTCTAGAAAAAAGTATGTATAACTTCTGAAATACACCAAATACAACATTTATCAATAAGCACCCGGATTATATACAGACAATGTCATTAAAATTATATGCTTTTGAAAAAGTATTTTCAGTTATCTCTGTACATTATAAAAAGGGTTTAGCCTTTGAAATAAGAGAGATGCAGGTTCATTTTCACAGATTTACAGGTACAGCACTTAACGTCTCTGAGGTTCACAAAAACTTAAAAATAAATTACCTTATGTCCCAGTAATTCCACTTCCAGGTATTTATCTGAAGAAATTCAAAACACTAATTCAAAAAGATATAGGCACCCCTATGCTCATTACAGCATTATTTACAATAGCCAAGATATGGAAGCAACTTAAGTGCCCATCAGTAGACAATTGGATGAAGAAGATGTGGTACATATATACAATGGAATATTACTTGGTCATAAAAAAATGAAATCTTAACCATTTGAAACGACATGGATGGGTTATTATACTGAGTGAAATAAGTCAGACTGAGAAAGATAAAATACCGTATAATATGTGGAATCTAAAGAACTAAAATGAATGAACAAACAAAACAGAAGCAGACTAATAGATATAGAGAGCAACGTGATGCCAGAGGAAAGCGGGGTTGGGAAGCTGGGTGAAAAAGGAAGGCATTAAGAAATACAAATTGGTAGTTACAAAATAGTCATGGGGATGTAAAGTGCGGCAATTATATATAATGCCAGGTGGGTACTAGATTAATGGCGGTGAGGTGGGGAGAATCACTGCATAAATTATGCAAATGTCTAACCATTCTGCTGAACACCTGAAACTAATATAAAATAATATTGAATGTCAACCATAACTGAAAAATACAAATAAATAATTTTTAAAAAGAAATAACTTCAGATGGGGAGAAAATCAAAACTCTGAGGTTCAATTGCTGGAATCATAAAATAGAGATAATAATACTTACCTTGCAAGATGAATACGAAAACTACAGAGAATATGGGAATATGGGAAGTTCTTTGCACAGTGTGGGGCACTCTGCCGGTGCTTTGTAAATGGTAACCGATTACTGTGATAACACTATTGTTGATAATAATAGTATGGTATTTAAAATATGTATAGTTTCCAGACTAGAAAATGTTTAGACATTTTCTTTTAACCTTTTAACAATTTCTATTCCTCATCCAGCTATTATTTGCCTGTATTCATTAGTATTCATCCTGGAGAATGTCTTGGCATAGTAGATTATTGATGACAATGCTTCCTGTTCTACTCTTTGTTTGGATGCAATATGAGTTTACATGCTGATTAAATTGGGGAGTGGGCTCATCACGTTACTCCTCTGCCTTTGTCATAGATCTCATTTGTTTGTAATCATTTTTTCTTAACCTTTACACACCCAAGGAGAGGGTGCATGAATACATTACTTTTTTGCTTCATACTTTCATTCATAAGACAAGCAGCTAATGGATAGAAAGCAAAAATGAAAACAAAGAGGTAAATTACAACTTCTTTTGGAATCAAGACTGTTTCAAACTTGAAAAGATTATTTTTTTTTTGAAAATTCTTACTAATTTTGTGTGTATGTGAAAATATAAATATCATCTATATTCATGGGGGTCATTAACTAAGTATGTATAAAACTAGAAAGACGACATACCATAAAAAATGGGGGTTTTTTAGTGCATAAAATGCATATATAAAATTATGGTGAAGAGAGGAACTCTCAGACTGAATGTATGTTTTTCCTATCTCTGACATGCTACTTAGTTGGTCTCAGTTTTGAGAATGCAGTCCTTTCATGATGTCTTTTAACCCTGACGTTTACTATTGTAACACTGCTGAAATTCTTTTAAAAATAATTTTATTACATTGTTTATTAAACAATGTCCTTAAGTGGTGGGGTGGGGTGTGGTATTATAAATACTGATATCTTGAGAGTCTGGGATATTTTATAGTGGGAACTGTGCATGGATATAGCTCAATGTTTTCCATGATTCTGAACTTTAAAATGAGATTAGATCATTAAAATTCTTCCTAGATCATCTAGTAGTCCTGAGAATAATTACCAACAGTTCTTAGAATTAGTAACTTTTCCTTATTTTTTTTTTGTCACTAAAGCTTTATTATTGAATGCAATGACAAAAGACCATTCAGGGAAGTAGAAGAGATACTAGATTGTAATTTAGAATAAGAGTAAGAGTAAAGAAGGTAAGCAAGAAGAGAGGGAAAGATGGGTAGAGAGAAGGAGGGAGCCGGAGGAAGAAAGGAAGGGAAAAAAAGTAAAAAAGAAAAAGAAACAAAAGAAGAAAAAGGAAATAAGTGAAAATAGAAAGAAGTGTAAAAAGAAAAGGCAGAAAGAAACTAACACCATTTTTTACTATGTCTCAGTCGAAGGGCTAACACATGATATAGCAGTGGATCCTCCCAGCATTATGAGGTAAAAATTTCCCCCATTTGATAGATGCATACCTGTGTGGTGCCCATAGAAGGAATGTTTGATTCCAAGGGATCATTAATACACTAAACATGAAGTTACTCCAAAGCCTCCACACCTTGTTTCTTCATTAGTTTTCATTTTTGCCTTTTGTTTCCAATCTTTTCTCCATAACTATCATGAGCACACTCTGTGGGCTGATTTTAGCCATGAGGATTTAACGTTTCTTTTAACTACAGATGGCTAGGCAACTAGGTAATCTTGTTTCTCTAGTGGCAGCCTGTCAGGTTAGTGCTGATAAAGCCACTGTAGCAGGAGATCACTCACTTACCAAGGGCTGTGAGCATTTATTTTTTTGGGCACAAGCTTTCTTAACTGAAAACACAAAAACAAAGAGACAGAATACTATTTTGGGTAAGACTTCGGCTCCGGACCCAGTCTGACTTAGCTCTGATACTTACTAGATGAGATCTCCTTGGGCAAATTGCTTAACCTCTCTACACGTCAGGTATTCTCTAAAATCAGAATAATACTACTACTTATATCGTAGAGTGCTTCTAAGTATTGAAAGAGTTAATATGTAAAAGTGTCCTGGCACATACCAAATGGTATATAATTATTGCTGGTATTATTATCCTGTTCAGTTCATTCTAGCTTTGTAAACCAGTGATTCTAAAAGATGATACCCTATTTCTATACTTATACCATCTTCTTGAACTTTTCCTGAATTCCAACCATGTCCAACCCCTTGTTCTTGCAGGAAGTCACTGTCTTTGCATGTTGCTCTCCTTATTCTTGGAATTCATTCTGAAATCACATTCTGCTCAGCAAGAGTTTTCTTTGGGAAATCAGCTACCTCTTTCACTCCACCCCAAGGAAGCTGATTAGCAGGTCCTGTATGTCTCTGTGATGACTCATCATTGTATACTTTATTCATTATAAATGCTATCAGCTTCCCATCCCCCCAACTCCCACCCACCCCATCTCACATACACACCTGACAGGTAGCTCCTTGAGGACAGGAATTGCAATACCTCTGGCTCTTCTTCCCTCCTGAGCACATATCACAATGCTTGAATCACAGAGGGCTGTCAGTAAATGTCAAAAGAATGAGTGAGTTTGCCACTAGGAAGACAGCAACCTGGGGGATGTGAAGTGAATGAAGCTTAGGGACCCAGGAAACTGGTAGGTAGTAGGTATACATACAGCCATGGCAAAGACCCATAAGCAATAGCTATTGGCCCATCTTGCTGCCAACTAGCTATATGATAAAACTAATACTTTTAAGTACCTTATCCAAAAACACCTAGTGGGCACTTTATATTTGATCTCTCCTTTAATATTTACAACAAGCTCATGCAACATATACTATTATTTAGTCCCATTTTGTTGATGAAGAAAGAGGCTAAGAGAAGTAAGTAACACAGCTTTGACTTGCTAAAGCTGGGGTTAGAGCCCTGATCTCTGACTTCAAATTCTGTTCATTTTTAAAATCGCTTCTATATACACCCTGCCTTTCACATTGATAGATATACAGATTTTTTAATGAAAAAAATATTTTATTTTGTTTGAAGAGTTGAGATGTCTCCCAACAGTCAAATCTCTTTTGCAGCTGAGGATAGTCCATCCATCTTATTATTTCTGGGGCAGAATGGAGGAGTACAGGCCAGATAAGTTCAGAGAAATATAATTATATCTCTTCTCTTTAAAAAAGCCCTGACCAGAGTTCAATATTTGCACATTGCTTTTTAATCTCCTCTTTTATAAAAAGATAATATTTTATCATCAGATATCTCTAAACTTGGAGAGAAAAACACAATTAATTAAAAAAATGGTGCCAATTTCACTTGATTTTAAAAAAAATGCCTTGAAAAACAAATTAAATTGAAGATAAAAATTGACACCAGCCATCAACTTCACTGGGAGTTACCTTAGAATGGGCATATTTTAAATCCTGAACAATTAGCTCAGGATGGAAACCCTGACTCATTTGACCACACTCTTTTTTACTGACAAGGAATCAGTCCTAGGTGCTGAACAGTCAGAACTGGGTCTTCTATGAAACCCGACTTGATATCTTATTCTGTGCAAATGAGTAGAAGGTGGTAAAGAATGTAAATGGATGTCTTGGTTTGAATATGTTCCAAAAGTAGAATTTATGAGGCTATTGAAATCCTGTTAGACAAGAATTATTGCCTACATATTTCCAAGCTGAGCAATTTAAGATAGATTAGAGTGGAATTTTTGATCAGAGCTGCTAACAAGGAGACTTCTCACCAATAAGCAGTGTATTACTGTAGTCGTGGTAGGGAGGTTGTGGTCACCAGTTGTTTGGGGCATTGTTATTCTGAGTTACCTCTCTTCTCCAAAGTTGGGTACTTTGCATATGCTATTAACTTTTTACTTATTCTACATCTGAAATCATATTGAGGGAAAGGAATTTTCTTCAATTGCCAGGTAAGGAAGAGTGGGAAGTAGAGGTTAAGTTCAGGTCATTGTGATGGGTTAAGAATTTGGGCTGGAATGTGCTCTTCAGATGCCCAGTATTCATTTTACACCCTTCAACATGAGAATGTAGTGATATATATCACACAAAACTGAGAAAACAGTCAGTGTACTCTGATGTGAAATGCTGATGACTTCAGCATAGGAGAATCTATGAGACTTTTCCATAGCTTGTGAGAGTAGAGCTTGCTCATTTGGGAAGTAGACGGGTTTCTGAGCTTGAGCATTTACCACTTGGGATCAATAAATCCCCTCGTTCATTCTCCTCTTTTGTGAAGAAAGATTCTGCAACAGATCATGGCAGCATTTTCCAGTTATGTTTCTCTCACACTTCCAAAGGAGAAAAAAACTACATTTAGTCTATAGATAAATCAGTGTATAAAATCCTGTTTTGAGATACCTCATTTCTCATTTTCCAATGTAAGGGATTTCTTAATATTTAAGCACTGAGTGTTTTCTCAGTTTTGTTTGAAATTATTCATGTGTATCACTACATTCTCATACAGTATTGTTGTGTTGTTTGTTTCTTTGTTTTTTTTTTTTTCTTTTAGTTTTTGTTTTAACTTTAATATTAAGCCTTGATCAACTTCCTGATGTTAGTGACAGGTTCTGTAATTTCAGGTATAGTATATTGAGCATTACTGAAAATACCTCCATATCAAACTGACCTTCCTGGAGAAGATAAAGCACAGCTCATTGGTTTAATCATTGCATTCCATAAAGGGAGATGTCGCTTAACTAGCTTTCCTCTCAGTGCCAGGAAATCAGCTGAAAGTATTTTTCTTCAGATAAGTGAACATGCTTGTCATAGCTTACTATGCCTGCTAAATCTTTCTATGAAATATTTTACAGGGAAATATGTAAATATTTTGACGGCTTATGCCATTCTTTTCAGACTGCTTTGCAGATTACACATGGGTCTCTATATGAAACAGGAAGGAAAAGCAAGCAGAAATTTCTTAATGTAGCATTTTTCATTAATGAAGACAGAAAGACTAAAGGAAAACATTTTAAAATGGAGTCTTAATGTAAATACCCAAGAAGAGTAATATATACTCCATGAGTTGGCCTCAAAGTAACACTAGTATGATGGAAGCACATTATGAGTTTCCAGGACAGCATGTCCTCTTACCTTTTCTTCCTGACAGCAGATAAGTAAGCCAGGGCTTAAGAGTAGAATATTTGCCAAATATACATTAGTGCAGACTTTGTATCTAGCAAGACTTTTATGGGTTTGCTACATCTTACGTGAACAAAGTTCTATAAACTAGTCTTTAATTTTAGAAATATGTTCTTTACAACTTATAGTTAGCAGATGTGATATATTCTGAACATAGATAGAGAAACGTGAGGGAATTTTCCCCAGGCAGTTCTCATTAAATGTGTAAAGACTTTGTTTCAATTCAGTTATTTAATTTTTGCTTTTTTCTCATGATTATCATTGAAAGAATAACATAATATTCATGAGATTTGAAGACCGATATCATGGAATAATTGTGCTCGTTCTACTATCTGAGATGACATGCTTACAGATGTTTTTAATTTGTCAAATGACCATATTTTTCAATGGAACACAATTCATTCAGTTTTGGGGCTATACATATAAATGTATAACTTGACTGAGGAAAGAATTACATCACTAATACTAGCTTACAACTGTGGAGCTGAATAGAATAACCAGTCGGGGCTCCTGGTTTGAAGCAATAGAAACCATCGCTGGCCTTGACCAAAAAGAGATATGTTGGAAAGATATCAGGGATGCCCATGATTGACAACTGGCTGGTAATCTAAGGCTTAGAAAACGCAGGCCAGGCTGCAGGAAGTGCAGCTAACGCCATGCTACAGCAATCATCTGATCCATGGATTCTTGCTTTGGTTGGGCTCATCTGACTTCCCCTACATTTCCTCATTCTTTGCATTGCCTATGCAAGATCCAGAGTTCCAGAACAAATGCCTTATATACAAAGCTGACCTATTGTCCTGTACTGTGGTGTAGCCAGGAGTGGTAGAGGAAGGTCCCAGATTCTGTACTTTGAGATAGGAGCAGCAATAGTAGGCAAGAATTGGGAATTGTCTTCCAATTATGTTGGCACACAGTGAGGAACTAATAAAATAGTGGGAAGTGACGATGGTCAGCCAAAAAATGAGAAATGTCCACTCCACTTAAGTATTGGCTTGGAAGTCATGATTGGTTTTTAGAAATGGACCTTATCATTGAATGCTGTGAGACCTTGAATAAGTCCCTTGTGCTGTCTTTCCCTCATTCTCTAAAATAACAAATTTGACTTAGAGGAGGAATGGGAAGTAAGTGATATTTTCATTGTCTTTCCATAGCAGACATCACTAATCAATCACTGTACTCTTCCCTGCTGAGACCCAGCATGACTTCAGAAGCCTTCTTAATACCATGTTTCCCTGAATATAAGACCTAACTGGAAAATAAGCCCTAGCAGATTTTTCAGGATGACATCCCCTGAACATAAGCCCTAATGTGTCTTTTGGAGCAAAACTTGATAGAAGACCCAGTCTTATTTTTGGGGAAATACAGTATAGTGCTGTGGCAGAAACTACTGAATTACTAGAGTTGACAAATGAGATAAAACCTGGGAAATATCTCTGAACTAGAGGTTAATTATATTTCCTTAAAGTGTTAATGTTCTTTGAAGTTCCAAGATTAAGAAGAATTATTTTAGAAAATTAGAAGGAACCTAGATCCAGTGGGAATAGACTCATAAAGTAACTAATCCTGTAATAGCTGCTCGAAGAGAAACAAAATATTTTTAAACTTGACTGGGTTTTATTATGGAAGTTGAGATGTTAAAGAAACACTTTGTTGTGGAATGTGCTATTCATCTTCTTTCTTCATTAATCCAAGAAAGTCCTCAGCTCACAAAGACTATTCTTTGAACAATAGAAAAATAAGATATTGGTTCTGAGGCTTAAATTATGAACTTCATTATTGATGGTAAATAAATATGACATATTCTTTTAAAAAAATTTATTAGCTTCAGGAGTACAAAACAATGTAATAGTTAAGACATTTACACCCCTCATAAAGTGATAACCCTCCTCCCCCAATCTATCCCCCTGACATCGTATATAGCTGTTACAATTCCATTGGCTCTATTCCCTATGTTGTACTCCACATTCTGTGATTATACACATATTAAATTATAGTTGACATTCAGTATTATTCAACGTCAGCAGTCAGGCATCTACACTGTCCATGAAGTGATGACATTATATTCTTAATAGTAAAGAAATTGCCATTAACCAGAATTATATTGTTTATGGTAAAGAAACTACTATTTAAGTAGTCTTTTAAAGTTTATAGAACACAGGATCTGAAATGGCTCAAAAAAATCTTAGAATTCACTGGGGTATAAGTTATTAAACATAACAGTAAGTTGAGCTATTATGATACAACAAATATGTTTATTTACAACTGTTTATATTTACTAATCTATTATAATAGTGTGTCTCTTGTATTGAGAGCTTTTTAACACCCCAAGCCACTATTCAGGCTAGATGGATGTGCAATTTAGGACATGTAACACCAGATGGAATGACGACAGTACCCAGAAATTGCTAGTCTCCAATGGCCAGCAGCATCCCTTCTCTACCCGATAGGTTTCCAATGAGTTTCCTGTAACTTTGTGCTGTGTTTGTATTTATCTACACATCAAAGTGTTCTTTTGATATGATAATAACTTTTAACATGTCCTTGAATCATGCCAGGAAAATATCTTTCTAATTCAAGGGAAATAACCTGCTTTTATGAAACCACAAAAAGTCTTCAAAAACAATTTTAGCTTTCTGTAGGGTACCTAGAACAAGGTAAGTTTCACAAGCCAGCCTTCCTCTGTGGTACTAGTGGTAGATTACAATAGGACCACAATTTCTTCTCATTCCTGTATGCATGACTTTTAACAATGCAACTTTGCAGCTCCTTTCATCAAGAGAAGTGGAGTCTGTTACTCTACCCCTTGAATCTTTGTTGGTCACATGTCTTACTATCGCCAAAGAGTTCTTAGCAAATGTCTTGCAAACGGAAGCTAGAAAAGTGCTTCAATTTTGGAGTTTATCTTGCTGCTCTGGGGAACACTGAGCCCACCACCACGTGAATTAGCCTGCACTAGGCCTCTGGTGATGAGAGACACAGAATTTCTGTCACTGTAGTTAACACCGAGTCAATCATCAGTAATGGCAGGGAGACCTTCCAATACCGATCAACCTCATCCGAATTGGCCCGCTATGAATGGTCCAGTGAACTTTCAGAAGCATGAGAAATCATCTTTGTTGTTTTAACACATTAAGTTTTGGGGTGAACTTTTAAGGAACAAAATATATCCCTGGCCGTTGCTTTTATTCTCCCCATCATTTGCCCTGGATTGGTTTGCCTACACTCACGGGGTTATCTCTAGAAATTCCTTAGCTCCACCTATTTATTGTCAATGAATAGAATGCGTCCTTGATACATTGGAAAAGACTCCTGGTAGCCTATCCACAGTTTTTAAAAGAAAACTGACTTTGGATCTTTTGGTTGTCATTATTTTAGCTTCAGACATTTTTTTTTAATGAAAAAATACATCTATGTTGACATTCTTTTTAAGTCATAGCAATGACACAGTGTCAATACCTTAGCACATACTTAGCACAGTAAGTTCTCAACTTGCTAAGGGTTAATCTGCCATTTGGATTTGGTGTGGCATTGAAGAGTGAAAAACGTAATAGAGACCAAGATGGCCTCAAAGAGAGAGGGAAGGAGCTTCGTAACATTTAAGCTACATAATATCTTCCTGATGGGTTTATGGAGGTCAGTTTAGTTTTAGAATATATTTAGTTCTTTGAGACATTTTGCTCTAGGTCCTAACTCTATCTAATCCTGTATCCCAGGGTCAATTGATTCATGTTTCCTCCATCTTCAAACTATTTCTAACATATACATCATCTGCTTTTCCTGGGAATTGTGGTCCTCAAATACAGAGTTCCTTCCATAATTTTTATGTTTTGACTGTGTTACTTGGACCTCTTTCAAAGTTAATTTATGTGCATGCATGCACGTGGATGTATGTGTCATACTTTTCTGTTATTTCTCTTTGTGCCTTGGAAATGGTTTTCTGGAGAACATTGGTCAGAGACATGTTTGGGAGGAACGGCAAAGCATGGTAATCTATGGTCAGAGAGATTGCACCTAAATTGTATATCATATCTGTAGTTACAAAAATACTTTTTTGTTTTTATCATCATATTTCAGTAATATGATCATACTTTGGGTACATAAACATGCTGTTTATGTGGTTCTGGAGTTCTTTGATCTGGTATTATGATGACAATTTATTTCAATGGTTGCATCTTAGGAACCATGGAGAAGTTGCTAGTTTTGTGACTAGGCATATAGTAACACTGGTGTTGCATTCAAATTAAATACCCAGATTCAACACAGAACCAAAGTGCTCCCTGCAAAAGTAGCAATAGGGTCACAATGGTTCCTATGACAGCTGGTTCTGAAAAATTGCTGGTAACAATTCTCTTTGGATTGAAACATTTAAATGATCAAGAATTAGAGTCATTCAAGATGTCTCATCATTTTTAGGTCAACACCCTTTGGATGTGACATAAAACATGCAGAGGTTTCTTTAGACATCAATAGACTTTATGATTACTTTTATTCTGAATAATTCAGTTCAAATTCTCTCTAAAATTTCCTTCCAAAATAAGTATACCAAGTATATATTGAAAGTGCTGTTGTGGGCAAAGTCTTGTGAAATCCATTGACTTCCAAAATAGAGGCAACAGGAGGCAGAGGTGTCTCGCAGAAATATACTCTCTTAACTCCGTCCCAGTTGGGACTGCCTACATCAATAACGGAAAAAACTAAGAGAAAGGTATTCCATGTTAACAGTGGGTAAAGCAAATTGTGACCTGTCGTTAGTAACTTGAACTCCTTTTTGCTTCACAGAGGACAACAAATGAAAAGGAACAAGGTGTCTGGACCTTGGAATGAGATAGACTCTAGCTGACAATGATAGCATATGTGAGAAAAGTAACTCTTTTTCTGCCTTTTGCTGAGAAAATACTCTAAACCTGGGCTTTAGTGATGCATACTCTCTTTCCAGTATCCAATAAAAACTGGCTAAAGCAGCAAACAAGAATCTTTACTGTGCTTTGTATGGTAGTTCAGAATCAGATTCTCTTCTCATTCTTCTTTCACAGTCAATGGAAACACACTTAAATTTCAACATGATTTGAAACCCCCATTGGGATATTTGTTTATAGGTATCCCTAACAACATACAATCAAAATTAGTCTTATGTTATCAGTAAGCCTCACCAGTGTTTGTGTGGAAATAATGAGGACATGAGCTGATGAAGGGATCTTTCAGCCAGGGCCGAAGTTTAGAATTATCTTCTCCCCACCCAACTGTCCTATAGGCAATCATTTCGTTTCAGTAGCTCCTAGAATTAATAACAGTGCCAAAAGTGCATTAGTGATTCCATATTTTTTTTCAAAGTATTTACTGAGGATTTTGTGTAGTACATTCACTACTCTGGTGCTGTTGTGGGTTCAAAAGGAGTAAGACCAAAACTTTGACCTTAGGGTAGAATCAGGTGAAGATACAGAGTGAAACCACTATTTAGGTCTCAAAGAGAGTCTAGCTGTTGATTAAGTGGGATTATGGTACTTGTTAGCCTCAAGGATCCAAACTAACTCATCTTAAGTTATAAACCTGCCTATTGGAATGATGCATTCATTCACAACACAATTGTTTTATTGAGCACCTACCATTATTCATTCACTTATTTGTTCATTTAAAACATGTTTATTGGGTGTCTATTATGGGCGAGACTCTGTACCAGTCTCTGGAAATAGAATGATGACCAAAATGGAGACAAATCCCTGCCCTATGGAGTGTTCATAACAGTAGGAAAAGACAGATGACAAAATGAAGAAGTTGAAATACAGTAAGTTAAATGGAAAAAACGAAGCTATTGAGAAAATTAAGGCAAGAAAGTGGGATTGTGTGTGTGTGTGTATGTGTTTGGGGCAACAATTTTAAATAGGATAGTGCCAGACTGAATTAGATTTTGGAGAAAACGTAATGAGACTGACATGCTCATGGAACTTAAAGACCAGTGGAGAAGAAAGGTGATTATACAGTTAATTATATTAAATTGCTGTATTAGGATAAGATGTATATAATATATAATACTATGGATGAGAACACAGGACAAGGGGACCTTGAGTAGTCTAGGGAATCAGGAAAGGTTTCATGGGTGAATTGACATTAAAATTGAGACCAAAATATAGAATGAGTCACAAGAGAAGTGAAGTGGGTTGAGGGTCAGCTCAAAAAAAATAAGTTTAAAGATCCAGAAGGAAGTGAGAACTTGGTGCATTCAAGGAACTGAAAGTTTAAAATGACTGCAGTGTGAATTGGAGGAGGGTGACCTGAAATGAGTCTCTAAAAGTAAGCATGGTCCTACCACAAAAGCATTGAGTGCCATGTTAAGAAATTTGGACTTTATCCTAACAACAGACAGAAATGATTAAAAGAATTTAAAGGTTTGGAAAAGACTTGAGGTTTGTGGCCAAGGTCCTCTAGTGAGGCAGGATGGTGCTCTGTTCATTTAGATTCTTGATTCTGAATGGCCTCTTAACTCTGTTCTTTGATTCAACTAATTAGTTTTCCTTTCAACTTTAAAGTGCATTTATCTGTGACCCACACATTTATTCATTTCTTTTCCTTCAAAAGATACATAATATTGTTAATTTACATTCTGGTCATGTCCAAATAAACCCTTTTAATTCAAATGTCTGAAAAGATGTGTTGTATTCCTCTTGGGACTTAAATCACTAGAAGCCAGCTAAAAATTCTGGGTGAACAGTACAAAGCTCAGGGCTACAATTTTGATCTTAGTTTTAACTCACTTGAGCCTTTATTGCATGTGACGGCCTTGCTTTACATAGTATATATTATTTGTTTTCCAAAAATACAATATACATGAATATTCTCAAGAACATTCCATAGCATAGACATGAACTTTCATAGTTGGAAGGGTCCACAGAGATCAAAATTATTGTCCTGAGGAGAAAACTATCCACTTGGGGGAGGATTTCACTTAATTTATATTACTTGACTAAATTTCCCAATAGTATTATTATTTTTACTTTATATGTTTTATGTGATTTTTGTTTCATATATTTTAATAAACTGTTCTTTTAAAAAATTGTTAATACAAGTATTGGTTCAAAAATCCAAAAGTTGTAAAAAGATATGCAGTTAAGTATCTTTTCCATCCTTTTTCGCAGGCCACGCTCTTTCTCTTCTCTGATACTATTTTTATGTAATCTATCCTGATGCTTCATGTATATCCAAACACATATTAAACATGTGTGTACTTATAAAATTTATTATAAGACACAAATTTTAGCATTCTCTACATATTTTTTCCTCACCTCGCTTTATCTCTGAGCACTATGTTTTGAGATTGTTCCATATGGATATATAGAAAGAGCTAATTATTTTTAATAGCTATATAGAATTCCATTGCATGGATGTTCCCTCATTATTTTAATTAATCCACAATCTAAAGCATTTTATGTTTTCCAAAGATTTTCATGATACAAATATTTTAATAAATATCATTTATATAATACCATTTTTACCATGTGGGATTCTTCTTAAACATGGAAGTACTGGTTCAAAGAGCGTAAATTTTGAACATTTTAATAAATATTGACAAATTACCTATAAAATGCTATATATTTTCATTAACAATTAATGAGAGTGCTAGTTTTCCCACACCCTCTTTAACACAATGCCTTAATAAACTCTTTGATCTTTCCCATAGATCAAAATGATAATTTACTATCATTTTGTTTTACATCTCTCTTTTTAAGGGTAAAGTTGAGTATATTTTCATAGATTTCAGATATATTTACATATACTTTTCTGTGAACTGTTAATAGCATTTAACTATTTTTTCATCAGATTAGTATTTTTTACATTGATTTATCAGCATTATTTATGTGTTAAATAATTGAAACCCTTGTGATATAAGCTGCATTTTTCTCCCCACTAGTTTGCAATTTACCTTCTCACTTTGGTTAAGGTGTTTGTTTTTACTATGCACATTTAAAAAGTGCAGTGACATATATGATCCTTCTATTTTATCACCTCTAGATTGATGTAGTTTGCATAGAAGGACCTTTTCTACACTGAGATTACAAAAAAAAAAAATCCATGTTTTATTTGAGTTATGGTTAATATTTTACATGAAAATATTTGATATAAAGATATATTTTCTATAATTGATGTACAAATCCAAGTTATAATTCTTCAACATGGCTATTTGTTGCAACATCTTTTTTTGAATAGTCCAATCTTTGTTCCCTAATGTGAAGTGCCACCTGTATTATAAACTAAATTTTTAAATTTATTTCAGTCTATATTTGGACTTTCTATAATGTTCCATCGATATGTGTATCTATTCATGTTTCAATTATTGTAGCTCTAAAACATGTTCATAACAGCTAGATTTAACCCTTCTTCATTTTTAAAGTTATTTTTGACAATTTTTTATATATGTATAAACTTTAGAATCTATATAGTTCCAAAAACTCGTATATTTTGGTGATTTTATATTTATTGATTTACTTAAAGAGAATTAGCACCATTTTGAAATTGCGTCTTTCCATCCAAGAAGAGAGGATGTTTTTACATTTTTGGAGTCTTCTCTTGTGTAAAACAGTCTATGGACTAACACTGGTCTGCAGTGAGATAATAATAATTAAGAGCAAACATGTAGAAACTTTTAGAGCAATTTGACACGTTTGTGACATGCACTGTGGTTGTGACATTCTTTTAGAAAATCATTTTTATTGTATTTCTTTGAAAATTAGCTAACCGTGATAAATTGATACATTGAAAGTAAAAAGATTAGCCTTTCACTAATTTAGTTTGAGAAGCATGACTGCAAACACAATAGCAATTTTGGTGGTTATTATTGTTTGAAGATTGTTTAATTTGATTATTTGTATGCATATACATCGATATGTTGATACATAGATGTAATCATATCCATGTTCCTTGTAAATCTAAAAACAATCCTCTTTATTTGGCTCTTTTCACCCTTCTTTGTCGTCTCTACTTCACAGTATCTTTCCACTCCAAATAACCTATGTTAACAATCCATTGTATTGTCTTCCATATTTTATCTAGAATAACGTTAAATAATAGCAGGCAAAATTTCTTCTCCCTAAATTTTAAGAATATTGCTAGAGTTTTACCAGTAAATATGATCCTTGTTTTGGGAATAAGATAAAAAGATATCCCTCTATTTCTTTTTTATTCAATTTTAAAAGAAGAATATATCTTAAACATTATCAGATATATTTTTAGCATCTCTGGTGATGTTTTGATGATATTCTTTTTAAATGCATCCATACACTGAATTACATAATCAGATTTCCTAATGCTGAGCCATCTTTGCTTGCCTGGAGTAAATCCTATGTTGTTGGTGCTGTGGTATATTATTCTTTTTCCCCAGATTTATTGAGATATAATTGACATATAACATTGTGTAAATTTAAGGTGTACAATGTGATGATTACATATATATATGTACATACACACACACACACACACACACACACACACATATATATCCAAAAAATGTATATACATTTTAAGAAAGGAAAAAAAAACTATATTAAAATTGTAATACAATGAATGACGCTAACATTCATTTGATTAATGCCATCTTTTGAGCGAACGTCCTACTGCACATTGCTACTTCAATTCAACTTCAAAAAGTATACATAGATAACATCTCTTAAAAGGTGCAATTTTTTGGAAAGGACCTTATCTCATAAACTGTGATTTTTTTAAACACTCAGGCCCTCAAAAGCCCAGCCTAAACTATACAAAAACAAAGCACCTAGTCTACATCTTTGGACCAAATAATTTACTGTACAATTGACTTAAAGTTGTAATTTTCAAAGCACGGAAAGCATCATTTAAAACCAAATTGGGGAGCTCGCATAAGTGGTAGATTAAATGCTGTAAGAGGCTCTGAAAATCAAGGCTACAAACATGGAAAGCAATCAGTCCACTCATAATTACTATGCCACTTGAATTCTGGTGATTGATGGAGAAGGAAAACAAATCTAGTTACTCATCCTCTTGGTGAATGAAATGTGCTCTGCACTACAAATGCAAATTTTATCCCTCATCTAAATTGTTGACTTAATGATATTCTATTTGCCAATCTCATCCTCATGTCACTGACAATGAAGAGGCTTCATCTAATGATTAAAAAGTATTCTCTGTTATATTTGAACTGGAGTTTATTTCAGAATTGTGTGATTTAAGATAATATAAAATAAGTATTTTATGGTTTTATATCTCTGTAAAAGAATATTAAAAAATAGATGTCTCTATACTTTCTCCTCAAGAGGAATGATGCAAATATATATTAGTTCCTGCCCAGGGAGCTCAAAATTCATTTCAGAGAGCCAAGATGTAAGTAAAGAGTGCCCACTGAATAACTACACAGAGATAAGTAAATATTCAAAATTATGTTGTAAGTTCCATGGGAATACATTAAAATCTCTTTTTTTTTCCTGGAAAATTTGGGGGATGTTCTCCTCACAGTTATAAGTAATGTTTATTATTTTAAGTCCTAAAGGATTCTTAACTTTTTAATAGCTTGATGGCATTGTAGCTTCAGTGTTATACACACGCCTCTCCCTTGCTTTGTGACCGTATCACTAACCATAAGTGACAATTTTCTTGGTGAATCGAAATTGGGGCTGTAAATGGCAATTATTATAAAACAGGGAGACATATGTTCTTTATATTTAATAGCTCTTAATGAAAAAATGTTAGTGGTTGTATCTTTTTTTAAATGTCTTTTAAAAAAATGTTTCTCTATCTTCTGATGTGCTATTTGACAATGTTCTACTTGTGCATCTGTGGATTAGGAAATAAGGTATGGTGTGGGAGTGAGTGTGTACGTTTAAATGTGTGTTTGCGTGTGTGTGTGTGTATTTGCGTATGTCTGTTTGTGTGTGTTGGATTCCTTTAATTCAAGGAACCAAAACACTTGTTATATCTAAAATGCTAGAGGATTTTTTATTATGATGCAGAAATATCTCCCAGATAATCATGCCTAAAGGAATCTAGCAATATTGTGCATTAAAGAAGACTGGAAAATGGTTTGGGAACTAGAAAGTCAGTTAGGATACAAAGCAATTCTGGGCACTAGACTATCTTATCACCTTCTCTTCCATAGGACTCCTGCAAAGAACTTGACTAATTCGACCCATCACCTACTTTCTCCTTCTTTTATTTGTCTTAGTATTTCTCTCTCCCACTCATAAAAGTTTCAATTAGTTCACTTAGTCACTATGACTTAATTGGCTCTTAGATTCCCAGTCATTCTTGAAGTGTTTTGCTAGCCTATGAACTGGCTGCTTTAAGGTAAATTATATTTGGTGCCAAATTAGCTATTTATTGAAATAGAACCATTTGGAAAGAGACAGCATTTGAGTATTCTTAGATATCATGAGTTTTGGCCTGTCCAAATTTCATATGAACCAATTACTTATGACTATGTTTAATTTCAGTCTAAATATGCTTGGAGTATAGCACTCAGGAAATGGAATCTTGTATCTACTGTGACTGTATTTTATAAATGTATACTTTGATTCCTCAGTGTCTTTCTTTTTCCCTACAAAGCTGAGTGCTTCTTTTGTGTATTTTATAGTATATCTTATAATCTATCTTGTGTTAAATTTTTATAAATATGTCTCTTTACTCCTTAATGGGTTAACACACATTTCCCAAAAGGCCTACCAAACTCCCTTGCTTAAAATCAACAATGAAAATATATTCAGTCATTTGAAGTAAACTGAAGAAAGGTGTTGCTAACTATGGTTGTTAATGACGATTTATAAACAATATGTGCTATGAAGGAGAGAAATAACACTTGGAACTGAAATAAATAATTGGGTAGGCTTAATGAAAGAGATGAAGGGAGACAATGTTATATAATCAAAATTTATAAGGCTTTTGTTTTAGAGATACCCATCGTTGTCTTTATTGTCTTTATATACCCACCAACCTCTTTATTTCATTGGTATATGAACTTGATGGTCCCATAAAACAAGTAAACAGAAATGGTAAATTTAAACTATTTGGGCTGAATCAATGTCATGTGGGGAAATATGAGTCCCTTAGCAGTAGTGTGTTATGCACGCACTACACCCAGACCTTACACAAACACATCAAGTATCAGTCAATAATACCCCACCACCACTTTATCAATATGTCGCATATGCTAATGTGGTTGCCCACTGTGGTGAGGAGACCATGCTTTACTCATCTCTGTTTCCTCACCACCTAGCGTAGCACCTGAATAAGTATGTTTCAGTGTTTACTGAAGAAGTTTATGAAGTAATAATTCAGAGACATTCAAGTAATCTGTAGCATTCATTGTAGTCAGTGACACAACCATAACCATTCAAGTTGACCAGCTTATATATGGCTATAATGTGTAGTTACAACATACAATTTTTCATACATAAAAGTTCACTTGGTCTGTATGGATACTGGACTAATGACATAGGTCTCATTTGAAATACACAATCCCCAGTTTGCGTAGCCAATTCAAAGAACAAAAATCATTGCCTTTTGTATTCTTTGTGTGAAAATGTTTTTTGCCCTGCGTGTCATTGCCTCAGCATTGATCTGATTTTGCTGTTCAAGCCTTTGCTTTAGCGTTACGTATTGAAAGGTTTAGAATTACATGAGCTTGGCTTAAAAGGTGAGTGATACTCAATTAAGACCATCTCTGATCTTGATTGTTTTAAAGGACTGGATGGAAACTACTTCAACAACATTCCCCATGTTACAGATTTCAACCATAGGCTATAAGATTTGTCTTCAGATTTATTTTCCTGATGCTGGTGACGGGTTTTTCTGGGTCACCTATACTGTTTTTCAGTTTGCTATCGATATGATTGTTATGTAGATCTGAGGGTGAATGGGGCAGTCTGAAACTGTCTGGAAAGTATTATGTTTCAATTCATGTCCACGGGTCCATCAATATTGGCATGGATCTAGGGATAACCAAATCCTACATGGTTAGTTGAAAAGGGGAACACTTTACCTGAGACCATATATAAGAAACACAACTAAACAGAGATTCTAAATTATAGATGAGGCAGGAAATAAAAGGTCAAAGTTATCGAAAAATGATCAGGCTACATCATATTGGAATGCAATTGGATGCAGACATCTCATGATGTTTGCATCTGCAAAGGTTTAGAATCGAATAGGAATTAGAAATTGAGGCAGGTCAAGGGAATCAATTTAGGGTTGAAGTCACAAGTTGTTTAAATGTGCCAGTATCCTAGTTTCATCTGATCTCCTCCTTATGCTCAGGAGAAGGCTGATGATTTGAAGGTCCAAACAGCCAGATTGTTGAAATTCAAAAAGCAATGAAAAGTCAGTGACAGCTAGGCAGAAGAAACATTGTTATTTTATGAAATATGAGGAGGGACCGGAGAGAGCAAGGAGGAAGAGACGATAGGAAATAATTTCAAAAGAAATGTCTGTGTGTGACAATGTAAAATGCTCTGAAATGATTATTAAGGAGTAGAAATGAACAAATGGTAACCAGAAGGTCATTGATAAACTCGAGTAGAAAAATTTTAGTAGAAAACTGAGAGGAGGGAACTGTTGGCAGGAAGTAAGAAGTGACCACATTTTGAAAAAAAGAAAACAAGGACTACAGACTACTCTTTTCAGGAAGTTGATAATGAAAAGAAAAACAAAAAGAACTGAGTAAACCCAAAAGGTGTCATTGGTGAGAAATGCTTATGAATATATTTTAGGCTGGAGAGATCTGAACATTAACTTAGGCAGGAAAAATATAAATCAACGTCTAACAGATAGCAGATACTTAAGGAAGGAACATTTCTTTGATTCCTGGGCTTCTTATTTTCATTCACTCCAACAACGTTTGTTGACTGACTTTATGGTGCTACTATCTTCTGTACTTAGTGCTTAGGATACCAAGACAAAGATGGGACAGTATTGGCCATCAATTTCTTACAACGTGGAAGGTGGGAGAGACAAATAAGCTGAACGGAGGTTTTAAGTTCTGAGTGCTGAAACCAAGACCTTAGGGTATGTCAGGTTTGAAGGTCTTGATAAAGATGCTGAACATCAAAAACCTTTAAGAAACATCTCTCTCTCTCTCTCTCTCTCTCTCTCTCTCTCTCTTACATTTCAATTCTCTTTCCAGCAATCTATTTGGGAAGTGGTATTACAGGCCAGTGGTGGTTAAACAAAAACCAAACAGAAGATGCTTGGATAATCCTTCTGAGCTTGGGAAAAGTTGTTGAAGTTTCAGGGCTCTTAGTGATGCATTTGATCATATGCATGTTTCATTAGGAATCAAAGCATGTGCATTCTTCCGCATGAAAGCCACCAGCACAGGTACAATAACATTCCCAAGGTGCGGTGACTAATACCTTGAGTAAGATCTAGCATTCCCTTTATAGATCAGGTGTTAATATACACTGACATGCTTGCTCACAGCACTGAAAATTAATACGAACACCACAGGCTAAATAAAGGGCCATTCTGAAAATGCAAATGCTTTGGGTAGAATGGGAAATGTTTCATGAATTGCTTTAGAAGTATTCTCTCAGTTCCTTTGAAGATAGAAATAAAATGCTGAAATTCCCATTAAGGTCTTTTAGGGGTAGTTGTGTTTTTCCGTCTCCATCTTGTACTGAAGTGAAACCTTTAACTTGTGTTATAATAAAAATATATATATATATTTCCAGAAATGACAAGTTGGAATTAATTCATGACCAAGTATTTTTCCAATGACAATCATTTTTATCCTTTGAAACAATATTTTTCATGAAGTTTCTTTTTAAAAACTGTTTCTCCTGGTTAGTTTAATTATAGATTCAAGGGTCTGGAAGGGATACAAGTGGTTAGTTAATCAAAATGTCTAGACACACAGTAGTTTCATTTTTCCCTTCTTAGAGCAAGAACTGTAACCATTCAATTCCTTTGAGGGCTAACAGTGACCATTTCATAAATTCATTGAGCCTGGAAGGACCTTGGAGATTAACCTAGCAGGAATTATTCAAACCTCTATAATTCTGGAAATACTTTCCTTAAAGGGAGTTTAGGTAAAAAAATAATGATAATAAGTAAATAAAGAACTCTCAAATTCAGACCCAAGGAGCTTTAGTAATATAACTAGTTATGTTTTTTCTTTGGGCACCGGCCTAAATTGAATGCAGTGGTTAATCGCATGGAATATGACACCAGACTTTGGTTTAGAATCCTCTCTGTGCTACTTACTAGTTGTGTGACTTTGGACAAGTTACTAAACAACTCAGTTTCCTTTTCTGTGAAATAGGAATAATAATAGCTACTTGATAGAGTTTTTGTGAATAGTAAGTGAGTTCATAAATAGAAAGTGATTAGAACATTCCTTGGCACATAAAAATTATTTTGTATGTTTAAGCTCTTGTTGTAACTTAATTTTTGTGACATGACCAGCGGGTAGTTAACAGTTTAATTTTATAGATGGGAAAATTAAGACTTACAGAAGACAACTTGCACAAAATGTCATTAATCTAGTAAGCAGTGCAGCCAGGCACAGGCACAATGATTTTCACTTCAAAATATATAGTCTATGTGATATTGCTTTGAATTTTTCCATATGTTATCATGCGTCACCTGTGTTAGTATCCATGTAATGCCACTTTAGTTAATATTCAAATTTTAATTAAAATAAGATCATAGTGTCATTCTAAGTGGTTTATTGATCTTTTTATACCAAGTTTCAAGCTAGACAAGTTTTACATTTCAATATACTTGTTTAGGAAAAACAAGATATATTAATTTTTTTACTGCTTTCTAAATATTACCACAATTCAGTGGCTTAACACAGCACAAATTTATTTCTCACAAAATTTCAGGGGCCCAACATCTAAACTCAGTTTCACTAGGATAAAGGAAACATGTCTGTAGCCTGGACGTTTGTGGAAGCACTAGGGGAAAACCTGTTTCCTTGCCTTTTGCACTTTCCAAAGGTCATCTGCATTCCTGGGCTTATGTCCCCTTCCTCCATCTTCAAAGTACATCATTCAGATTTTTTCTTTCATTGGCACATTGTCTTCACTCTTTCTGACCCCTCTACCTCCTTCTTACAAAAATTTTTGTAATTACACCAGGTCCACCTGGAAAATCAAAGATAATTTTCCTATATCACATCTGTAAAGTTCCTTTTGCTATGTAAAGTACATGTTTATAGTTTCTAGGGATTAGGATATGAATTTTTTTGTGTGTGGTGGTGGTGGTGGTGGTGGGGGGGGCTTTATTTAGCCTACAACACAAGGTGTGGATTAAGAGATATTTATTTTATGTTATTTTGAAAACCTTCAAGTAGCATCACTTTAAAGAACAGAGAGAGAATTTGGATAAAACTCTTGACACCTTTTCATCTTTCACTCCCTCCACCCACATACTTGCTCATCAAGGCTACTATAAGATCTGATGGTTGTTAATTATCAATTTTATTGCCAGAAAAATGCCTTCTTAGGCTACAATAGTCATCTAAATATAGCCAGGGATTCAAGACAACAAATGTTTAACTATAAATATTACAGGATTCAAGGAAAACCACAATAACAGCTTTAATTTGAGAAGAATAAATATTCCTTAAAGCTTTGGGCTGAATCAAGTTTGAGTTATGTTTTACAAAGAGTTTTTTTCTGAAAAATGGGCTCAGATGGCCACTTACCACCAACCCCATGTTTTAGGATTTTATTGTACAAAACAATGAGAACAAAAAGCAATTTTGCCGCGGTTTAGATAAAGTTTATATAATTATGTCTTTTGGATAAAAGAGGAAAAAATGCACCAGATTAGGAGTTCATAATTCAAAGTTGCTGGTGTTATAATCACTCTAAGGTGAGAATTGAAAACCCAACAGGAACATAGAGAGATTAGCCTGCACAGGTGAACATAAACTAGTTAGGGCTATTCAGTCAATAAAGATAATAGTTGAGCATGAGTATAAGATTTATCTCTATAAAATCATTTGGGGTATCTACAGGGAGCCCATAAATATGATTGCCAAATTCTGTCACATTAGTAAAGGTACCACACCAGCCACCTCTCCTAAAATTTAAAAGAAATAATTTTAGGAAATTTTTCAAAAATGGAACTTTCAATAAACTAGCATTTTCAGAGAATGGACTAGTTGACTTAATTAAGTAAAATAATCAATTATGTTTCACCAATTTTCAAAGCCCCTTAAACTTAACATTTAATATTAAAGTACCTATTGATTAATAATACAAAAAATGTTTATCTATATTAAGTTTTCACTATGTGCCAAGCACTGTGGTAAACATGTTAAATGCAAGCATAAACAAGATACCATTCTTGTCCTTTAAGACTTTTAGACTCCAGTTGGGAAGTCATATGTGTAAACAAGCAAACATCAGAGTACACAATAATGGTATGCACTACAGTGGAAAAAAACAAATATCATGAGAACACATAACCGCACAATGTGCAATGTGTAGGGCTCTGTTAAGGTACTGCTTGAGCTGAGACTTCAAAGGAGTCCCTATGGAGAAGGGAAGAGTCTGTATCACAATCAAAGGCACAGAAGGGCATCATTTTTCCAGGGAACTATTTTATATGGAAAGGTAGAAGAGTGATAGACTAGCATTAGGTTGTGAATGATTTTTGTCCCACTAAATTAGAGAATTTGACTTTCATTCTGAATTCAGTAAATTAATGTTGAGGAATAAAACAATCACATTAGTGATCTGAAAAAAAAATCAATCTGGTGGAATGTCAAGGCTGGTTTGGACAGTAGAGAGATTACATGCAGGGGAAATGACTAAAATACTATTTCAGTAATCCAATTGACAAGTAACAAGGATATTGACTAAGAAAATAGAAATACTCATGAGTAGCAAAGGAAAAATAAAGATATGGATATAGCTTCAACAAAACATGGAAAGTGAAGTAAAAGAGAAATTGGGGATCTATTTCAGGTGGAAAATAATGTAGTTTCCAAAATGGGGAATATAGGCAAAAAGGCAGATTTTGTAAAAAGGACAATGAATACATTTTTGGACCTATTTAGTTGCTGAATAACCTATAGGATATTCCAATAGAAATGTCATCTATGTAGTTGGATGTACTGTCCTGGAAGTCAGGAGAGAATTCTGTGATATATGTGTATATATCTATAGATATGGATGTAAATATATACCACATATACCGTGTTTCCCTGAAAATCAGAGCTAGCTGGACAATCAACTCTAATGCGTCTTTTGGAGCAAAAATTATTATAAGACCCGGTATTATATTATATTATATTATATTATATTATATTATATTATATTATATTATGTTATAGACCCGGTCTTATAGTAAAATAAGACCGGGTCTTATATTAATATTTGCTCCAAAAGATGCATTAGAGCTGATTGTCCGGCTAGGTCTGATTTTCAGGGAAACATAGGGAAACATGTACATATCCACAAAGAATTGAGGAACTGAGGCCATAAGCGTGATTAGATTTTTCCAAGAGCATGATTACTCTTTTCACTTGAGCAGAGTAAAATAGTGTAGGATGAATGCCCATAGCATACTCCCTTTAGAGGAAAATCATTAAAAATTAAAGGAAGCGATACCACTAAAATGTCCAATACCTGGTAAAGTAGGAATAAATAGAGGAATATCTTTAGGATATGAGGCAAACATGTGGCAACTGTTGCTCTCATTATGTAACCCCAAAGTAGCAAATTCAATTACCTATAAGAGCCAGACAGGTAATTTAATGAGTAGAGAAGCTTGGGTGTAGGATAATGACGAGGGAATGTCATATGCCAGAAACCACCTTGTACACAGGCAGAAACTGCTATCTAGGTCTTGCCTATTATTACCCTGTGGGAATTTGGGTCAATGTTGCCAGATATTTGGCTTTTTCAAAAAAAGCTGAAACTCTATATTTTTATATAAAATCTGCCAATTTAAAAATGTTCAAAGCCTCACAAAAAGTATCTATGGGATTTTTTTAGCCCACAGGCTGCCAGTTTGCAACATCTGCCTCAGCATCCATGACAGGAACAATCCTGGGCCAGGAAGATCTCTGGTTGGACCCACTGTTATAATCTTCTATTTCCATATTTATGAGTAGGTTCTCCCCATACAAACCTTGATGAATAATTTTGACAACTGGTGCTACTCTATTTCAAGATTGACAATTTGAAAAATTAAGAAGTAACTCATGAAAACAGAGTTATTCTAATTAATGCCTAAGAACATTTTATAACCTTTGCTAGCTATTGTCACATAAGACCTTGATATCTATAAATATGCTGACTGCATTCTGCAGCATTTGACCATGGGTACATTCGGGGTAGAAAGGGGTGCTCTCAGGAAGTATGAAATGAGATGTTTGATCACACTAAAGAGGAATGCATTATTACCAGTGTTGAGCTATCTACATTTGATTTGGACCCTGTGAATTCAATGTTCTTCAGTTAAATGGGACTCGTTTTCTCCAAATTACTTAATCTTTCATATTTATCTTGAGGTTGACCATGAGAATTTCAGTATTTTTAATTCTCACTTGCTAGTCATGCAATTTGTTTGGAACAAGAGCAATTTTACTGTGTATCAATTAGTGGTTTCTTTTGTTTAGGAATATACCATCTAAGTAACCTTAGAATAGGAAAAAAATAAGTAGATTGTGTCTCTTCACAGGTGGTGCATATAATTTTCTCATTTATAAATTGGGCATCAAGCATTGCTCTTCTGTATGTCAAAGGCCATTCAATTAGTCGGATGAATATTCTCTGGCTTTATGTCAAGTTGTACTATTTGGCTTTGGGTTTGGAAGCAGATGACAAGTACATAAAAAGATTTTCTTTTTTAAGAGCATAAAATAGAATGATTTTCAATACATTAATAATAAGCCTTTTGTGCACCTTTATTTCTAAGATGGCTGTTGTGTGCAAGCATATTTTTATATCCCACAATGAAGATGCCAAGAAAGTCACCCACTCACATGCGCTTGCTGGTTATTCTCTGCTGAATTATACTAGGATGACTTTGGGGGGAGGAAAACAAAACATAATAATCCCACATCAGCTCCAAGGAATTTAATACCAAAAATGTTTCTGAGCTGATTATGAGGAAAACTCCTTTTAGGGTACTTTATTTGGAAGGGTTAGCCAGCAGCAGGGAAAGAAAATTTACTTGGGACAAAAGGAAAAGTAAATAAGTAAAAAAGAGTTCTTATTACCATGTTGTTACTGCAAGAATGAGTCATGGAATTCATCAAATAAGGAGCCTTAAATGCATGTGTGGGACATCTTTTGAAGTCTCATAAATATTTATATATTTGAAAAGATGAGATTGGAGTATTTCCAAGATAACTTTTGGTATAAAGTGCACCAATGGCCTTTTAGAGCAGAAAATGGCCTCTGAGATTTTTCGAGTTCAATCCTTTCTACTTTTCAGAGGAGGAGTTTGATAAAATCAGGACTAGTTTGTGGGAGAGTTGGAAGTCAAATCCAGGGCTCCTTATTCTAAACCTAGTGTATTTTCAACTACACATTTTTATGTTTCAGCCATTCTTTATCATATAAACAGCATTCAAATATCCAGGGAACCAAGGGAAGAAATCTTTGAATATTTAAATTGGCTTGCACATCATGAAGAAGTTTATTAATTTTATCATGGTATCTCCAGATGGAATTAAGACTTAAATTACCATTAAAACACACACACACACACACACACACACACACACACACGCACACACTGTCTGGTGGTGTTTGTCCTCAGCATATACTCTGAACTGCAATAGCTATTTAGGGACTACTTGCTGTTCATTTCTATTTTGAGTAATACCTGGAGGGATATTTAACCTGTGCTTGCCTTGGTAAGAGGTTCCTGGGGACAAATATCTTTTAAGAAGGTCTGAATCTAAAATCCTCTCTTCCTAAGAAACTACCTCATCTTAACTAAAGTTTGCTTTATTTGGATTTTCTCCTGAATTATTTAAAAGTTCTGAACTTTAATATAAAAAACTAGTAGTTGCAAGCTTGATTATTACACAGCAGTTTGCATTTAGGCAAAAAAGTTCCGCTTGAAAGGTATAATTGAGGTTAGCATATACCTACATATTTGGAAGTGGTTCTGAGTGTCTTGTGTCTGGGTGGTCCATTCCTAAAATGCCAGGCACATCTGCACTCTTTAGACCCCTTGAGGAGGAGCCAAATAATTATTTTTCTCAGATATGAACTTGTTCTCTGCTCCCTATAAAACCTTGCTTATTTAAGGGTCAAAGGCACATGCTTAGCGTTCTATTCATGGAACTAGAAACGTATTCTTTAATTAAATCAATGCAATAATTATGAATAGCAAATATAAAATATACGAGGTCTGACAATTAAGTTCATGAACTTGTTGCAACGATGTTGCTAACCTTTTTTAATATCAGACGGATTATTCATTATGAATTTATACCAACTGGACAAAACTTAACCAAGTTTACTATTTGGATGTGCTGAAAAGACTGCATAAAAAAGTTAGACGACCTGAACTTTTCATGGCTCTTGCATCACAACAATGCACCAGCTCATACGGCATTGTCTGTGAGGGAGTTTTTAGCCAGTGAGGGAGTTTTCAGCCAAAACAACTGTATTGGAACACCCTCCCTACTCACCTGATCTGGCCCCCAGTGACTTCCTTCTTTACCCAAAGATAAAGGAAATATTGAAAGGAAGACATTTTAATGACATTCAGGACATCAAGGGTAATACGACAATAGCTCTGATGGCCATTCTAGAAAGAGTTCCAAAATTGCTTTGAAGGATGGACTAGGCGCTGGCATCAGTGCATAGCTTCCCAAAGGGAGTACTTCGAAGGTGACCATAGTGATATTCATCAGTGAGGTATATACCACTTTTTCTAAGATGAGTTCGCAAACTTAAATGTCCGACCTCATAAATATGAAATAATCATAAATTAATATAGAATTGTATGAAGAAAATAGTGATTAGATAATAATGATTTCCCCATCATGCTAAGAAAAGAAAACTGCATACTGTTTGTATCTAAATTCAGCATACTCATCTGCACAAATATGAGCACTACATAATGAACTTGAAAAATTCTTAACTTGTTTGGTGTTGGATATCTCTCTTTTGGCCTGGTTTGGAGTCATCATGTTGGATTATTCAGATTCCAGAATCATCTCCTCTGTCTCATGCTATTGCTTTCCAAAGGAGGCTGATCAATAGTCTATTGGATGGTCCCTATGATTCCTACCTCCTCGTGTTCACACCGTTGTTAATCCTACCTCTTGAGTATGTGCAAGATATGACTTGCTTTTAACCAATAGAATCTGGCAAAGGTGAAGAGATGTATATGCTCCCATGATTACATTACACAAGTTGTAATGCCCATCTTGCTGAGACATTGTTTGTTCCTTGCTGGCTTTGAAGGAGCAAATTGGTACTCTCTGAGCTGCTGAATGGAGAGGGTCACATGGCAAGGGACTGAGGCCAGCCTTCAGCTGGCATCCAGAAGTCATCTTGAGGCAGCCTGTCCAACAGCCTCCAAGGAACTGAATTCTGCTAACAATCATGTAAGCTTGGAAGCAGAGCTTTCCCATTTGAGCCTCCTGGCTGATATCTTGATCGCAGCTTTGTGAGACCTTGAAGCGGAAGGCCCAAATAAGCTGTGCCTCAACTCCTGACACACAGAAACTGAGATATAAATATGTGTTATTATAAAATGATAAGTCTCTGGTAATATTGCTCTGCAGCCATAGATCACTAAAACAGAGGCCTGTATTAGAATATTTGTTCCTTTTATCTAAGTTCATTTGTTTAGTCATTTATTCCACAAATGTCTATGAAGCTCCTGTGATGCATAAGGCTGTCAGATGTTCTGGTCTAAAAGATGAGATTAATGCTATCATGTCAGATAGGTACTATGAATGGAATTTGGGCATGTCCACTGGAAACACCAAGAAGGAAATTGTCTGTTCAGTTTGACCAATTCAGGAAGAAAGAATAAAGTTATAGGCTGTGATAAATGCTAATAACACTCAAATCTAACAATTATAGGCTATGGTAAATATTATAAAGCACATAAATAGGAATGATAGTAAATAATAATAGTTAACAATCATTGACTACTTACAATGTGTCAAGTCCTTTTTTCAAAAAAATATTAAGCTCACTCTGTTTTAGACAATGTAAGTGAATTTCTAAGCATTTTAAGTAAATCAATATTTTTTTTTACAATATTTCTATTAGTATATTCATTTTATAGTTGAAGAAACTCCGGGGATGACAGATTAAGTAACTTGCCCAAAGTTTCCCAGTGAGTCAGTGCCAGACCTGAGACTTATACTTAGGTTGTCTTGCCCCAGAGTTCATATTCTTAAACAAGGGGACTTTTTTTTTTTGGGGGGGGGGGGGGTCGGCAAGTATTCCTTGCTGAGATGACCTTTAGTTAATATGCAATGAATGAGAAGCATCCAAAGATGCAAATAGCCAGAGGAAGAGGAATTCTGGCAGAGTGAACAAAATGAAAAAAGTCATAAGAGAGAAAAAGGTGACATATTCTAGGTGCCAACAAAGGCCAGTGCCACCAGATGTCAGTGAGCTTTGATGATCCCGGAGCAGGATGTAAGGGTCAGCTTATGCAAAGAGTTTTACTTTATTCTGAGTGAAATAAAGAGGTGTCTTATATAGGGAAGTGAATTGGTGGCTGTGCAGAAAATGGTTTGGAAGGGCTAGACGTGGACACGAGACCAATGCATAGACAATTGTAGTGTTCTGAGTGAGAGACAATGATGGCCTGGACCAGGGTGGAGACAGGAGACAGCGTTGTGGACAGACGAAAGGTTTATTCTGGAGGAAGAACAATTGGATTTGCTGGAGTGGCTAGGAATTAGGAAAAGGGAGGAGTTACAGATGAATAACAAGTTTCTAGTTTTAGTCCTGGTTGGATGATGGTGCCCCAGTAATTTATTGAGTATCCGTTATATGCCAAATACTGTGTTAGGTCCTTTGTGTATGTGGTGGTGGATACACCTTCCTGTTTGATGGGCTTCTTCAAGTTGAGAGAGAGAAAGAGAGAGAGAGAGAGAGAGAGAGAGAGAGAGAGAGAGAGAGAGAGATGAACAGGGGACCATAACATGAAGTGATGAAACATAGAGGCATCTTAGTGCCATGGAAACATGGAAATGTGAGTGATTCGTTCTGCATGGTTTTCCAGAGGCAATGTGGGCTAAATGTCAGGGAAAGCTTTCACAGAGAAGAGGGTATTTGAGCTAGACCTTTGAGGTTAATAAAAGACGGAGGGAGAGAGGAAAAGTAGAGGAAACCTCCTAGCAAGCAACCAAAGATTTCTCTAAATAACTTCTCTTGTTTATTTATACTCTTTCTCGTTTCACAAAGAAGCTGAAGTAGGGCACAGAAGTACAAAACAGTATGAAATGTTTTGAGAATAAGTAATAATCTAGTGTGACTAAAAAATTGCAAGGCTGATGGGAAGTCGAGTTTGAAAAAGCTAGTTCAGGATGTGTTCATCAAGATTTATATGCCATGCTAGGACGTTAACTTTTCTCCTACTAAGATTTCATGCAGATCTGACTGAACGTCTTAAGTAAAAATGTATTAATTGGATTTAAAAGACTAATAACCCCCCAAAAAAAAATAGAAGCAACATACCATATCTTTTTTTTACTACTTTGCAGAGGATCAAATTGTATATGTATTTATTCATTCAACAAATATTTAGCAATAGGTTGTGACCTTATTAGTCATAATAAGATAAACATGATTATTACACTTAAGGTGCCAACAACCTAATAGGAAAGATAATTATTAAACTGATGAATTCAACAAAGTAATTAATTAGATTTCTCAAAAGTGCTAGAAAGGAAAATTTCATGTTGCTATGACAACATTTAATATGGGGGACTTAACCTAGACAGGGAGGTCAAGGAATTGATAATTAAGGTAATTAGGTCGAATGATGAATCCTCTGTGGTGTGTGAAAATGGCTGTTTTATAAAGAAAAGGTAAACAGCGTTTGGATACTTCTATTCATTTATTTGTCCAACATATCAAAGTGCTGCTTAGGTATGAAGCACTATGAGAGAAATAGGACAAATAATGTAACACTTCTATAAATTCGTTTTGCACTTAATAGTTTATAAGCCATACATTTTTAAACAATAGTGTGGCTGCTATACAAAACAAGACACTGTAAATAGACATCCTTAAATGTATCTTACATGGTTGATAATACCAGGAGCCTGTTAATGGGAAAAAGGGCCTTTTGGAGAACTAGAGGGCAGGTAATAAAGGCAGAGACCTCTCTGGCTTATGGAGGCGAAAGCAATTTTATCATCAGTCAGTTGAACCACAGAAAATAAGATAAAGATCCACCTTGCCCAGCTCCAAAGGCTCAATTTTGAACAAAGCATGAATGATTAAAATAACTGCAAGAACAATGGCGACAACAGCTTCTCTCATTGTAACATTATTGTCTTCTCCAAGGTTGAGGTCTGTCCTATCACTATTACAACCAGAAGTAATAGCATTGGGATGTCTCCTCCTAATTCAGAGACGCTTGTTTCCAGATAACTGAGACTCTGATACTCTCTCCTGGGAGATTCCACATTATGACCACCAGCATAAACCCCAAAGTTCTAAGGAATTCAGGTTTTAATTGACATTGAATTATTCCATATAAAAGCTATAATTGGGTCTTCTCCCGGGTCCAGCACCAAGAGAAGAATATGTATTATATACACCAACTTTTACAAAACAGTGAAAGCAAGATGTTCTAATGAAAAGTGAATGTGAATCATCATTGAGTGGTAAGGAACCCCAGAGTACCTCCTCCAATTCTGACTAAAGTGACCTATAACAGAAATAGGATCCAGTGAGGTTCAGGATGCACTACGATTTTCCAAGGGGTAGGTGCTCAATAACTTGTTCAGCTCAGTTTTGAAAGTGACTCTCTTCAGCTTACTACCCAAACTCATGTTTCCATCACTGCCATCACTTTAGGTCCCTATTCCAAAAAGAAACGTGAAGTTTAGCAGGGGAGGTAAGACGTGCATATAAAGACCCAGAGTATAAAGTGCGATGTGGGAGATAGAGACAGAGTGATATTTATTATACAGGCTTCCTTTCAATGAAAACTTATGTGGGTCTTTATGAAGGCAATGGGGTTTGTTAACGCTCAGCTTCCATTCATGGCAAGGGAGCGATTTCTTTTGGCACGAAGCGTCTTTCAGTATTTGAACCTCAGAGGAGATGGCATAAAGCTCAATATGTGCCATGGACGGCTTTGCTCTTTTTACTTTATTTAGTTTATTTTTAAAGGTTTTATTGGCAGCTTAAGCTCAATTCTCCTTGACAAAAGTACTACTAGCTTACCTGCATTTGGGACAATTTACTATGTGATAAAAATTGTCATTTGTAGATGCTTTTCTCGCCAATAGAGACTAAGAATTTCATTACCACCAAAATGCCTGTCTCAGTGTAAAGGTCAGAAGCATATTGGAGAGAATGCTCATAAATTTGGCTGTGACAAAGTTGTTCTCTTACCACAAACTCTAGTACAGATACTCTCTGAAGGTTCATCATTTATTGCACATAGAATGAATGTGGGCACTTGGTTAGAGAACAGGCTAATATTTTAAATCGTATGCATTGTTTTAATTGATAGAAAAAGATGGAGAGTTGTAACTTGCACGTTCTAGATGTTTATGGGAAAAAAGAGTGGCCATGTGTGGAAGGTGAGAGGTGGGAATGGAACAAAATGGTTTGCTCAGGTCATTTCCTGCCAACCTTTTTATTCAACCCAATTCAGGAGATGGTACTTTGTGGAAACTAAATGATTAATAAGGCATCCCAGCAGGACCACAAACCAACCTTAACCATGACAGGATGTTATAGGTTACTGTCTAGAGTAAGAGAAAATGTCCTCAGAGGACTATAATAGCAAAAAGAAATATCATAGAGGGCTTGAAATGACATCAGTGAGATACTGAAAGGAAGAAAAAGAAATGAGTCAGCAAGCTTTTTGTGATATCCTCTTTGTGTTGGGACAATTTGGATATTAGGTAATCAGAACAAATAGAAGCATTTATTAGGCACCTAGATGTTGTTGCAGAAGCAATAAAGTCCCTTAGCTCACCTAGGGTTCCCTTTTCATGTGGTATAGGGAGCCTGGACCCTGTCGTGCACTGTACCCAGATGTGCTTTATTTTGCTGTTTTTTCTCAAGTTTCTTTGGACATGTGTCCTTAAAATGGAAGGGGAGTAGTAGGCCAATAAATTTAGCTTCATACACATGGTGATTGTGTGACCTAATTTGTGGGCATCTCTTGACATTGTCTATATACACAATAGATTCCAATTATTCCAGGAATTGTTTCCTAGAGCAAAACAAAGAAAAGGCCTAGCCATGGAAAATGGCTCTGATGTTCACCTAAAAATATGGATTTTAATTTGGAAATGAAAATATTATGCCAAAACAGTACGGGAGTTAGTGACTTGCCTTAGAGCAAGGAAAAGGACATGATTATCTGGAATCAGAGTAGCCAGGTCCTCGAGTTTAGACTCAGTGCTATAGATAAGGAAGAGAGGAGGATTCTGGAAAGGCAATGGCCAACCATTGATGAAGAGAACACACACACACACACACACACACACACACACACACACACACACAGACACACACACACACAGACACACACACACACACAGACACACAGAGCCACATGAGGTGCAAACACTTTTTAAAGCTTGAGATTCTTCTACATGATTAACTTTGCAAATCGATCACTAATATGGGAGATTATTACTTTTTTGTCTTTTGTTTTCTATCAAATATTAACATTCAATTACATTAATGGGGACTTTACATCTGTATTCATTTCTTACTGCTGCTATAACAAATTACCACATATAACTCAAATTTATTATCTTTCAGTTCTAGAAGTCAAAAGTCTGATATGGGTCTCTGAACTAAAATCATGCTGTCATCAGAACTACCTTCCTTCTGGAGGCTCTCGGGCAGGGGTGTCCAAACTGCGGCCCGCGGGCCAACTGCGGCCCGCAATCCATTTTTAATTGGCCCTCAGCAAATTCCAAAAATATATTTAGTTTACTTAAATAAACCAGGTGAGGCAATACGTACTTCACCTCGAGTGAGTGGCCCGGCTGTGTGTGTATTTTACCGCATATGGCGCTTGGTGAAAAACATTGAAAAAAGTTTGGACACCCCTGCTCTAGGGGAATATTTGCTTCTTCCCTCTTTTCAGCTTTTACAGGCTGATTCATGGACCCACCTCAACCTTGAAAGCCAGCAGCAAAGCAATTTCAAATTTCTCTCTGACTCCGACTTCCTTTTCTGTCGCCCTCTTCCACTTTAAAGGACCTTTGTGATTATATTGGGTGTACCTGGATAATTTAGGATACTCTCCTTATTCTAAGGTCAGCTGATAACCACCTTAATTCCATCTGCAAATTTAGTCCCCCCTTGCTCTGTAGCATAACATATACACTGGTCTCAGAGGTGAAAACATGGACACCTTTGGAGAGGGACATTATTCTGCCTACCACAATATTTAACTGAATATTAAGTTGACATATTTACATTCAGAGTATTTTCCATTTAAATTTACCTTGACAGAAGAGATCACATCATCCAAGCTTCAGAATGTGTGCAGATGTTCTGTAACTCTAGGACTCAAAAACCTGCATCTACCAACCAACCACTAAACCCCATCTACCTATTTTTTAAAAATAGACCTGCTTTGCCTGTAATATATGCTGAATTCATTGGTTTTGAATTCCTTCTTAAGGGAGATTTTGCTTCTCACAGAGAATAATTTAAAATTATTCTCGATAATTTTAAATTCATGTCTTCACCCTTCTCCCCTCACCCCATCCTTATCCACTCGTTCTCATCGGTAACAAGTCCACCATGTGTCAGATGCTCTGCTAGGTACAGGATGTTCAAAGATGCATAGAACACATAGTCACTACTGCTTACACAGGATCTGAAGTGGAGACGGAGAAGGGGACATAAAATTAAAGAAAAACAATGTGTTTTAAAATAAGGTACCATGAACTATGACATCAGAGAGAGAAATCCGATCTCTTGTTGGTAAGGTTAGAAAATCTTCACTGTAAATATGAACTTTGGATGTGATGAGTGAGGGCCGGGAGGTGGCATTTCAATTAGAAAGAAAGAACACTGGAGAGGGAGAGACCAACATGTCTCTTTCGCCCTTGCTATTTGTTCTCCCAAAAATGTACCCCTGCCATCTGCCACATCTGATCCTTCTCCATTCCTGTCTCCATTTTCAGGCCACCTGTCAAAACTCCATACCTGTTTTACTGAAAGACTAAGATGAGGACAGAATAAAGTCTTATTACATAATGCATAAGCTCTTTATGATTTTTCTTGCTTACTTCTCCAAATAAATCTCACTTGCCCACATAAACCTAAATCCTAGATTTCATTGTGTGATGGGAAGAGAAGAGACTTGGGAATCAGAAAGACTTCAGTGTGAACCCTCAAGCTATCACTGACAAAGCATGTACCTGGAATGAATTGCTTTATTGCTCTCAACCTTATGTAGCAGGGATGTCGTAAGTTAACATAACATGTGACTGGTTTATCGAATAGGCTGAACATGGTGTGGTTCAATGAGGAAACTATTTTATTTTTCTATTGCCTTACAATATATTCTGTTGTACTTCCCTTATTCCAACAATATTTATATAAGACTTTATTTATAGCTTTAGATTATCTTAACAAGAATAAATACCATTTTGATGATAAAGATTAAATTTCATGTATTTATAAAAGGTTTCCTCTAGACTTAAATCTAAATTCTAAACTTCAGTCTCAATTCTGTTTCATCTATATTGAGGAGACAGCATGATTTCTCCTTTTTGTTTTTTGTGTTTTTTTTGAGTACATCATCGCCTTTTTTTTTTTTTACCCTTCTTCTGGGGTTAAAAAGAGGAAAAAGATGGTCAAAACTAGTTTTATTTACCTTGTCCTGTCTGCAATTCCATCTTGGCTTATATTATCTGCCATTTCTTGTGTTTTTGCAAATGTTCAAAGGCTCATGTTTGTAAGGTACAAATGTGTGTGTTGGTTCAATGCCCATGACAGATTTTCACACTACACATTTGCAGATATAAAATGATGAATTCTACACCTGGCCTGTGAAATCCACTCATCAGTCTACCTCTTTTCCCAGCAGTTCACCCCAAGATACTTATTGCATCTCTTTGCTTTGGGTAGTCTCAATAATATGTCCCAAAGCTGGTTATCTTCTGTGTAATCAATCTGGCCCAAAAGAGACCGCTTCATCTTTTCCATGACAAATATGGACACACACAATCATTCTATTGATACCCTCTCCTCTTGCACTCCAAGGTATTTCTAGTCATCCTCCCACCTTCATAATTTTCTGATGGGAAGCAGGTACAATCTTGACCAAGGACAAAATTCTAGAAGACACATGCCAAGATACTAAGATGTTTCTCCCCACACCGTATTCTTAAGACTGCACTGAGCTGGTCCTATGGTTTACTCTAGGTCATCAAGACCTAGAGAAAGATGTCCACCTTTTTTTTTCCCCCCCACAGGCATTCTAGACATCTGTGAGTTTTTATCTTGGTGCTCTGTGTCTCTTGGCTTGTGGGCATTATAGAACCACGTACCTCCTCTCTCCCACTAGGGAGAGGAAGTGGACACACTCCCCATAAGGCTGGCAGGTCTCCATCTGACCTTACATGAGTTAGATGGAGTGATAAGCTGAAGGTTGAAGGGCTCGTGTGGCTACTTCTAGGGCACCCAAAGTGACTGCATAATAAGCCTCCTTTACTGCTACCTTCAGAATGCGGAAGAACTTATCTCCCATTGAGCCGAAATTCTCAAATAGTGAATGTTCCATTTTATATCCAGGCTCATATGTAAATTTCATATAGCATAGTGCCTGGCACAGTATGGTGCTCAGAAATGTTAGGTTTTTTTTCTTTTTTTTCCCCCAATTATTATTTTTACTTGCAAGCTTTCAATTGAGCATTCCTGTCATGCCACCTGCTTATATAACTTTTTAAGAGTCATTTAAATCTAACACTCATCTTCTGGCATTTTTTTAAATTTATTTATTTTTTTAATGAGCAAGAAAGCTAAAAGAGGGAAAAAGAAGTAAATCTAAATTTTAAGAACTGCTTAGGGGAATGGAGAAAAGTAACACCTTCCTGCATTGAAATATTTTTTTCTTCAGTTCAGAGGACTGTGGGTCTCATTTACACTTGCCTTTTCCAGGAGCTAACTTGTAGCTCTGCTCACCTGCTTTTAAGAACAGGTTGATTCATTTTACCTTAGCATCCAGCTAGTGCATTTGAAATTGCTGATGAAAGGTACTGTCAAATCCCTGGTCTATTTCGATAATGATTGGTACTTGTAAGGCAATCTGCCTATTAGTGTAAAAAAGGAGAATGGGGACAGATCACAAAATGATGTCTGAAAGCAAGCACGGAGCCCCAGAGTCTGCTGGGCAGGAATTTATACTCCTCTAACATTTTGACTCAGCACACAAATGTGGGATGTATGGGGGTGTTTGCATTCGGTGCCAGATTCTTTGCCTACACCAGAGGCTGTCCTAAGAGATTTGTTGTACCTGCCTTTGCTTACAGATTGCGATTTAGGGAGCCTTTATTTAAATGTGAAAGTATAGCACAGGGTTTCTCTACATTTTATCTATGGCTGCCTAGGTATAATCACCCACCAATGATCAGGACATATCAAAATGTATCCAGTTGTCAGCCAATTAGGTGGAATATCATCTGTCACTAACCGGCTCTCTGTAACATACTCAAGAAGGGAACTACTAAACCAGAGACTGCTCATGTATCCTAATGTGCACTGAAATCTCCCTCCATCCATGCTACAAAGCCGGCCACTCTACCCAAAAATTTTACCTCAGAAAATGCAGTTGCATTGAGAAATTTATTAAAAAACTATAACTTGTAGTAAATTAGGCATTAGTTTAAATTTTAATTTTGGGTAGTTTGAGTAAAAAATCTTATTTTTTCTGAGCCATTTTCTGGGCTACGTTAAAAACAACAACAACAACAACAACAACAACAACAACAAAACCCCTATATCTTAGTTTGCTCTGAGGGAAAAAAAAGAGATAATCTAAGCATAGGGCCTACAAGATTACGTGGCATGTAATAGGTAGTCAAGTACTGTTCTCTTCTCTCTTCAACCCTAAGATAAGACTTGCTATTCTTGTATGTAGAATTGCCACTGGAGCATCAAAAAATAAAAATTATAGCAATTTTTCCAGCTTTGGGTTTTGGGGAGCAAGCATTACCTTCCAGGGGCAGTGCCTCAGCGAGAGAGGAGGAGAGAGCTCTGCCTCTGTTTTCAGCTGTTGTGCAGTCCTACTCTGAGGTGTGTAGAAGGAAGCCCCTTTCTCCTTTACGATCCCTTTTGATGTTAGGAACATGTGTTTATGAGGAAACAACATAAATTGCTCTTTGTCTCTTCATGGTCACTTTTAAAGGTGAACATTGCTGTCAGGATGACTGTTACCTCTTAAGATTTCGAGGCAGACTTTTAGGAGCGCTCAGAGGAGTCTGGTCCTTTTCACTTCTTCCAGTTATTTGTTTATTTATTTTATTTTTCATTTAAAAAAAAATAGTCAGATTCTTTCCCATCTTAGGTCCTTTGTCCCCTTTGTTTCCTTTCTTGTAACTGCTTGAGGGCAGAAACTAGGTCTGTTGTCTCAATATCCTACACCCACTGCTTCCCACAGTGGCACAGAGAAGGTGCTCAAAAATACTAATTAAAGCAACGAATAAATGAATTTTCCAGCTTCATTTATTTCCTATATAAAGGGAATAATAATAATAATATTTGGTGTGAGATTTAAAGGGGATAAAAGTGGGAAGGAACTGGCAGAGTGCATGATCTAGAATTGACATTCTCATTATAAGTATGTGCATTATTATTCCATTGCAGTTCAATAATTGTGTAAATTGGACAAGTTTCTTAGCCCTCGGGCCTCACCTCATCGTTAAAATGAGAGCATTAGGCCATTTTATTTGAAGAGCCTTTTACCTATATAATTCCCTGTTAGCAAAGAAAAAAAACTATATCTGGATGTTTAAGCATATAAGACACCTTCTTGATTAGACAATTTAGAGTGTTATGCCACAATATGCCCAAATATTTGAATTATTATGTAATGAGAACAAGAATCTCTTTCTTTTCCCCTGGGAAATTAATTATCATCCAAGAGAAAAGGGGAATATTTCACTAGTTGTAACTCTGTAAATAGCAATAAAAAGAGGAACTGGAAATAATACAATTTCTCTGCTGTTATAAAACATGTATAAAATTCACTGCAAAATTAACAGCTCTTACCATTTATAAAAACTGCAACTGCTTTTCCCATGTTTCTAGATTTTCTGTTCTGAGGGAGGGGGTTAAGGGAAGCAATACTGTGAATTGATATATTTAATTAAAATTGTAGGCCTGCATCAGAGGAATTACTAGGAAAGCTCTCCTTTGCCAACGGTGACATGGCACATCTATTACCAAATGGTGGGTACATTTTGCCACCTTGCCCTCATGTAATTTCTTGTTGCAACAGAACATAATGCACTCCCCAGTTTGCAGGGCTTGTTTCAAATAGTCAACCTGATCCAGACAACGTATCTTCCCAAGATGCCTGGGGGAGATGTGTTGCAAGAAAAGACAGACTCACTTGAATCATTTTTCTTCTTTCTGTGACTTGGTGCATTTTGCCTCTATTTTCTACAGTTATAACAATGAAGAGGACAACAACAAAAGCTAACAGTTACTAGGGTTTGCTTTGTTTTGGGCACGGTTTAAATACTTTACATGTATTAACTTATTTACTCCTTAATGTACGAATTATTGTTTTCTACTTTTTATAGAGGAATAAAGAGGTTAAGTAACTTGTTCTGAATGATAAGCTATTAAGCAGCCAAGCTAGGATTTAAGTGCAGGCTGTATGGCTTCAGAGCCTGCGCACCTAACCACTATATTTATAAACGTCCGCCATCAGCTTGAACACCTGTGGTAAGATACTCTAAAATGGCCCCAATGATCCCTGATTTCTGGTACTCAGTCCTTATGTAATTTCCTCCTCTTCCCCTTGTGTCAAGACTGGATCTAATGACTTGCTTTAAATAGACACAATACAGCAAAAGTAATGCGATTATCACTTCTGAGATCAGGTTATAAAAGAGTGACTTCCATCTTGTTCTTGCTCGCTGTCTGTTTCTGGCTCTTTCTTCTGATGAAGCAAGTTGTCATGTTGTGAGCTTTCCTATGGAGAAACCCACTTGGCAAAGAACTATGGGTGGCTTACAGCCAACAGCCATCAAGGAAGTGAGGTTTTTCAATCCAATATCTAGTGAAGAACTACATTGTGCCAACAACCATGTGAGTGAGCTTGGAAATGGATCCTTCCCCAGTTGGGCCCTTGTGAGGACTGCAGACTCAATCAGTACTTTAATTGTTCTCTCTTGTGAGAGAACTTGAGTGAGAGAACTCACTTATGCTGTAGCTGGATTCCTGACCCACCCAAACTGTGAAATAAAAGATGTTTTAAGTGCCTAAGTTTTTCAGTGATTTGCTACACAGTAATAAACACTCTAGCAGTCTTATTTATTCTTACCCTCCCTCCCTAATTCCCTCCTTTCTTTCTGTTTTTCTTTCTTTTTGTCAATGCTTGCTATGTGTCAGGCAATATTTTCCCATTCAATGTGAAAATTTATTTAATCCTCATTACAACCTTATGAGGTATATATTATAATTTTTATTTTTTATTATATATATATATTTTTATTAGTTTACAGGTCAGAAAACAGTCTCACATAGTTTACGGAACTTGATAGCTTAGTAAGGAGAAAAACCAATGTTTGCAACTAGATCTCTGTGACCTCTTCATCTTTTATAAGTTTATATCACTTATTACATAAATTATTCCATCCCCAAACCCTAATCCTAAATAGAGTTAATCATTTATTGTCTGTGATACCTCTCTCTGCATCATTTAAAATAATTACTAGTAATAGAATTATTGAGTGACTTTAATATTCCGGCACTATGTTAAAAACTTTCTATACGGTGTCTTATTTTGTTCTCATAACAATAATCTGAAATAGGCTGTGTCACTTCCGTTATTTTGCAAATGAGGAAATCAAGGATCATAGATATTAAACAACTCATTGTTAGTCACAGAGACAGAACATTTTGTGTTATACTTATTAACTTTAACTGTAATTCACATGACTGATTTCCCCCAATGGACTCTGAGCTCCAAGATGGCTTGCATTTTTGCAGACCCAACACAGAATCCAACACAGAACCCTCCCATATGGATCCTGAATAAATGTTTTTTGAGCTGACCTGAATTTTGACCTCAAGTCCTGTCTTCTGTGTATATGGACAGTCAAATTTATTCAGAGAAATATAAATACCAAGAAAATTCATTCTGTACGTTAACTCACTCTGCACTTTATCATATATATATATATATATGTATATATATATATATATATAAGCAACATGTTGAATGAAAGAGTTGCATTAAGTTATAGCACGAAATTGAGAGCTACAAAAATCTGGTATCATTGATTCCCATAAAATAAAATCCTTGGCTCACATAGCATAAAATCACTCAAATCTTCACAATTTATATCTGTTTCACATGCTTTACAACTAAAAGTGATGTATAGAATAGTGAATTCTAAGAGTCAGCAAAATTTTAGTTATAAAATAATTAAGTATGTTCCTTAAACATACTGCTCTTTCTCAAAGAGTTGAAGTCAAGAAAACAGTATACAGAATTTCTAAACTAGGGTTCAAACCAAATGATATTTATAAATTAAAATGATAAAGCAACCAGAAAACTATTTAATCATACTTCCGCATTTCAGTAAATTGAATAATTAATATAGTAAATCTTAGAGGTTCTTACTGAATCGTTTGAAATTGCTTCCTAAGAATACAACTTTTAAATGATCAACTTGATTAATTCCACCACTTACTTAAGAAACATTCAATGACTGCTTACCATAGCAAGATACATTTTGTAAACAATAATATAGAAATGAATGAAACATGGTCTCTGTGCAAAGGGTCTTTCAGTGTAATGAAGCTAGATTTGGATATTAATAGTTACAGTATCATCTAAGTGCAAAGATAGGTGTATATTTTAGAAAGAGAGACAGGGGAGTTTCTACTATGAATGATAGGGGTATACCAAAATAATATGTTGTATGTAAAATTTTAATACATTCACATTTTCCATGTAATTCCATATTCTCTGGAATTTTATTTAATGAAGAAATATAATTATAGAAACTACCAAATAGATATAGACGTTTAAAAACTTTGAGTCTCCTGTAACAAATTCTTAGCAGCTAATGAGTCAGCCAGAAATATGACACATTTAATGTCGTACCTCTGTGTAGTAACATTAGCACAGATGAGAACCATAGGCATTTTGAACTCCCTAAATGTGTCTCAAGTTCAGAAACACCTGTGCTAAATAACTTTGTGCGTATCTGCTGTGATGACTCGAGGATTTTATAACTGTGGGACTTTGCATTGCCAGATTGTCTTCATTTATGATTCAGAGAGGAACCTAGCACTGCACTATACACTATAAAATGTATGAAATCCATATAAATTTTGGATATTAGCCCCTTATTGGAAGCATTGTTTGCAAATATCTTCTCCCATTCGGTTGGTTGTCTCTTTGTTTTGTTGACGGTTTCTTTTGCTGTGCAGAAGCTTTTTAGTTTGATATAGTCCAATTCATGTATTTTAGCTTTTATTTCCCTTGCCTTTAAGGTCAAATTCATAAAATCCTCTTTGAACCCAAGGTCCATAACTTTAGTACCTAATTGGTATAGCAGTTATGGAAAACAGTCTGGAGTTTCCTCAAAAAATTAAGAATAGAATTACCATATGACCCAGCAATCCCTCTCCTGGGTATCTACCCCAAAAAATCTGAAAACATCTATCTGTAAAGATATATGCACTCCGATGTTCATTGCAGCTTTGTCTATGGTGGCCAAAACATGGAAACAACCAAAGTGTCCTTCGATAGATGATTGGATAAAGAAGATATGGTATATATACACAATGGAACACTACTGTGCCATAAAGAAAGATGAAATACTGCCATTTGTGACAACACGAATGGATCTTGAGACTATTATGCTAAGTAAAATAAGTCAGACTAGAAAAAATCAAAAACCATATGACTTCACTCATATGTGGGATATAAAACTGAAGGCAACAAAGGAACAAGACAAACAAATAAAGAAACAAAAACTTATGGACACAGATAGCAGTTTAGTGGTTACCAGAGGGTAAGGGGGAAGGGGGATGGTAGAAGAGGGTAAAGGGGATCAAATATATGGTGATGGAAGGAGAGCTGATTCTGGGTGGTGAACACACAATGCATTATATGGATGATGTGTTATAGAATTGTACACTTGAAACCTATGTAGTTTTGTTGACCATTGCCACCCCAATAAATTTTAATAAAAAAATAAGTTCAAAATCAAATAAATATGGTTCCTGATCTAATATATATTTATTAAAGTGTATATATATAAATATATGTTAGAATTACCCTCATCCCACAAGAAGCTTCCAATCTAATGGAATTACAAAACAGACTGACTTTTAGACTTGATTAATTGTTCAGGGTCACATGGAAAATACATTTTTAAATTAGAGTGCTAATGTATTTTCTATTAAGTTCATTTTATAGGCAATGCTGTCATAGGCTTTGAAATGACAGATTTTGTTCAATTCAGCAATAACCTTCATATCTGTCTTACGGACCATAATTCCTTCCTCCCTTCCCTTTTGAAACTTTTAATATTTGAGTGTACAAACTCTCCGCTTCTCATTGTCACAATCGTCTGGCCACGTTCTCACCTACTGCTCTTTGGTTTTGAATACGTTTTACTCGCTGCATGATGCTTGCGTTCCAAAGCCTATCATTGTGGTTAACTTACACATCCAGAAGGAGATCATAGATACCGTGGTCTTAGATTCTTCTCCCTTTCAGTTTCTTTATGCTAGTCTCATAAAATCCTGTCCCTTCTTTCTCGAAGATGTTTCTCCTTTTCACTCCTTTCTCCCTCTCTCCCTCTCTCCCTTCCTTCCTAATTCTTGACAGTTAGTTACATTCTTACTGACCTGTCATATTCCAGTCTTCCCCTCAGAGCCACCCTACATCCACTCTTAGGTGATCTTCCTACACTACTGTTTCTGTTCATCATTTTTGGCGAAGTACACAATGGATCACAATGTGTCTCATTCAGCTATTTTTCCTTCAGTATACTTATTACCTTTCTTTTATTATAAAAGTCTTGCCTACTCATCGAAAAAGTGAAAAATACTGACCTGTTAAAACGTAGGCAAAAGTTTCATTTTCACGCTTTGCAATATTTGGTCTCCCTACTAAGAATAAGGAATAACTACATTCCATATTTAAATTAAAAATTCTCTTATATATCTCTGGAAAGTTTTGTAGCCTCCTACGTGAAGGTCTTACATATTCTTCTGTGTGGTGTTTCTAGGTGCTTTTACTTATTTTACGGCTATTGTAACTCAAAAGTTTTTCTCTTGTATTTCCAAATTGGTTATCCTTGTTTTATATAAAAACGTAGATTTTTGTTAATTTTAAAATATTCTTACTTACTTAACTCTTACTGATTCTATGATGTTTCAGTTTATTTTCTTGAAGTTTCTGGGCACATAATCTTATATTCTTCAAATAGTAGTAACTTTTCTACATCTTTCTTTTTAACATCTTATTAGATTTGGATAGTACTTCCAGGAAAATGCTAAATAATGGGAATAGTCCATTGTATTGTCTAGCTTTTGATATCAGTGGGAATAACTCCAGTGTTTCACTAAGTATCATGTTAGATATTGTTTTATGATATTATGTTCGTAAGTAAGTATCCTTTGCTTTCTAAGAGTCTTAACCAGGCACAGGAGCTTAATTTTTGTCAAATGTCTTTTTGCCATCAGCTGAAGGGGAAAACTGTGTTCTTTTCCTTTTAATTATTTTTGCAATGAAATCTTTAATAAATTTTCTAATGTAAAATGAATGTTCCTTGTCTCCAACAGCTTATGATTTAACGTATATTAACATTAGTAATGTCTAGGTTGATGCTTCATTGATCAGGAACCATGCCCCACTAAAATTCTATGCCTGATACTACCCACCCCAAATCTTCGGGATTTCTTGTTTCCGGAAGGTATCTAGTGGGTGTTCAGGAAAAAAAAAAAAAATCTCATGGTCTTTCACTCTGACCTCCTTATTGATATCAAAATCTCTTGAGAAAGGTGTGTGGCCTTCCTCTCCTCTCTACTGGCAGTTTCTTTGATAAGAAAGATACTCTTTAAAGAAAGATGCTTTCTTTATTATGGATTCATATCACAGGCTCCCACAGATAAAAAATAAGGGAAGTGATAGAACCTATTTCAAATTATTGTTATGAGAACAAAATTCTATTACTAGTAATTATTTTAAATGATGCCCAGAGAGGTATCACAGACAAGAAAATGATTAGCTCTATTTGTAAAACTAGGGTTTGAAGATTCAATCAGACACTTTGCACCTTTGTCCAAAAATCCTGTGTTTTTTTTTTTTTATGTGTGTGTTTTTTTCTGTTTTGTTTTGTTTTGTTTTTTTGTTTTGGTTTTTAATGTACCAGGTGCAGGAGAAACATCTGCGTGCCCCGGCCTGGAAGACCCTTCCTCAGAGAGGCATCCATAAGGAGTTCAGCTCATACCACCCATCATGCCATGCCTAATGCTGGTGGAATTCTCGACCCCCAAATCCCTCACCTTGTTCAGAGTCACAGCCCAGTAGCGCCTAACCCTAACCACAGCCAGGGGAGGGGAATACACTGTGCCCAAACGCTGAGGTTGGGAAAAACCACCGGAAGCAAGAACACAGCAATGAACTGCACCTGAGGGACCACAAGTCTGCAGCTTTCCAGAAGCAGGAAGGGCCTAGGGAAGTGAGGCCTTCTTCTGGCGCAGAATCCTCAGACTCCAGTCCGACGTCTGTCAAGGTCCAAGGCTGCAGTGAGTGGAACACAGGTCCAGTTGCTCCTCTGGGAGTTTTGAGGTATCTAAATTTTGTTCTAAGAGACCGCCTCTGCCTGTCTCTGGGGCATTTTCCTTGAAAGGCAGTCTCAGAGTGTTACTTTCTGTTTCTGACACATCTAGCAGTGATGGGGGAGCTGGCTCCTTCAGCAAATCTCCTTTATCAGGAAATATTCTGTCCTTTGAACACCATCAGGGTTGCCTGTGGGCAGGGGCTGGGACCTGAGATAGGTGGGTGGAGTGTGGGATTTTCCAGGAAGGCAAATGGTGCAACAGGAGCCCACAGGGTGTGCTATGTGACTTCTGCTTGTCTTTTGTCCATATTACTGGGTTCTCAGTTCTCTTCCATTGACCTGTATGTATATTTTTATGCCAGCACCATACCTTTTTGATTGTTGTAGCTTTGTGATATGTTTTGAGGTCAGGAATATTGGCTGCAAACTTTACTCTTGACCTTTCCCCAAGGGAGAAGCCTCCCAACTCTATTAGCTCTGCCTACTGTTCCACAGGTAACAGGAGCAGCAGTAAGTCTCCCATCTCCCTTTTGTTTTCTTTGGCTCTCAGTCACCTAGGGATGCTGGCTACCATCAGCGCATGGAGATAGGCAAAACAGAAATCAACCAGTTCCTTGGGCAGCCTCCTGAAGAGCTAGAACATTGGAAATATGTTCCAACTCTTTCCCTCCTGAGGGAGAAGCCAGGTGTTGGGGATTTCTTCCTTCTCATTAAGCACTGAGTTGGGGGGAGGACTTCCGGTTTCCCCGAAAATAAGACCTAACCGGAAAATAAGCCCTAACATGATTTTTCAGGATGACATCCCCTGAACGTAAGCCTTAATGCATCTTTTGGAGCAAAAAATTAATATAAGACCTGGTCTTACTTTCAGGGAAAGATGGTATTGCTAGCAAATGTGTGCTAGTCCATATTGTTACCTTTGTTCTCAGCAACTCCCAACCTGACACTTTTTCCTGTTAGTGCTGAGATTCAGGCAAGACAGAAATCAGTCCCCTGGGCAGCCTTCCTCTCCCAAAGTATATTTCAGTCTTTTCCTTTCCTCCCCAGGGAGAAGCCAGGAACCCTTTTTCTCCTGATTGTGCTACACCGAGCCACGGGGAGGGACTATGGTAAGTGTGTGCCATGGATTTTCCTACCAGCTCTGATGCAGCTGATTTTGTCCTCATCTGGGGTACAGGAACCTATTAACTGGTTTGTGGATATCTTAAAAAGGGAATTTGTCCATGTATTGGTGTTGAGTAGGTGTCTCATTGGGGAAAGGAGTATCTGGGGCTTCCTCTTCTACCATCTTGTTTATATCCTGCACTTTCTATTTTTAAGATACAAAATTCAATCCTACTTTAATATTGTTAATTTGTCATTTAAATTCTCTGTACCCTTATTTATTTTGTAAAATAGTTTTTCTGGTAATCTATAAGGGGATGATGTTAAATTCTATCTTAGAGATCAAGTTGTTATTTGCTCCTTGCATTTAAAGCTATTTTTGATGTGCACATTTCAATGTTACCGGCTTTTTAAAACCTTATAAAAGTCCCTGACTTTTATTAAAAAATAGAATTAAAAAATTCTATTTAAAAAATAGAAATTGATCTATGTACAATTAAAAAATAGAATTAAAAATATATTATTAAAATATATTTTTATTAAAAAATAGAATAGATCTATGTACAATTCTATTAAAAAATATTAAAAAAATAGAATTGATCTATGTACAATTTTTCATTTTGTTTTTACCTTAGATTCTAAAAATGTTGTTTTAGATACTACTTATTTAATATGTCAACCCTTGTTTTATTTTATGTGTTTGCCTGAAACCTATTTAGTTATTTTATTTTTAACTTTTCTCTATGATATTGTTTAGCTGTGCCTTATCAGATTATTTATTTATATATATTTCTGACCTAATTAAAATATTGGTCTTTTAATAGAGGGATTTAAATAATTTGTATTGAAATCATAGTTATTTTACATTTTAAAATATTATGCATTTTAATATTCTTGGAATTCTGGTTGTAATTATATAGGAACTTTCCTTAGCTTCAAAATATTTCCTAATCATTAAAGTCACAAGTTGAATGTTCTCTTCTATTTCTTCTCTATGGAAAATAAGGAATTTGATAGAACTTTGCTTTGTCTACATCTCACTTTTATAAATATAACATTAGTTTGTTTCTTTATATTGTAATTAATGTTTGAAATTATGTGTGTTACCTTTTAATCTTAATTTTATCACATTTGACATTTGAGTTTGGTGTTCTATTTAAATTAAAAACAATCATTTAGGGTCGACTTTATTTACTTTTACTGCTCACTTCCATCCCTTCAATTCAAAAGTTTCTGTTTTCAATTACTTACTTTTGATTATTACCCTTGGGCCATCTGGAGTCTATCTTCAAGAAGGGTAAATGGGTACATATTTCTTAGTCCTTGTTTATTTGATAGTGTCTTTCTCTTGTCTTCACATTTATTTAAGTCAAATTGACTGAGTTTCACATGACTTTCAAAACTTCATTTTGAAATAGAGCTATGTAGCTTCATTTTTTTTCATATAAATATATATATATATTTTTTTACAGAAGGATCTGAAAAATACCTGACTTTTATTCTTATGTAGGCATTCTGTTTATTTTTTGGAAGTTGGCTATTATTTGATTTTAGTTTTTTAATATTCTGATGTTACTAATTTGGTTATAGTAGTTGTTATTTAATTTTTAATTTCCTCACTTTCTTTGTAAATTTTGGCTCTCTTTTCATCTCATTCTACTGCATTTTATTCTCAACATCTTCTGTTTTCATGACTTTCTGATGTCGTTTCAAAAAGTGCTACTTCTTGCCCTGTGTTGGTGGATCTATCTAGATCAAATCTGGGCCAGCATCCAGGTGTAGAAATTCTTTTTGGTCCACCTTTTCCACATCAGGTGATGGGTGAATCTCTTTCCAACATATACAGTTGGATGGGAAATTCTTGTGCAGTACTAACCCACATTTGCTTTTATCCTGCTCCACATTTTGATTCTTAGAACTTTGAAAGAAATGGTGCATGTGAAAAAAATACTACAATGCTAAGTATGTAACACTTCTCGGTGCTTCTGTTTTTTTATTTCCCCCTATAGTATTTATAGTTCTACACCTCCCAGGGTGTCATGTTCAAAAACAACAACAACAACAATAACCACAAACTTTCTATAGCTTTTGGAGCTGAAATATCCATCTGAACGTAGACAGTAAGATACTGTGACAGATGGGATATGGAGACTTTTCTGGATATATATCTTGTTTTTTTTGATCAACTGGAAAAGAAGGTAGAGACAAAGGATATTTTTGCTTACTCTTTCTTTGCAGGATTAGTGTACTATTAATTGCCCCATTCAGTAAAATCTTCCATCCTTGTAGTTTATAGAAATATTCATAGATTTTGACAGTAGTTGAATAAGCAGTCTTCAGTCTTTGAGATTTCGCTTTTGTTTTTACTGTCTTTTTATATATTAGTGGGAAATTGAGAGTGGTTCTGTCATAGAGAACTAGTCACTTTTATACCTCTTTCATAATGTAATAATTTTGAATACAAAGGTTCTCCATAAAGTAAACTCACTTGCCCTTTTCATATGGTACTTTTCACTGTTCCCCAGCAAAAAAGCTTAATGCACCAGAGAGGAGAAGCACATATGATGTGCTATTTTCTTTATTTCTGTAGTTTCCTGTTTTTCTCATCATCATCCTACTAATCCATTGACGGTCAAATGATATATCCTTCTGAGTGTGTCCTTTACTAAACTTTCAAAGTGTATTCTTGATACCACAAACTGAATGCTCTAAGTCACTGTTTTTGTCTTCTGATTGTTCCTTATGTCTAATCTTAATCCCATATTGGAATTCTTTGGCAACGGGACATATGTATTATTAATAAGTATATATTTACTTATTAAGTATTCTTTGGTTATCCAAAGTACATTGCATTACACTTTGTAAGGATATTTAAGATAAAAAGGCCCCGGATCCAGAGAGTTTAACATCCAATAAAAAAAAAAAAATTTTGTAGATATCTTCACAAAGACTAAAATTACTGCACTATAGGATAACAAATTACACATTTCATGTGATAAAGAATCAAGGAGGGATAAGTAGCTTTTCCTGGTATTAACCTGGCAGTGGGCTTAATGATGAATGAGGGAGGTGAAGTGTTCAGAAATATTTATGGACTGAGTAGTCTAATGAGAAAGTGTCTAGATCAGTTGGTTGCATCATCCTAGGCACATGTTTGGTGGGAGAAAAAGAAAGAAAATATCTTGAAACATCACTAAAGAAAAGATGAAAAATATGATATAAGACTTATCAATTTACTAGATTTATAAAAGGCAGAAATGATTGTGTTCCCTGGGCTAACATATTTTAGATATAAAGACAACCAAGCTGCTAGCAGCAATATATTTTCTTCAAAACTAGCTTTGCCTGCTTACTAAAACTTTATAATGATATTATCCAATTAAGGGAGTAAAGTGATGCTCAGTCACGTTTGAAATCTAAATGTTGCTCAGCAGGTATCAGATTTTCACCTAAATTACAACATTGCGACTGGATTCCATCTTTCCTTTTGTTGCAGTCTTGTTCTTGCCTATCTGAGTGACACATGATAATGTGATTAATGACTCTAATTTGTCTTTAGCAAATCTTCATTTCGTAGTTTCAAAATATGTAGGTTGTCATCTTCTAGCATTTAGTTAATAAGCACATGTGATTCACTGCATTTACTGTAATATGATAATTCATGCAATGAAATCAGGGTTAGCAAATTAAAACACAAATGTGCAGATATCAGCAGCAAAGACTAAAAATCATGCCTTCCTTTTAGGCTCCTTTGAACTGACAGCATTTGAATCCTCGGATGCTGTTGTTCTTTTATCCACGATTGTTTTGTCTCTTCTATTTTCCATATATATTTCAGGATGTGCTTGTCAATTTCTACAAAGAAGTTAATTGGCATTCTAATAGTGATTGCACTGAGTCTGTAGAGCAATTCTGGAAATATTATCATTTTAACAATAGTTAGCCTTCTGATATATGAAGATGGGCTGGTTTTTGTTTTATTTGGATCTTTAATTTCTTTCAACAGTGTCTTAAAAATGATTCCAACTATACTATGTTGATGAAAACATGGAAGATCTCAGTCTGTGATATGTTGCTCTGAGGAGTGTCACTGTATCATCATTTTGAAAAACTGGCAGCACCTAATAAAGTTGAACATTTGCATATCTTATAATCTAGCAATTCTACTCTTAGGTAAATATACACAAACTGTGTTTTCCCGAAAATAAGACCTAACCAGAAAATAAGCCCAAGCATGATTTTTCAGGATGACATCCCCTGAACATAAGCCCTAATGCGTCTTTTGGAGCAAACTTTAATATAAGACCCGGTCTTATTTTCAGGGAAACACGCTATACGCAACATAGGGGATATACAAGAAAGCCAAAGCCCCAACATTATTTATAATAAACATAAACTGGAATAAACACTAAAGCCCATCAAAATAGGATGGATAACTACATTGTGGTATAGTCATACATGAAAATACCACAGAGGAGTGACAAATAAATACACACAACTACTTTAGTTAACAATGTGGATGAATCCTAAAAGCATAATGTTGAACAAAAGATAAAGAGACAAAAGACTACATGTATAAGATTTCATTTAAGTGATGAGGGAGTTCTATGAGTATAAATATCAATAGTAAAGTAATAAGCTTTTTAATAAATGTTAGTTAAATTTACTCATATTGTAAATTATAAAATTAGACATCTACATCACAACATATGAAAAATAAATTTTGAGTGAAGATTTAGGATGTAAATAGGAAAGGTAAATATGTAAAAGTTTAGAGAAAAATAAGAGAACCCCTTTATGACACTAAATTAGGAAAGGATTTGTTAAAATATACAATCATATGTGCACATACTTATACACAAACTATAACAATAAATAAGGTGATGAGTTTAATCACATTAAAATGTAAAACTTATTTGGAAAACAAAGACTAAACAAAATAAAATAAAACATAGACTGTTAGGAGATATTTGTAATTCATATGACAGATAAGCAGTTTTATAGATTATATGAAGAACACCCAGACATGAAAATGAAAAAAGATTAACCAATATAAAAATTGGCAAAAATAGAAACCTGCAATTTACAGAGGAGAGAACCTAAAAGGGTCATATATATATTAAAAAAATGGTCAACCTCACCAATAACCAGGGAAATACAGTATTGAAACAAGATATTTCCCACTCATAATAGTGGCAAAAAATAAGACCAGAAAGCATCAAGCTTTTACGGAATGTGGGAAAATGAGAACTCTTGTATATTATTCGTGGGAGTATACATTGGTATATTGAGTTTGGAAATTAATTTGGAGTTACTCAACAAAGCCAGCTGAAAGATAGCATACACAGCAGTTCTAATTTTTGATATCTTATTTGACATACTCTTACATGTATGCACAAGGAGATACATGAAAGCGATATGCCAGTGTTTGCAACAGTGAAAACGAAGAGAAAACCATAATACCTCTTAGGAGAATGATATAAAAAGTGTGGTTTAATCATGGTGAAATACTATAGAGCAGTTATCGTAATGAACTAGATTTACATGGATCGACGTGAATAAATTTAAAAATACAATGTAAAGCCAAAAAAAAGGCGGTATCATTCCACTTATAAACATTTTTTTAAATCTTGCAAAATGACAAAAGTTATTATCTTTGAAAACATACATTTTTAGTAAAAGTAAAAAATAAAAATAAAAAATCATGGGAACAATACATGTCAATTACCAGTTGCTCTGGCCTATGTCTTGGGAGTCATTCTGTTTCCTCTTTTCCTCACATCCCACACGCTTTCTACAGAGAAATCTAGCAATGCTTTAAAATGTATTTATTATTCAACAACTTTTACTATCCTCACTGGTCTCAGACATCGTCATCTCTTGATTATTTCAGTTTCCTCCTAATTCGTCTTCATGCTTTCACCTTTCCTCTCTTTCGGTCTATTCTTAACTTCTGAATGTTTCTTTTAAAACATAAGTCAACTCATGTTTTGTTTGTGCTCAGAACCCTCCAATGGTTCCCCATTTCTCTAAGAGTAAGTTCTATCAGTGAACTAAAAGGTGCCATATGATTAAACTATCATCTCTCTGACCGAATTTTCTAACTTATAGCCTTTCTTCCCTCTGCTGCTGCCCCAGCTTGTTGTTCTCCAAATGTGCAAGGTAAACTGTCGCCTTTGAGTCCTCTGTGTGTGTGTGTGTGTGTGTGTGTGTGAGAGAGAGAGAGACAGAGAGAGAGAGAGAGAGAGAGAGAGAGAGAGAGAGAGACAGAGAGACAGAGATTTATGTTCTATTAGCAAATTTCAATTATATAATACAGTATTACCAACTTTAGTCATCATGTTATACAACAGATCCTCAGGCCTTATTCATCTTATAGCTGAAAGTTTGTACCCTTTTACCAACCTCTCTATTTCCCTCACCCCTCTTCCCTGGGCAACCACTTTTGTACTGTTTATTTATGAGTGTGATTATAATTTTTTTTTTAATATTCCACATTTTTTTAATAGTCCACATTATGCTACTTATAAGCCAGACAAAGAAACACAAATACTCCATTTGTCTTTCTTTGTCTGGCTTATAAGTAGCATAATGTCCTCAAGGTGTATTTATGTTGTTGCAAACAGTAAGATTTTTCTTCCTATGGCTGAGCAGTATTCCATTATATATATATAATGGAATATATACATATATAATGGAATATATATATGTGTGTGTGTATATATATATATGTGTATATATATATATATGTATATATATTCCATTATGTATATAATGGAATAATGGTGTATATATGTGTGTGTGTGTGTGTGTGTGTGTATATGCTATGTTGTTGCAAACAGTAAGATTTTTCTTCCTATGGCTGAGTAGTATTCCATTGTATATATAATGGAATACATATACCACATCTTTATCCATTCATTTGTGGAATGACACTTAGGTTGTTTCCATATTTCTATATCCTGGCTATAGTGAATAATGCTGCAATGACCATGGGAATGTAAATATTTCCTAGGCAGCCTGTTTTCATTTCCTGTGGATATATACTCAGAAGTGGGATTGCTGCATCATATATCTGTTCTATTTTAAATTTCAGAAGGAACCTTCATACTGTTTCCGTAGTGGCTGCACCAGTTTACATTCCCACTAACAGTGCACAAAGGTCCTTTTCTCCACAGCCTTGCCAGCACTTGCTATCTCTTGTCTTTTTTATCATAGCCGTTCTGACAAGTGTGAGGCGATATCTCATTTTGGTGTTGATTTGCATTTCCCTGATGATTAGTGATGTTGACCACCTTTTCATGTACCTGTTGACCATCTATAAGTTAAGTCTTCTTTGGAAAAATCTCCTTTCTGTTCTTCTGCTCATTTAACAATTGTTAGTATTATTGTTTTTAAATTTTTTTTTAAATTTTTAAATTTATTTCAGACATTAACCTCTTATTGGATATATACAAATATTTTCATGTTTTATCCCAGCCCGGTTGCATTTTCCTTTTTTTTGTGATGGTTTCCTCTGCAGTGCAGAAGCTTTTTAGTTTGATGCAGTCCCACTTGTTCATTTTTGCTTTTGTTACCCTTGCTTTTAGTGTCAAATCCAAAAAATTTTTGCCAAGACCAATGTCAAGGAGCTTGCCTCCATGTTTTCTTGTAGGAGTTTTATGGGTTTGGGTATTAAATTTACATCTTCAGCCCATTTTGAGTTGATTTTTGGGGATGGTATAAGATAGTGGTCCAGTTTATTCTTTTGCATGTGGCTGTCAAGGTTTTCCAGTACCATTTATTAGGAGAAACTATTCTTTACCCATTGTATATTCTTGACCCCTTTGTCATAAATTAATTTACCATATAGACATAGGTTTACTTCTGGGCTGACTATTCTAATTCATTGATCTGTGCATCTATTTTTATGCCAATACCATACTGTTTTAATTATTATTTATGATATAATTTGAAATCAGAAAGCATGATGTCTCCAGCCTTGTTCTTCTATCTCAAGATTGCTTTGGCTATTTGGGGTCTATTGTGATTCCATTCAAATTTTAGGATTATTTTTCTATTTCTGGGAAAAACGCCATTGGGATTTTGATAGACATTGTATTGAATATGTAGATCGCTTGGAGGTAAAATACATTTTAACAGTATCAATTCTTCTAATCTATGAGCATGGAATATCTTTCTACTTTTTTATGTCTTCTTCAGGTTCTTTCATCAGTGTCATACAGTTTTCAATGTACAGATCTTGTACCTCTTTGATTAAATTTATTCCTAAGGAGCTTATTTATTTATTTTTTTGATGCAGTTGTAAATGGGGCTAATTTCTCTTTTTGATAGTTCATTGTTAGTGTATAGAAATGCAACTGATTTTTGTATATTGATTTTGTATCCTGTAAGTTTACCGAAATCCTTTATTAGTCTCAATTTATTCTCTGTTTCATTTATTTCCACCCTGATCTTTGTTATTTCCTCTCTTCTACTAACTTTGGGCTTAATTTGTTCTTCTTCTAGTTCCTTATAGGGTAAGGTTATATTTTTTTCACTTGTGAACTTTCTTTTTTCTTAATGTAGGTGTTTATCACTACAAACTTCTCTCTTAGAACTGCTACTGCTGCATTCCAAAAGTTTTGATATGCTGCGTTTCCATTTTGATTTGTTTCAAGATGTTTTTTGATTTATTTTTTGATTTCTTCTTTGACCCATTGGTTGAGGCCTGTCCCTTGGGCAGCAGCCATAAAAGCTGGAGCACCAGACATGTATACAAGCTCCTTTCCAGAGAGGTACTGGCGATTTGGAGGTGTGGTGTTTGCTGGCTTTTCTGTTGTCCAGTGAGGATTGCAGTCAGCCCCTAGGTGCATATTAAATTAGGAGACCTCAAGCAGCAGTATGCAAACAAGCTTCTTTCACGGAAAGACTGAGCTTTCTTTTGCCTGCCCTTTTTGCACTGAGTTCTGGGAGGATAACAGAGATGAGTCCTCATGAGCTCCTTAAGAACTATCTCTTTGTTTGCTTTAGTCTTGTGAGTCTCATGGACACAGGCCCTGTGGGCTTTCAGAGCGAGGTGTTCTGGGGCCTGTCCCTCACGTGGGAGTCTTAAAAGATGGCGTGCTTGATATAGGATGCAAACCCTATGCTCCACATACAGAAGCTAGGAATTAGGAGTTCCCGCCTAATTGTATGGTGCTGTGCCGGGGATGGGATTTATGGTGAGAGTGTGTCTCTGCATTTCTCTCCCATATTGATGTGGGTTATGTGGGTATTCACGTTTGCGTGATGTGTAAGAGTTGCTCAGCTAGTTTCTGAATTTCATTCAGTGGGACTTTCTCTGTGTGTAGCTGTACATTCTGTACATCCATGGCGGGAGGTAAGTTCAGGAGGCTCCTGTGTTGCTGTTATTAATGGGAAACCTCCATAAGGTCTTTATATTATCTATTCACTCTGCTGGGAAAGTATTTCTTCCAAATATCCATTAAGCTCACTTCTTTACTCTCTTTCAAATTTTGCTCTAATGTCATCTTTAAATTTATAATTGCCCCCCTCTAAGCTCCCATTCTTTCTCATTCTGCTCCATTGGTTCACTTTTTTGCACCATTAGTCACTCTCTCACATAAGATGTACTTATTAGTTAGTAATGTTTGTTGATTACAATCTTCCTCATTGTTTTCGATGTAAGTTGTGGAAGGTCAGCAATCTTTGTCTCTTTAGTTTATTGATGTAGTATTCCAAATACCTGGAATAATGTCTGGCACATAATTGGCGTTTATTAAATATTTGTTGAATGAGTCAATGAATGCACTAAGCTCGGAATATTGGTTATTCTAGGGGAGGAAGGGAAGAAGGTAGAAAAGGATGTACAAAGGTGAGTCTTTAGCTGTAAAGAGAGAGAGAGAGAAACAGAGAGACAGAGAGAGACGGAACAGATTTGGTGAAATGTTAGCATATATCATATTAACAGAGCACATGCACATACCACTGTGTCATGTCTTTAAGCTTCTTTGATCTTTTACAGAAGTGACAGAATTCTTCTGGCCGCCACTATTACAGTGGGGGCCACCATTGAGATTGACAGACCTTATTTCCCTCCCCACCCCCTTTTCTTTCCTTCTTTCTTTTTTTTTGGTACACTGAAGGAACGTTTTCTGAAGCAGTGGGATTAAGGGGCTTCATCCCCATCCTTAATGCAGTGATACCGCCTGGTTTCTCAGGGAGTCGCTGGAGGCTTCAGAAACTTTGCTTTTTAATTCAGCTGGACATAACCTACTCCACTTAATGGTTGACCTAAAAATTGAGATGTGAGCATATCATTCTTTCAGAAAATATGATATGAATCAGGGCTAATGTCCCTGTCTTGCCTAAATGTTTTGGAAGAGAGGGACAAAGAATGGTTTTGGAATTATAGACTTCTAGTCATTTTGTGTCTTCCAGGCTTATTTGGAAAGAAAATGTTTTTTTTCATATTAGAAATGGTTTATGCCCTTGGCTCTCTTACTGATGCAGCTGTACTGATTTAGAAAGGTACGTTACCATAGTAGAAAAGATAACAGTAACATTCCTACACAGCTGATGCCTGAGAGAATTCTCTCCTTGAAGATTGCCACCCATCAGTTAATGAGCATTTGGTACACACTAGTAGGCACTGTGCTATGTGCTTTATATACATAGTTTCTAATAATTCTTAAGGATGGAAAACATTGTAAGGGTTGTATATGTGCCATTATCTTCATTTCATAGATGAAATTCAGAGAAATAACTTGTCAAAGATTTTAAAGCTAATAAGTAACAAAGCCCTGATTCAAGTCCATTTATCTTGACTCCAAAGCCCACCCTCGATAGTACAAGATACCGCCTTCTTTTATTTCCGTCCATTTTCACTATCTTGACAATGGATTACAGGAAACTGTACATATTCTGTGATTACAAAAGATAAGATTTCTCCTTCATTTTATATAAAATCTGTGGTCAACCTATGTTCTTTGGAAGGGGATTTGTCCTCAGTTGGCTATATAACATCACCAGAAAAGAGAAGTTATTCCAATACTGTTTTAAAAAACACAATTATTCTGTTTTGGTTTTGCTCAGTGATTTTTGGTGGTCAGATAGCCTGGATAATGGAAGAATCCCATTTTTAGATTCTCTCACTGCTTGTGAGAAGTCTTAGGATCACAGGAAACGGATATGATTGGCACTTGAAAATTTGTCATTCTCAAGCACAAGTATTATAAAAGTTTGTACAACTTTAAACATTTACCATAGGACGATACTGGGTTGCAGTTTCACTGAAAGGCACAAAAATCCCCTTGAAACCAAAAAAATGTGTTAGAAACACTATGTAGCCTACGGTTGATATTCTTACCTTTTAATACTCGCATTCCGAAAGAAGAATTAAAGATGGTTTTATCACATGGATGAAATGTATCTGAGCCAAAGTGATGTGTAAACAGATTGAACTGTATTATAGTGTAAAGATGATGCTCTCAGGTAGCGTCCTGAAGGCTGTGGATGATTCTACGCCTATTAAAATGTGTAAAAGTCCTTTTTTCCACTATCAATTTGAACTGGATAATGGAGGAGAATTATTTTAAAACTGTACTAAATTGAATCAGGGTAAGTGCCTTCTTCCGAATAAATAAATAATTTATTCAGTTATTATTTATTAAGTGCCAATAATAATTATTTAGTTTAGTGTTTTTTTTTTTTTTTAAATTCAGTAGTGCTTTTAAAAATTTTGAGACAGTTCATACTAAATGACATACAAATCAAAATGCTTTCTTCCTAAGGGTCACTTACATGTGTCCACAGTAGTAGCGTCTCTAATGGACAGGAGGTAGCCAAACAGTAGTCATGGATGATACTTAGTGGTGACACAGAAGAGTAGATCTCAAATTAAATTTTCTCTCTGAGGGAAGAAGATACTCTTTTTGTAAATAGCCGGGAAGCCATTTTGCCCATCAAAACCCACCTTACTACAGCGTTGGTAGAACACAGCAGCTGAGAAAAGGAGGAAGTCACTGGACTGCCAAAAATAGAGAGAAGCCATTCCCAGTTAATAAGCAATTGACAGCAGACAATTTATAAATTAGATTGAAGGAACTAACACCTTTAATCAATATCATTGGTAAATATTTTACTTAAAAGCAATTTAAGTCATGGTATTTACAATGGTAGATAATGTTATGCAATTTAAATTCAGACACATACACAGATGATTATAATGTTAGTGACAAATTATTATAACTTACGCTGGGTGCTATGGTAGAAGAGAGGCAGGCATAAGCCAATCTGATAGAAGTCTGAGGTCATATAGAAATCCTTCTGGAAGAAGCCATAGCTGAGATAGATCTTAAGGACTGAACAGAATTTACTTAAAAATGGAGTGAGTGTTTATCAGACAAAGGGAATTTTGTGTGTAAAGAGAATGAGAGAGCATGGTGCATTGAGAAAAGTGCAAGTTGTTCAGAGGGATGGGGGCCTCCCTTGAATGGAGGGGATTGGGTAGATAAGAAGCTAAGGAAGTAGACAAGGATCAGATTTGGAAGGACATTGAATGTCATGTTAACTGTTCAAGGATTTTTGTTGTCCCCGCCCCCCCAGAGGGTAATATAGAGTTATTAAGGATTTTAAGTAGGGGAATGGTATAATTATATTTTTCATTTTCGAAAAGTTTCCAGAAGCATCGAGAAGAATGGATTGGACAAGGTATATGTATAGGTATCGGGAGAGATCTTTAGACTGTCTTGTAAAAAATTTGTAGCAAGATGATGGAAGACTGAAGATAGGAAGTGACGGGAGAAATGGGGATAGAAGGGAAGAAAAAGATACAGATGTTAAAATGGCACAATGTAAAAGTCAATTGATTGGGTATCGAGGATAGGGGAACAAAAAGAATCTTGGAGAACTGAGCAGACTTATGGGAGCTTACTAAAATAACTAAGGAGGGAAAGGAGCTGGTGGTGGTTCAGGGAATGATGGATTCAACTTTAAAGGTATCTTGAGAACGCCCGATATAGAACATACAGATATGACACTCTTGAGACTCCACAGAAAATATAGATTTCAGAGATGGCTGATGGGTATGAATTAGATCACTCAGAAGAATGACAAAATGCAAAGGTCCCAGCAAAAATTGGGGGATTAAGGGAGTGGATTGGAGGAACAAAAGGCTGGGAATATCACTAAAAACAAAATTACAGGGAAATTTGATTGCACCTAACAGAAGGCTGTCCCTGTCTCCAGAAATCACAGGTAATGCATTTTTAATTCATCAGTTTCAAACTAAAGGAACAAGAGCTGCAAGTAAATTGATTGGCCATGAGTCAGTCACCAAGTGTCTGAATGTTAGAGCTCTATAAACATTCTGGGTATATTCGCCAGCAAGATTTTCAGGACCAGCAGATATTGCTGGGATTAAGGACATGGAGCCCAAGATGAAGCACAAGATGAAGGGCCCATGAAAGCACTTTTGAAAATGAACAACAGGAGTTGGTAATAATTTAAGGGGCGAGGAAAAGGAATAGAAGGCTTGAGGCCTGAACACAGTGACAAGCCTTGACTTCCCATTGCATTAGCTCAGCAAAAAGAATCCTCGTGGTCCAGCACCACATTCCAGCCCCTTGGTAGCAAACCTCAGCCAATGATATTTAAAATTGTTTGAAAAAAAATATGGGGAGAAATTATACCATATTACTCTAAGAAGCAAATTAGGGTAATATGACTAATGTCTTGACACTTTCGAGTCTTATGAAATTGATATATTAACTAATGTGGTTTCCAAGTAACAGACAGATGGAGAGGTTTAGGGTTATGGCTGTAAACCAGATCAGCAGCAATCCATTGTTCTAAATATTGAGGCTCAGTAATTCCTGAAGCACATTTACAAATACAGAATAGTAATTAAGAAATAATACAGCAAGAGATAGGAGCAAATGTTAAATGCAGAAATCCCGAAGCACCATTCTCATCTAGTTTTCTTGAATAATGTGATTTATGAGCAAAGAGCCAGCACCTATGCTCTGATCTCTGGCCATGAGTCAGCAATGACTGACTTCTTTTCCTTTAACACAGTCATGTCCTTCCTTGGTCTGGATTAATTGGGAAAGTGACATACCCTTCCACTTGTAATTTTGAATAGTTGAACCTCAGTCTATCTACTCAGGAAACTTAGATCATTCAAAACCTAGAGAGTTATGTTTTGGGAGTTCTCAGAAGGTGTCTCAAATATGTTTAGGACAATATTGCAGTCAGCAGTTTGGTTAGTCACTTTGTGGTGCTGCGGATATTCCACTTGTCTCTTGCCAGGGCCCCTACCACTGTGTGTTTGTACATTTTTCCAGACACTGCGAGGAACCCCCACGGCTTCTGCAGAGTTCTGCAGTTCGAAGCTGCAGGGCATTGCCGACTCTTGCCAGTCTCATGCTCTGGTGGAATACAAAATAGTGATCACATGATTTTTCTCTTGTGAAAGAGGGACGAATATCTCTCATTGACTTGCATTGTACCCTGTTAGAGGGTACTAAAACAGCACTCATTGGGTACCGAGGTCCACTTGGACCGTTGACCTGTTTTAGGCAAGATGCTTGTTGCTGAGTATGAAACAGGAAACAAAAACAGCCACCTTAGTAGAGGAGACAGAACTTACTCAAATAAATTCCAATAATGACACACACAAGTACAAAACTATAATTGTGGAAAGGATTCTAAAGGGAAGTAGGAGGCTACTATGAGTTTTAAAGGATCAGTAAAAACAAACTAGATCAAGTAGAGATGGGTAGAGTGGGAGTGAGGGGTAGATTATTGCAACAGAATGGACTGTCCAAAGACTCTGGCAGTTGGAGCTTAGAGCCTCTCAGGATCAGAAGAAATCCAAGGTGGCTAAAGTACAGAGAGTAAGAAAGAGCATGGTGTAGCCTGATGCTGGGAATTCTGTAAGAGCCAGAACACGCCTTCCGAAGGTCTGATGTCTTCACTCCACCAATAAGTTCTTATAAACAAGCTGAGAGGAATAAGTGTCCTCCTCACAGTTGTGTGCCACTGTGGAGAGCTGATTAAAGAGAGGCAACGCTTGTTTTAAGTGAAATAAGACTTTCATATTTTAGTTGTCCACCTCCTCTCCTTCCTCCTCACCCACGTATAGGACGGAGCAATGAGTCTAAGGAGGGATCTATGCTTGGAGATAAATCTAAGAAACAACTGTGTTGTAGTCAGGCCTATTTCTCTTCTCTGATAATTGTGGGTTTCTGATTGGGTTCACCACTTTTTGCCTGGTTTTGTAGGAAGCATCTCATGAAAATTAACTTTGGTTAGTACTGCCCCAGCAATTTACCAAAGATGCCCAGCCATTTCTGAGCCCCAACACATTAAATTCCAGCTGGGATTCCCAATCTGTCAGGAGGGAGAAAAATGCATCTTCAATGTTCTGTTTTCAGTGTCCTTAAAAATCTCTGGTATTCATCTATCAGTCTCCCTAGTCAGAGAAGCTAATTTTTCTGATTTTATTGCTCTATGATTTTACCCCATAAACTTGGATCCATGATTCAAATAATAGAGGAATCATCGTTTCATTGAATCTCCAACAGCTAAACTAATATGCTCTATATGTTTTGTGGTTGCAAATATCACATCTGGTTAACTAAACCAATTGTAAATTTAAAGGCAGAATAGCATAGTGATTTCAACTGATGTTAGACAATTGTGGGTACAAATTCTAGCTCAGGTACTCAGCACTCTGAAATCTTGGGCAACTTTCTTTAATCACTGAGACTCCGTGTCATCATGTGAAAAATTGTTGTATGGTAGTTGTGAGAATACAATAATATAGTACGTATATGTAAAGTGCTTAGAAAAGCACCTGGCACATCACGTTAAAAAATTATGATTATCGTTGTATCATTATTCATCAAGTTTAATGGTGAACAGTACAGTATTATAAAGATAAATGACTTTCTACCAAGTATTTTTTTTTCTTGTTATTCAGTAAAAACTTCATGCCTGTGAGTTATTTGTGATATCTTCCCTTAATAAGCAGCACATGAGATTATTTTTTTTTTTACAAAGCTTCATAAAAGTAGAAAACTTAAGTTTTGCATTCTAGTCCAAAAGCATATGGGAAAACAGTTTCAGAAGCTTTAAATATTAACAAGAAGAACGCGGCATAATGATACAGGGAAAAAGTGAGAGCATGAATGCTCAGAATTGCTTTTAGTGGGAAAAAGCAGCCAGCATTTGTTGAGAGCTAAAGATTTTTTTTTTTTTTAAATAGATCCGAGTTTAATTGGCAGGACTTGGCATCATTTACAGGAAAATATGTTTTATTTATTTCAGTTTAAATATATTTCAAACACTATTTTAAAATACAGTTCTGCCAAGTGACGGGGCAGCTGTCAAGTGGTTCAGGATTTAATGCCCTAATTAGCCTTTCACCTCTGAGGCCCTTGATCTAGCTCCATGTAATTAAGCTCATACATTAAATGAGTTTTATGAGACAAGAGAGCCCCAAATGGAATATGGACATGTCATCCTAGGAAGCCATTTTGGATAATTGGCAACTTCAGCTTGAAAACCACTTGGAGTGGTGATGAATGGATATTGCAAATTTACGTGGACATCAGCAAAAATAAATACCAGTGATGAAATTAAACTCTTTCTTCTGTTTTTAATCAGGGCCCACCTGAGGCAAAAGTGTGACGTCGATGAAGAATGCCTTCATTGGGAGTCCATCTCTACCAGTGTTTTTTCTTCCCTTTTTTCCCTCTGCTCTCAGGGGGAATGGAAATACAGATACATCTGTGAGATGTAATTTCTAACTGGGTTTCCCCTACCACAATGCTACGCTGCAGACATAACTACACTACAGATATAACTACTATTAATACTTTCAATTCTCTGTGTCATGCAAATTGAGTTTGTGTCTTTCCTTGCTGTTACCTCTACTTAGAGTGACAGTCCCTAGACCCCTAACCTCCCAGAGTGCCTTCGTGAACATAGCTATCTTTCAAAACTGAAACAAGAACACCCTCTGGACAGACACTCCAGGTAGAATTAGACAATCTAGGCAGAACTCCCTTATCTCAGCCCCCTCTGTCTCCTCTATAGGCTTCTATCGTGGTATCAGCTAGGATAGAGGAGGTTATGGCACATGAGCCCTAAGTCTCAGTGACACAACATAACAAAGCTCATTTCTCACTCTCTTGCATGTGGGCTGCAGTTAGTGAGACATATTTCTCCTCAAGGTCAGTCTCTCAAGGACCTGGGCTGGCTCTGCCATCTTATGATGGTACCATGTTTGCAGTTCACTGTTAGGATGACCTTGATAGGGCAAGAGAAAGTGCAGAAAACCCACACTCACTTCTAAATGCCCTGGGCCAAAGTGACAATCGTTTCTGTTTTTGGCTTATTGGTCAGAACGGACTGAACTAGAATGTCTACAAGTTAGGGCAAGTTAAGGCAAGGCATCAAACGAACTACAAGGAGGCTGGGAGATTCAGGAGTGCAAATAGACTATTGGGTGAGCATTACTTTCTCAAGCATAACCTCTAAGAAGTTAGTTTACATTGTACATAGTTGCTTGCAGAGATATCAGCTCTTGTTTATGTTGACTGCTTTTCTATAACCACCATTTTATATCCTCAAGGACTGGAAACTTGTCCTCATACACTGTTCAAATATTGTGCACTGGCAATTAATTTATGTTAGAGAATTAATATGTTGGCTCATAAGGAAAGAGATAGAGAAGGGAAGAAAATATTTTACACACATGAGCTCATTAAATTCTCATCGAAATGTAAGTCAGCATTTCTCTCTTCATTTTACAGATATAACACGAAGGCTCAGATTACTTGAATTATCACAAAATTGGAATTCCAACTTAGGCTGACTCAAATATAAGCTACTTTTAAAATTTTGAAACATCTCATTTCTAAAGGAGATATATGGAAAGACTAAAACAGAAAAGAATCAATTTCTCATGTTAGATTCTCATGGCTTAATTTACTCTATACGTAAAGGGAAAGTTTGGTGTGGGTGACAAAGAACATTTGGGGAAACTGAATGATAAAATCAATGTGACATGCCCACTGTTCAAACGCTCTAGCAGATTCCATGTTTAGTGTTCTGACAATCTGACCTTTCTTTTCGGTCGATCAGATAGTGAATATAATCTCCTGGGATTTAGGAGAGGATAAAGGGAGATCTAAGGTTTATAAAGTGATTTGGATTAAGTCTGGCACAAAGCGAACACCTAAAATTGTTGGTTCTGTGCTGTCTGACTTCTTCATCTTCTTGGCTGAATAGACACTTTACTCATTCTGCAACGCGAGTATTGCTTTTAGAGTTACTTGCAGAGATAGCAGAGATGACTGTTTTATACGAATACGAGTACTACAAAATTTTACATCTGAAGGGGATCCAGTTTTCAGGCAAGAAAACAGGATCAAAGGGGAAGCACTGACTTCTTCAAGGTCATAAATGTGGCAGTAGCTGTAGTCCCAACTCCTAATTCAGCATGCTTCCTTTCTCTGGCCATGAGCAGGTGCTCAATGATAAATACTTGTCAGTGATTGATCGATGAAGAATATTAAATTTCTTCCATTTGATTGTATGTGTCTTAGGACGGGTTGGAGTCTGTGTAGGGGGAGGAGATATCCCACTGAAGTTGTTTCAGCCTATTTGCTTTCTATCTTTAGAAAAATACTCCTCCAGCCAATGTTTTCAATAGAATAATTGCATTGTATTCATAACCAATTCAAACTCTTTTCAGCAACTGTTTCTTTCCTGTGTGAGAAGCCTGGTGAGCATTTCTATTCCATCTTGAAATAATATTTTCATTTTCAAGTCTAAACATAGTAACTAGGGTAAAGACTCAGTTTAAACTTAGCTGCTAATAGCCCGGGCTGTTAAATTCGTCATTACAATAATTCTTTTTCCTGAGTACAAAACTACCGCAGAGTAAGATGAAACAGTCTTTTGTTAGCAACCAAAGCTATTGCTTTTAGCCATGTAATTTCCAGAAAATAAAGAGAGCAGCGCAGCATATTTTCTCTCTCCTTGGTAGATGACACCATCACAATGTGCTGCATGAACATTTCGTTAAAGGGATGGTGGAGAGTAGAGTTGGCTGACATCGCATAGGTGATGCAGTCTATAACTGGAGTGTCTGCATTTACGCCGGGGGACTGGTATCCTTGTGACAGAGAGGGCGTGCTACCATGAATATTCTATCACCCACCATAATGTGGCAGGAAAGTAAAAGGCTCTCCTGATGTTATTTTCTGACTTAACTTACTCTGCCTTCTAAATGTGAGTCCGAATTCAAAATCCAGTCATCTTCAAACATCATGCTTTCTCCTACTTCCTTAAGCTTGTCTACGTAAATAAATAAATAAATACAAATAAAATAAAGTATAATCATAAACATCACAAGAAAGGGAGGTAGTCTAGGAGGTTATCTAGTGTGTCCCCTTCATTTGTTCCAGGATCACAGTTAAGTCATCTCAAGTGAGTGACACTTTTCTGAAACTTAAATAGCTTTCACCTCTCCGGATGAAGGAAAGTCTAAACCTTCTCATAAGGAATATCCCAACGTTCAAAATATCTCGGGGGAGGGGTGGTTTGGAGAGCAAACCAATGGGTGTGTTAAGGAAGGTTGTAATACGCAAAGGTGGCTCTGAGGGTCTGAGACTGCCTCTGGGTTATAGAGCTGAGATTATTTCCAAATTAATGTTGACAATGGGCTTAATCGGTCTCAGTTGGGATTGCTCAACCCGATTCAATATCTTTACACCATCCCTTCCAGACCAAACCCTATATAGTATGAAAAAGAAATCATTCTCTCATAGCTGTCCTTCCCTCTTTACCTGCCTTAATTCCTTATTCTGTTATTACAGTTGCTTGTTCTCTCAGCCAGGCACTGTCTCATAGACACAGCTGGGCTGACCAGTGTAAGGAGCACCGTCAGCAGGCAGATTCCTGCTCTCAGCTCCCTCTGGGTTGGCCCAAACTGCCGAATCACCCCACCTGAAATCTCACCTCTGCCAGGGTAGTCCATATGTATTGACTGAGCCAGGCAGGAGTATCAAAGATGCCAGCCATTTCTCCAGATATTCATCGGGTGGTCTCCATGTGACCACCCGATGTCACATGGAGAAATCTCAGTGGCAAATATTGGCTCCAGAGTTCCCCACAAGGTTGACTAAATTTGTTGTTGTGTCTGAATTTCGGATTAATGCTTCTCTCTGCTGAATCCTACATGCTCCCTCTTCCTTTCCGCGGTGCTGATTGCTAATAAATATTTTTCACTGTAAACTTCATCTCAGCATTTACCCCTGGAGAACTTAGCACTCCTAACTTCGTATTAATATATCCCTCCATTCTACATGCCTGATTAAGCCTCACTCAGATAAACCCAACAATTTTTGTGTGACCCCCAGCAGATAAATAGGTCTGGAGAAAAACATAACCACAGGGATTCACTTTAAATTCATGATTATCATGAAAAAGGGCACTCGAAAGGGCCCTCAAAAGTCTCAAAAGGGCACTCAACCATCACAACTGATCCTACTATGCTTCCTCGGGGTATATATTCTGATTCTCTACATTTTCTATTTCTCCTCTAGTATCAAAATACCAGTACCCCTTTCTCTTACTTCACATTTTAGTGGGAAAGACCTAGAAGATCTTACTTCATAGTTTGGTGAGAAGGAAGTGGACATCTGATAATGCCTTCGTATCCCCACCACCGAACTATGTACATCCGGACCCATGCTCTCTTTTACCCTTTGGTGTGGAAGTGACCCCTTCCTTGTGCCATTTTGCTTTTGATCTCCTTCAGTCTTGCCTTTTTAAGGACTTTTCTTTCTGTGATGTTACTTTCTTTCTCTGGCAACATCAATTTGTCTGTCCACCAGCTGATTCTCATCAGCATAACAGTACATATATTAGAGGCAGAGTAGCATACTGAGGGCCAATTCATGGTAGAGATTAAAATTGTAAACTCTGGAGTCAGGCTGTCTTGGCTTAAACTCTGGCTCCAGCATTCACTAAGTGAAACACATTACTTTGTCTTACTTCCCTCATCTATAAAATGTGGATTACAATAGTACTTACCTCCTAGGGATTTTGTGAGGTTTATAAATAAAATTAGAGAATGCATTTAGAAGAGTACCTCTCACATAGTAATCACAAAATAAATAGTAGGAACTAATAGGATTTATCTCAAATAACACACAAACAAACCAAAAAATTCTTTTGACAGTCTCCCTCTAGATCTTACTCTATTTCCCTGTTCTCCTTTTATAGATTATTTATATTTCCATTTCTTCATGTCCTGTTCTCTCCTCAATGCTCTCTGGTTGGGTGTCATTCCCTACCTCTCATCCACTCCCTGCTGAATCATCTTTGAAAATCTAACAATCCACATTGCCAAATTCAATGGCATTTTTTCGGCTGCTTTACAAGATCTAACAGCATGTGTTGATGTAGTGACCATGCCATTCTTCTTCAAACACCGATTTTTCTTAATACTGTTATACTACAACTACCAATTTACCCCAGCACCTTTCTGACAAGGTACATTCTCTGGTTCCTTTGCAATCTCCTCTTCTGTTCAACCTTTAACTATGGGCTTTCCTCTTGATGTAGCACTAGGTTATTTTACTTTGCCTTAATTACACTTTTTCATAGGTGATCTCATTTATCCTTGTGGTTTTAACTCTCTATGGGCTGTTGACTTCCCGATTTAAAAATTTCCTGTTCTGGCGCTGCTGCTTAGTTACAAATATGTGTGTCCAGGCACTTACTTGTTATCTCCACTCAGATGGCCAAAGCAAACTCTTCATTGTTCTCCACATAAACCTGTTTCTCCTCCAGTCTTCTCCATTTGAGCAAAGATAACACCACTTGGGTATTCAAGTCCCAAACAAAAGAATCTTACTAATTCTTCCCTTTAAATCACACCTACATTTAATGTCAACAAATTCTGTTTCCAAAATATAACCTGAAACAGTCCACTTCTCTGAATCTCTGAGACTTTTTAACCAATATATTATCTTACTTGCCTAGAATCCTGGAAGAGCCTCCCAACTGATATTCCTGTTGTCACACTTGCTCCATTAAAATCCATTGCCACCTAAGCAGTCATAAAGGCTTTTTATATAAATTAAATTGTCACTTCCCTTCTTAAAATGCTCCAGGAATTCTCATTCCAATAAGAATAAAATCTGAACTCCTTTTCAAAGCTTCCTCCCTAGATTCTCCTTCAGGCATATAGTCATATTTTTCTTTTTCTTCAATATGGAGTCTCATTCTCACCTTATGATTCTTCTACTTGCTTATCTCGCTGCCTGGAGCCCTCACTCTCCAGATACTCACAGCTTGATAATTTCTCATCATTTAGGTCTCAAACATCACTTTTTTTTAATGAGGCTTTCCCTGATCACCTGTTCTGATGCTCCCCTGCCCATTTTCAATATGAATCTCAGCATCCTTTTAATTTTATTTCTAATGGTTATCTTCATCCGAGTTAAACTTGTTTATTTATTTTCTCTGTATTGTCTATTTCTATCTGTTAGAATGCCAGTTTCATGTGAACAGGGTCCTTGCCTGTCTTGTACACCAGTTTATCCCTGGAACGTAGTAAGGGCTCAAAAATAGTTTTTAAATGAATCACACTCTAGTCCTTCCGCGTCTCAGCCTGATTCTCATTGCAGCTAACTTTACCTCTCCCTGTCTTGATACCATCATTGCTTTTTTGTTTTTGAAAGACTGTTTTTTTGCCCCCTGGTACAATCTTAGCACTCATGGTTCAGAGTCTCCCTTTCAACCTGATCGTGGGTTGCTTCCTTAAGCAGCTCTCCTGTTTTACTCCAATCTGGGGGCTTTCCCTGCAAAGACCCCTTCTTGGGTGGCACTCCATCAAGTTTGCTCTTTCTCAGGGAGCCAGAGCTGGGCACCAATCCTCATGGTTTTATGTAATGATTTTCGTTTTATGGTTCCACGGAACATTATGATGTCAAGAAGACATCTCAGAGGCTGCTGCCCAAGTGAAGAATGGCCTAGTTAATGAGAGGGCATGTTCTCCTCTCCCTACTAGTTTTTAACTAAAACAGTGTGTGCATATTGAGAGTGTGCATATCCATGCTCTTTTAAAAAGAACACTTAGGCTTTAGAAAACCACTGCCCAGGTGCAATCCTTTTCAAGTTCCTATGACTGAAGTGTTTGCAGTGTATCCTCAAATGGCATTACCTATTCTGAAACCGTTTCTTTCTGAGTTATAACTTTACCATAGGTTTGCTTAACAATTGCCTGGCCAACACAATGGTGTTTGTTGCTCAACAGCATTTCAATGCCATTCATCATTTAAATTTATTTTCAAATAAATCAACTTAGGAAAAATGTTACCACATTTGTAATCTATTTACAGGCTCCATTAACCATTATGTGAGGTCTTTGCGTACAGTTAATTACATGCATATCAGACAAATGGAGTTCAGGCACTAACAGTTCAAGGCTTCAGGGCCAGTGGTCCAACCTTGATTCTACAGGGAATCAGAGGCCTCAGAGAGTCGTCTTCTCTGTTCTGCTGGGTTCTGTTTCTAATATTCATGACTCCTTTTGTGAGTTCCTTGGAGGTACTTGCTAATTGCAACGACTCTTAGACATTGTATGTGTTTACGCAGTGCCTAGTTGTGGTAGTGCCCTTGTTTTCCACCCTAAATACCCAGGCAGCTCATGACTCTTTGCCGTCCAGCTCTTGTGGTTTTCTGAGTGGGACATCAGCTCATCTCCCTATAGAAAACAACCATTTTCATTGTTATCGCGATAGGTACTTCATTTGCCCTGTGTATTTCTGGCAGGAAAGATGAGCTGTTGGGTAAGAAACATGAAAGCAGATTCTCCATGGAAAAACCAAATTGATGCTTTCCCAGTTATTATTTTAACTGTTGGCTTGAGCGCATCCTCACTCATAACCCAGTCGTACTGACAATCAATTATTGAGAATTCACAGTGTTCCAGGCAATATGCTATGTATGTTACAAGCATGATTTTATTTCGCTCTCAAACAACCCTATGAGGAGATTTCATTATAATCGACCCTATTTTGCAGATTAAAACCATAAAAACACAGGGGTTAAGGGACCTGGCCCTGATCACACAACTGGTGATGTGAGAACCAGAATTTTAATACAGATGGCGACTCCCCAGTCCACATACTTAACCCCTCCAAAACTCTTTCTTGCAGTGTCATTCCCTCTAGCAATGTCCTAGGCTTTCCCTCATGAAAGTCTATGGCTGGTATGTCTTCAAGTCTTATATATAATTTTTTTTCCTGTATGTTTATTGGTGGATTGATATTTCTTTGTAAACAGAGAACCCCATTGATATATACAAGGCAATGATGATCAGAATAACAGAGTGGGTTGGGTTTTTTTAGATCACAATAGAAAATATTTATTGACCACGTGCCAAGTATTGTGCTAGGAAAGTCACACAAATTTGCACGGATTCTTCCAACAATACTGAGAAGTAAATGCTATTCGTTTAAAATATTAGGTAATTAATCTTAGAGAGGTTAAGTGATTTATTCAAGCTCACAGAGATAGTAAGTGGATGCAAATGAAATTTGTACATAGATCTATACAAATTTCCTAAAATTTTTCACATCCTAAATCCACATGATTTCTAGTATAGTAGATAAGAGTGTCTCAAAAAGGTGGTATTGAAGAAGGATTTGAAATTATGGAAGGCACAGTAGATGGAATCTGGGAGGCAGTTATAGTAACAATACCAATGATAGCATTCAAGGATGTCATGCGAAGAACAGGAATCTACTGCTTTTCTGGGAAAGCTGATCGCCCTCACTTTGTAGCCTGCCATCCAGCTGGACAGTGATGGTTACTGAGGACAATGTTTAACTGTGTTTGCTGTGTGTTTTTGCTTTACTTATTATTTGCCTCATATAATACATCTTATTGGATCTTCTTAAAGATATTTACAAAATACGGAATATATCCCTCAATTCAATGAATAGTTATGTGCTAAGCATGATGGCAGGATTTTCACAGGATTCAAAGCATGACACAGAAATAAACATATATGCCTTGGAGCCATGAGTATCCAAGTTAAAATTCTGCTTCCTCCACTTAAGGTGTAGCCAAAAGCAGGATGCTTAATGCCTTAGAGTCTCAGTTTTCTCACTTGTAAAATATGATAATGTCGACCTCATAGAGTTGTGGTGAGGATTAAATTAGGTACCTTCTCAAGGCACCAAGAATATAGCAGGAATGAAATAAATGTCTTTCTTCTTCTTTCCCAATTTTTACAGAGAATGCAACATAGAGAGTAAATAAGACAATTCTAAAATTATTGAAGTGGTTCACAAGAAAAGTACAAGTAATGCCATGACCCATTTTTTGATGGATTGAGGTAGTGGAAAAATAAATAAATGAAAAATTGGAGTTATAAAATAGATAAATAAAGGGAATGTGATAAGCACATTGTGAATTATAAAAAGGATAATCCCACAATGGGATACCACTCAGCAATGAAAAGGAAGAAACTATTGTTATGCTCAATAATAGCATAAAAGAATCTCAAAATTTTATTCTGAGTGAAAGAAATTGAGCAGCATGATAGAGTACATACTGTATGAGTTCATTATATGAAGTTCTATAGATAGGCAACTATTGTGATAGAAGTCATAACAGTGGCTCTCTCTGAGGCAGAGAGACTTTCTAGAAAGGGGTATAAGGATATTTTCTGATGTGGTGGAAACAACCTATGCCTCAGTTGGGGTGGTGGTTGCCTGGGTCAAAACTCACTAAGCTGAACTCCTAAAACCCATATGTTTGTACATGTAAATTAGAACAAGTTTTGACAGTACATATGAGGTCAGACAATTAAGTTCACAAACTCATCCTAGAAAAAGTGCTACATACCTCCTTGATGAATATCACTATGCTCACCTTCAAAGTACTCCTCTTGGGAAGCTATGCACCAACGCCAGTGCCTAGTCCACCCTTCAAAGCAATTTTGAACTCTTTTTATGGAATGGCCATCAGAGCTGTCGTCGTATTACCCTTGATGTCCTGAATGTCATTCAAATGTCTTCCTTTCAATATTTCCTTTATTATCAGGTAAAAAAAGAAGTCATTGGGGGCCAGACTAGGTGAGTAGGGAGGGAGTTCCAATATAGTTATTTGTTTACTGGCTAAACACTCCCTCACAGACAGTGCCCTGTGAACTGGTGCATTATCGTGATGCAAGAGCCATGAATTGTCGGTGAAAATTTCAGGTCATCTAACTTTTTCACGCAGCCTTTTCAGCACTTCCAAATAGTAAACTTGATTAACTGTTTGTCCAGTTGGTACAAATTCATAGTGAATAATCCCTATGATATCAAAACAGGTTAGCAACATTGTTGCAACAACTTCGTGAACTTAATTGTCAGACCTCATATACATGTCTATGAAGATTTAAAAGAGGAAGAAAGTCAGTCTAGTGGAGGGAATAAGGAAAGACTGTTTGAAAGGTTGATGTAGGAGCTAGAATGATGAGGATTGAACAGAAGCAGAGAGGGCATTCCAGGTAAGAGAGAAGAATGGTGAGACCTTGCAGGAGGAAGAGTATGGGGAGACGAAGTAGTGGGAGGTATTTTTGAGATGATGGTAGGGGCCAGATTATAAAAGGCTTTACATACCAGTATGAAAGGTTTTACTTATTACGCTGGGTAAGAGAGAAACCACAGGAGAGTTTCAATATAGAAGACTGGTGTGCTTGAAACAGTGCTTTAGAAAGATTTTTCTGGCAATTACCTGCTGACTAAATAGGAGGCAGAGAAAACAGACGTTGGGCTATTTGGAGGAAGCAAGTGGAAGAAAGACTGCATAGGGGAGCCTACATCATGTTATTAAGGGGGGAATAAAGTGACAACAGGTAATTTTTTCTGGTAGGCAAAGCTATCAAGTGTTTCCAGCTTGTGAGAGAGCAAGTATGTCAATGGCTCTAGCTGGTTTCATTCAACAACACTGACACCTGCCTATTTTTGAAGCTGGAAAAAGGAAAAACATTCTCTAGCAGGTAGTGATGTAGTGGTATTACTAGAAGTCCAGCTGGACGACGGCCAAGAGATCTTATAAAGTAGTAGTTCTCCCTGATAAAGTTGCTGTACATCAGTGCTTATGAACTCAATTTTATTTTTGTATCTAAGAAATGATGAGATTTGGGGATCCTGATTCATGCTAACTAATTTCACAGGATGTTGGTGTGGAAACAATAGCACTTTAACTAGCAGAGAGCACAACCCCAGACAGATCAATACTGATTGGGTAGGAGCAAGGTGTAGGGAAGATTTGGGATTCTCCCAGATAGTGAAAGCCTTCTATGGAAACTGAAGATACCATTTTCCTTGAAGCTAAGGCGCACATGCTTTATTTATGATCCCCCTACGCACCCTTAGACAGACTCACTTCAAACTTTTAATAAGAAACTTGTGGTACAGGAGCAGGAATTGTGCCAGATGCATTCTAGAGTGTCAGGTATGGTGGCAGCCACCTCCGTGTAGAAAGACAGCAACTGTTCGGGTTCCTGCTTCGGTGGTGTGGGCAGTGAGAGCTGAGGATTTGGCTCACGAGGTAGTGGCACCAGTTCAGTTTTCATTTGATTCGTATTTTTACAGTGTGATTTTGTTTGTTGTTCCTGCCCACAGAGCCACCACCCAGCCACGAGGCTGTCTGTCTATATGTAGCTGTCTCTCTGTATATGGGAGACAGTGAAAGGTAAGCATATGAAGGGATACAGGTTTTTCTGCAATATCTGCAGGTTTTTTGCCTGTAGAGAAATCAGGAATTCATGTAGTGCTAGAGCTTGAATAAACTTTAGGAACAATCTCTACAACTCTTACCGCACTTGCTAGAAAATGAGTTTCACCCAGATAAAAGACCAGATATTCATATTTACCCATTTTTATCTTCCTCCTTGGCCGGTACAGTGCCAGGCATTGGCACATACTCAGTAAGTGCATTATGAATGAATAAACTGTCTAGTTCTTGCATGGCGAGTATCTCCGGTCTAATCCCATCGACATGCACAGCTGACCTCATTAACTGATGAAGTTCATGCTCCCTTTCCAGCAGATCTTCTATATGACCTCAGAGCGCTTCTCAACACAAAATTGCCTGGAATTGGCATGAAGATGAAACAGTTTTCCATTTCTGAAATCCAGTATTGTCCAGAGATGAGAAACCTGAGATATAAAATGTTAAATATTTTGAAAAGTTTCTCATAGCTGGTTAGTGGCAGAACCCAGAATGAAATTCAAGCTTTAGATTCCTAGACCAGTATTTTCCACTTTCTCACATTGCCTGCTCATTTTTAATGGGTCTCTGTAGTCAAGACTGTTTTGTCTTTGAAATTGAGTGAATTAAGGAATTCATATATTTAACGCAAAAACTAAGTGAAAGAGCGTCCAATAAACAATATGTATTAGTAAAATAATGTATTTAAGGGGTTAAAATGTTCTATTGTGTTATTGTCATGTTGCTATGAATTGTCAAGAGGTGGGCATTGAAGGGAAATCTCATCAAGTCAAAACTCTGGATTGTTTATCCTTGTATCAGTTATAGGGAAGTTTATTATAATAAGAACCATAAAATAATTGCTAGTAAATTTAAATATCTAAACCAATATCTAAGTATCTGGATGTCAAAACATATTTCCAAGTGCTTTTATAAGAATGTTTACTAAGTTTACAATTCCCCTTCTTTGGGAGCTGACAGCACTTTCCTGATAGTCATGCTTGCACAACTTGGCCTTGGATATAAATGACTGGAGAAGGGATAGACACTTGAGGTAAGCTGGACCAATCATATTTTAGGATCTTGGAGGTTAGATCTCTGAAGAAAAGTTAGGAGTTGAGTTGTATAACTGGTAGAGTTATAGAAGGAAAGCCTTGAAACCTCTTAGACGATTCTCCATGGATATCTAGTTCTTCATCTTTCTTGGTACTGTACATAGTAATCGGAAGTTGCTCAGCATTTTGGGGGAATTACATGATATCTATAACGATAACTTTCTTTGTTCCCCTTAAACTTCCTTGAATAATTTCACCACTTATACTTCCATCAAAACAAACAAAAACTAACTCATATACTTAAAAACAATTTACACTCTTGGGGTTTTTATCCCATCCGTCTTGTGTTTCCTACTCATCTTCCTTTTTAATGTAAATTTTTTCTGGGATCAATCTTTGGGGTGTTTCTTTTTTTACATCTGAGCCCACTTCCTTGGTAGTGTCATCCAGTCTCATGATTTTATATCTCGTCTATATGAGTATGACTGCAAAATTTAAATCTGTACTCTGGGCCTCGTCCCTGATCTTCAGTCCCATAAATCCAAATGCCCATAAATCCAAATGCCAATTCATTACACAGATGTCAACTTTATCATGTCCAAAACCAAGTTCTTAGCATACTTTCCACAGTCCTTCTAGTCCAGTTAATAGTAACTCCATTTCTTGGAGCAATCCTTGCTGCCACTCCTCCAAAATCCCACATCAAATGTGCCAACAATCCTTTGTGCCTACCTTCAAAATATGCCCCAAATCTGACGACTTCTCACCAACTTCACCCTTTTACTCTTAATTCATTCTAGCATCATCTCTTGCTTAGTTTCTCCAATAGTCTTTTACCATCCTTGTTTCTTTTCAGGCTATGCTCAACAGAGAAGCTAGGATTATGTTTTGTTAAAAATGAAGTAATGTCATATGAGAGAGATGAAAGCCAAAGTCTTTACAATAACGCTTACATCTCATTACCTGGCCTACATTACCTCTTTGACTTTATTTTTTGCCTAGATCCCGATGTGAGTGATTTGGGGCAAATCATTTATTCTGGGCCTCAGTTTCTTTATTTTTAAAATAGAGATAATACTCACTTGCCTCATTGAGTTGCTATGAGGGTAAAATGAATTATTGTAAAAGAATATTTAGAATAGTGCCTGGCATATTGCAAGCATTGGGTAGATATCAGCTATTATTATCAATAATAGAATTCCAGAGATCATGTCAATTTGGTACATAAGGGTAAAATTAACCTTGTTAGCCCATCATAGATCTTTAATAATTATTAGTCAGATAAATCTATTAATAAATGCATGTTAGTGGCCTGTGTTTATAAATGCACAAATATGCATTCTTTTGCCCCATTAAACATATACTGTAGAGTATATATTGAGGAGTGAGATGGTGGACCTACTAGTACATGACTTGCTTTTTTCACTACCAGCTTCATAGAGCCCATGGTTTATATTTATGTCTCTGGAAAAGTTATCACAGCTTACCTTTCAGGGATCTTTGGGGTTGCAGGGGAATTGCAAGCTCATGGAATATAAAGTGTGCCTATGCCAAGCGTTCACTATGTTGCATTATACTTCTGGGTGACAGCTCTCCCTCACCACCGCTCTGTGTGGCCTAAGATGTGTGTGATAACTGACTTTTTCTTCCTTTGCTTTTCCACCCTTATCAGTCTCTAGAAATAATCTATCTTGAAAAGATGAACAACAGGCTATGGAATAAATTACCATAAATAAATGAAACCAAAACGTGATGAGTGTTTAATAATAAGGCCCCAGCTGCATCTGACATTAGATAAGCAACATCCAGAATATGAAGGCATTGGGTTAGGGCATCTCTCCTTTTTCTCAGAAATGAAGGCAGCTCACGTCAGGCACTTACTGGCACTAGATACCTTCTTGCAGGGAAAAAAAAGTATCAGTGTAGCCAGCATATTCACACTTGCACAATTTCCTTATGAAAAAAATCCATAGCCCTCTTAAGAAATAAAATTAATATTAAATATTCCATTGGCTGAATCCCATGCAAACACTAATGGGAATCTGCAAAGGGCCCTTCTTTTGGTAAGCAGCCTTAAGTGATGTTTTATTTTTTCTTTTCGTAATATTAAAAAATATGGATTTGGGTCTAACCTCTTTCTCCTCTATGAATATATCCTGTCTTCTTTGAATATAAATAAGCATATTTAGATCATTTATGAAAAAATGGACACTAGAGCTCAGTCTTCCTAAAAACCTCCTTGTCCAACTGAATAGGCAGCTATAATATAAATGAAAGCAAACGTCAACATCAAATATGAATGCCAATGTAATGGCATTGCCTGCTAGATTCATCTCTAATCTCTGCTACTCTACCAGTCAGCTTTATTATTTGAAGTTCCTCTCTTGTATTTATGTCATCAATATTATTACTTATTATCATTAATTATCCATTCAAATCAATTAATAATTAATAATCATGAAGAAGCAACCAAACAGCACTGGTTCTCTTTCAGCTTGTTACCACTTTGATACCCCATCTTTTATGCTGTACTTACGCATAACCAGACTTTCCGACTTTTCTTCCTCTGATGGCTTCAAGCCCTTCAGTACAAACGCTAACAATTATCCCTAGTGCATTTTACCCTTTCTCTGATGGATTATTTCTCTAATTAATCACATATTCAATTGAATTATCTTTCTGTTATCCTGAGTTACAGACAGTCCTATTCAATTTAATGTCATCTACTGATTGTATGAACATACTTTTAATGCTTTTACTGAGGTCACTGGCAATGATAACATAATTATCTGTGTTCTCAGAGTATTTTCTTCCAAAGAAGATTCAGAGAACTGTCCTTTATACACTATTGTCCATGCATGCAGCAGGCACATTTCACTATCAATACCAAATTAACCACCTTTCATCAAGTTCCTCATGAACTGATCATCTTACTGATGTGCCAATCATTAAAACTGTAGAATGTTACAATAGAAAAACTTTTTTTTAAAATCAAACTTGATAATTAGCATTGCTGTTATTGTTAATTTGGCAATACCCCAAAGCTCAAATCGGATGTATAAGTACAATCAATATTATGTTGTGCGAGAAACAGCCAACAGAACTAGGTAGACTTAGGTTGAAGGTGAGCCTTTTGGGGAGTATGGGGGTTATGGTTGATTTGGAACATTTGGAAAGCTATCTAACAAATGAAGAAATGGTCTTATTCTGCATTGTCATAAAGAACAGAACTGATCCCAAGTAGTGACAGACACATGTCAGTAGAATTACTGCATTATCCCCTGATTGTTCCATAAAGAATTTCAAAAGATGTATGAGGAATGTGGATGTCTCTAAATGTAAAGAGTAGTAAACAGGAATGGGGCTAAGTTTCTTGTCAATCCACACATCGAAAAAGTGACGTGAAGCTTACTTTTCCGAGGCTGTTGTAGAAAGAAATTAAGCCTCAGAATAGAGGTTTTACTAAATGGCCCACGTGTTTCTTTGTAACCCTGGTAATCCGTGGTTCTGTGAAGTATGTCATCTATATCACTTGTCTTCAATTTCTTCCCATTTACTCTTCAACCTCTTGCAATATGACTATGCTCACTATTACTTAGCTTAGCTCTCACTAACGTCACTATGTTAGATTGCATGAATGGCCCTCATTCTTCACCCACCCCATATCTATACTCGACCATTGTGACTTTGCAGTTCCTCCCACTAAACAGGAATATATTTCCCTGTCCTTTGACTTGAATTTGGCTATGTGGCTTTCTTTGGCTGATGTGATATTAGGGGGGATGATGTGGCAAAAAAAATCTTTAAAAAATTTCCGTGTAATTGGGCTTACCTTCTTGTGCCCCTGAAATTTCCATGAGAATGACATGCCTGGGCTAGCCTGCTGGTTGAAAGACATATGGAGCAGGTCTGAACCATCCCTGCTAATCCAAGCCTAGATCAGCTGACCCACAGCAAAGCTGCATTTCCTGAAAATAAATCATTGTGGTTTTAAGCTGCTGCATCTTTGGATGGATCATTATGTAGATTTTTTGAACCAGTAGCTAAATAATACAAAAACATTACTGAAAAATGAGGTGCTGCCATATTAAATACTTAAAATTTGTAGTATGAGTTTTGGGACTAGCAAGTCAGTGATGAAGAGACAATTAGAAAAGGCTCAATAAATGACAACACATGCTATGTAGTGATAAAATTAGTAAAATTGTTATAGTAACTGGGAAGATAGAATATGTACTTAAATCAATTTTTGTATTTGGGCAAGTAGAACTCTAGGAAAATGTTGAAAGTCTATTCCGATTTCTTTTACTTCTGTTGGTACAGTACTTTTCAAAAAGTAAGACATGAGCTTAGGAAAGTACTAAGCAGATTGTAAGTAACATTTAGAGGGAATATAGAGTCCATAATCTGTTGGATTGGAAAATAAAAGAGTCTGTTGTCTCCATCCTCTCCAGACAGCAAAAGAATTCTTCAATTCTGATAAATCTTGAAGGTGAAGATAAAATCTAGAGTGCAGCTGATAAGTACAAGGCCTCTAAACAAAGGTCTTATAGGTCTAAAGTCAAAGACTAGAGATCGTTGATAAGACATCCTTACAAATTTAGGGTATTACCTTTTAGACTATCTTAGTTGAACCAAAGAGCTTTTAGGAAGGTTAAAGCTTTGATCCCACAGCAGCCTAATGTTCCCAAAATATATAATTAGGTCTTAGCTGTTTTGTCCTACTTGGTAGCCACTAGCCACTTACATGTGTCTATTGAAATTAAAATTAATTATAATGAAATATTTGGTTCAGTTATATTAACTGCATTTTAACCACTCAATAGCCACATGTGGCCAGCGGCTACCTTATTAGATGGTATATTTTCATCATTATAGAAAGTGCTATTGGACAGCTCTGGTAGAGTTCTCTTAAAAAAAAATAAAATCCACTAAATGTCTTAAAGAACTCAATGACCATATTTATTACCATTCGTGACTAAAAGATACGAGACTGTTCAAAATGTAAGAAGATCATTGAGCCCCCAACTTTCTTCAGGTATGAAGTTACCCACAAGAAATGTCCTATTTCCAATGCTTTCAGAAGTAGCCAAGGAGGTGTGATAAAAACAAAGGTGCTTCAGAGTTCAGAGGTCTGGGCAGACCTCTGGTGAGAAAGCGATGTACTGGGAGCAGAACTAGTGCATGATAAACATTCCCAGACCCAAGAATAGGAGAAAAAAACAACATTTCTGTAGTGTGAGTTTAGACACGCAGTGCTCAAATGGCTGCTATCTCATTTCTCTTGCTCTCTTTTTTTTTTTTTTAACAGAATTGCTTATTGCTTTTACCTTGCCCCTATTTCAGCATTGTATGTTGATTTATGTGGGTAGATACCTTTTTAGATAATGTCTTTAGATTAAGAAAAGTCATATTTGAACCTGATATATTAGATCGCAAGATCCTGGTAGAGTTGAATGCATGATTGAATGAAAATTTTGTGGTTACTGATATGAGGCTTAGCATAGTTTGCATGTGGGAGGAATGTGACTAATTGTGGCTACAGAGGCAGACTCTAGTAGATTGCTTTATTGGCCCTAGTGCTACTTCCTTCCTTAGCATTCAACCATTTTACTTGTGTTACCGATGGAATGTTACTGAGTGTTATAAGACAAAATGCTTAAAGGTGTGTGTATGATTGGGTTTACCCTCTTGCCCCCTGATAATGCCATTGTTTCTGGACTTCATGGTTCCAGGAAGTAGGTGAACAGATATGAAAGGCTTCAGCTGAGTTCAGAGTAGATCAGCTGATATGCAGATCAGTGAGAATCAATGATTGTTGTTTTAAGCCACTGATTTGGGGGTTGTTTGTCATGCTGCTTTTGTATGTCCATTGTGAACTAGTAAATTCACCAATGATCTTTTGTGTATTAAATAAGCGTTTCTTACTCTTTATCTAAATCTCTCTGCAACTGTTGCCACTCTTGATCATTTCTTCTTCTTATAACTTGATTTCCATGATCCATTTGTTTTCCACTTGTCTATTTTTGTCATTGTTCTTTCTCATCTTTCCTTTGTGGGCTTTCTTTCTATGCTTTTTCCTTAAATCCAGGTTCTATCCACCCTTAACTTTGTCTTTTTTTTACTCTGTATACTGTGCTTGGTGATAACATCTGTCTCCTTGATCTGATTCTCTTCTACCTGCTTATAATGTTCTACCAGGATCTCCCTGTGCTCTAGAATAATTAACCATAGATGGGCTGCTTTAACACACATGCATTACTGGGTTTGTCTAAGCACAAATTACTTATCTTCATTCTTTTTTTTAAATTAAAGTTTATTGGGGTGACAATTGTTCATAAAGTTACATAGATTTCAGGTGTAAAATTCTGTATCACATCATCTATAAAAACCATTGTGTGTTCACCACCCAGAGTCAGTTCTCTTTTCTTCACCATATATTTGATCCCCTTACCCTCACTTCCCAACCCTCTCCCCCCTTATTCTCTGGTAACCACTAAACTATTGTCTGTGTCTATGAGTTTTTGTTTCTCATTTGTTTGTCTTCTTTTGTTGTTTTTGGTTTATATACCGCATATCAGTAAAATCATATGGTTCTCTGCTTTTTCTGTTTGACTTATTTCGCTTAGCATGATAATCTCAAGATCCATCCATGTTGTCAGAAATGGTCCTATTTCATCTTTTCTTACTGCTGAATAGGATTCCGTTGTGTATATATACCATAACTTCTTTATCCATTCATCTATCAAAGGACATTTTGGTTGTTTCAATGTCTTGGCCACCATAAACAAAGCTGCAATGAACATTGGAGCACACTTGTCTTTATGTATAAATGTTTTCAGATTTTTTGGATAGATACCCAGGAGAGGGCCTATCTTCATTCTTAAATAGGTACCACTTCATGTGTTTCTTAGCTCAATGGATAGCAATATCACATATCCAGTTGCTCAGGCAAGGAATCTGGGTGACATGAATCTTCCTTCTTCCTTACTTCCTGCATCTAATTAATTGCAAAGTCATGTCCATTCTGCTCCTGAATATATTTTATTTGCATTTTCTCTTTCTAAACTCTCCAACCTGTATGTTATTTTAGGTCCATGTTATCTTGTGTCTAGATTTCCACAGCTTCCTTTTAACTGTTTTTCATGCCTCTAATTTTGCATACATTCAAATCACTCTTCTTACAGCTATCAGGCTGATTGCTTTTATTAATTGGAGTTCTTTGGTGGTAAGCGAGAGAAACCATCTTTTGCTAACTAAAGTCAAAAGGCGATATGTTGGAAAGAATTGGGAAACTATGTGGAAGTTTAAAGATAAAAGGGCATATTAAAGAATCTGGCTCAGAGCAGACATAAACTAATTCCTATCAATGGGAATTTCTCCATAGAGTTGCCTGGGCATACTTGGATTGGCTGGGTTTAGGTGTTTCTTTTCTTCAGAACGATTGTCATAGAGTAGTGAAAGAAAGGATGTGGCATTTGGAGCCTCCCATGACTCTGAGTCCCTGAGAACAGAAGAGCTGGAATTATAATCTCTTTCTATATTTTCCTTTCATTTCTGAAAACCATTTTAGTATCTCTTCATGTTCTCCAGGGCAAGTCCCATATTCCTACCATGGCAGGTGGACCTTTTCCTGAGCTGTGTTTATGTCCTCAAACTCATAGAACACTTGTTATCACCAGAACCAGCGGAACAGTCAGACTACTTGTACCTCTTCTAACAAGTCGTGTCCTCATCTGGTTCAGGGACCTTGGCTTCTGCTACCTCCCAGGCCTACTCCTAACTATGATAGTTAAATCTGTCTAGTCCTTCAGAACTCAAAATTCATCTCTTCCAAATACTGAGATGGCGTAGTTTGTCTCCTATGAGCTCATATAGGCCCTTGCTTCTAGAAAAGGACTTATCATACTGAGTTTTAGTTGTCTTTTAGGGAAGCTGGATCGATTCCCACTCACATTTGACTTCCCAGTGGTTTACACTGTAGCTGGCACATAGTAGGCCCTCAGTTCATTTGTGGAAAGTTCAAAAACGTGTTTCTTATTTCATTGGTACATTATTTGCGAACATCTTTAAAATGGTAGTAATATTAACCACATGGCAAAGAAGCAAGATAGTAAGTCTTTGAATTAATGAAATCTAACCATTCTTTCCTTATAAACCACACTGCAACATCGTCTTCCAGGTTCCATAGGTGAAATGCTTACATTAATTGCACTGATCAAACTCTCCTTATGCTGAATTCCTGTATATATCATCCTCTAGGTTGGATCAACTGAGCAGTTTCAAATCCATTTGTTTCAAAATCCCAGGAGGACACTGTGTTCTTGTGTGACTTTGTGTTACTTCCTGATGACTCATGGAGTATAAGCTCGATGAAAGTGATGCTGCGTAAATAGATTCTCTTGGGGAGAAAATTCCTCTTTAAATCAATTTAATTTTCTAAATTTTTTGAAATGTGAGCTAAGCATGTTGCATCTTTCTTTTAAGGAGCTCAAACTTCTTTGCAAATATTTGGTCCCTGTTCTTAAAGTCTAAGATGACTGGCTTTGGCTTCCAGATTTCATAATTCCTTACAGTTTGGTAGGTGTATCAATGGCTAGAATCCATTTTTTTGTCCTTTTATAGACAGGATTGTGGTATACTAGGAAAATAACAACAAAAGCAAATGGATGCCAAGTAAGTTGGATTTCTATAGAGCATGCTTTTGCTACAGAACTGAAAATATTTTCCATATATTATATTATTATATGTTTATTTGTTCTGTCAACATGACATAAATGTGGAAATAAAATGACTAGAGATTCAGAGGTATAAGAAAAAAATTACATTCAATCAGGTCTCCAGTTTTATTCTTCCATTTATAGTCTCCAAAACATATTGTCCCATCCATATTTAAGATGTTGCTTCATGATCATTTGAATACCATATTGTGTATATTGGCAAATTCCTCTCAATTTTTCCTCTGGCTAGTATGCTTTAGGATAAGAATGACTCCCAGTTGACCAGTGCTGTTTTGAATACACATTATAACGAATCAATTTACACAGGCAAACACTTGGCTTCCCTTACTGATTTGATTTTCTGAAACTTACCAAATAAAGGCCAAAATTCATTAGCTTCATAGTCTAAGTCTTTTGCCATCAGATCCCCTAAGCATTTCTATCTCTTTGCTCCAATCAAATACTTTACAAGTATATTCATTGAATATTAGGCTTCTTCAATATTCTGGGAAGGAAGTGAGTTCCAGAGTAAAATAAGTTTATTTTGTCTTTATACTACATTACCCTCTTAAGGATTTGTAATGCAAATTAGCATGTTAAAAGATCTGAGAGCTCTTTTAATAAAAAGGCTGGTTCCATTGTGTTTAACCCAATATTTTTCAAACTTAGTAGACCATAGATTCCCTTTTTCACATAACCTCTTTGACTTCCTAACGGAAGAGTTCCATTGTATAAAATGTGGTCTGGAAAGCCTTGCCTTAGACACACTGACTTGTTGCTCAACAGTTTCCTATGTCCGTCCAGTCTTTTTCATCAAGGAATATCTCATCCACCATTTTAAATGCCTTTCAAAGTTAAGTCTGTCTGTCATCCATCCTCCTGCCTGATCTTCCCAGGAAGTTGTGTCCTCTCCCACTTCTGAACTCCCATTGTGTTTTATGTGTATCTGCTTATTCTGGCACTGCTTATTCTCTATATTAAACAATAATAAAAGCCAGTTTAATTACATTTCACTGCACTGTGGGCTCCTTGAGGACAGAGCCCAGTTTCAATCATTGTTCTAGCATCTGAAGTGTAGATACTGTGTCATCTGTGGTACTTATTCTAAAACATAAATGCTGTTGAGTAAACCAAAGAGTGAATGAATGAATGAACGAGCGAATGAATGAATTCATGAATAATTAACTTTACACATTGTTAATTGTATGTCTCTTTTAGTGTAGTGGCTAGATTCAACTCTGTAAAAATAATTTTGTTAATGATACGCAAGATGACTAAATATGTAATTTAAAGACGTTGATATTGAGTGGAATTTAAAGACGTTGATATTGAGTGGAATTTAAAGACGTTGATATTGAGTGGAATTTAAAGACGTTGATATTGAGTGGAATTTAAAGACGTTGATATTGAGTGGAATTTAAAGACGTTGATATTGAGTGGCAGTTTAATTTACAGATTAATTAGCAGCCTTGACCGTCCATTTCAGGCCTAATATTCTTGCATGTGTCTTTCATGAACATAAATCTTCAAGAACTAAATACCTTAGCCTGGTTTTCAGGGGTCTCCTATAGTAGGCCACTCTTACTTCAACCTTTGACTGTTTCTAATTGGAAAAGTCTAGGAAGGTATGTCTCCTCATCAAATGAAAGCATCCTATGTTGATGCCTTCACACTGACTTCCATGCTATATACTCTTGCCTTGAATGCTTTTCATTCTCCTGATCATTTAGCTATACCTAAGTACTCATTTTTCAAGGCTTCGTTCCAGTCACAAGTCACAAATGAAGCCTTGATTCATCTCAGTCTTCTCATGTCCTTAGATAGCATAACAGAGCATGTGTGACTGATTTTTATCTTTTGTTATGCCTTTCCCGACCAGGCCTCAAACGCATTGAGGGTGGGAACATTTTGTTTGTCCTTTATGTTGCCTCAGAGAATAATAATATTAATAGATGGCATTTAGGGGCCACTTACTGTGTCTCAGTCACTGCTCCCAGTACTTTGCACAGATTGATTCAGTAAATCCTCACTAATCTGAAGCACAGAGAGATTAAGTATTTTGCCCAGAGTAACACAGCTAGTTTGTGAATTGAACTTGAGTGATCTGCATATGGAACTCACCTGCTGGACTAGTAATTGTTTTAATCAAAATATGTGATTTGCATCTTCCTAGGCATTACAAATTGTGCACACCCATACACATATTTATTGCATTAATTATATTTGTAAAAATGTATGTTCTCATATATTATTTTTTAAATCCTACAAGAGAAGAATTTTTTTTAATTGGATAGGGTTATATAAATATGCCAGAGAGGGAATTGAAACCCAAGATAGTTGAAATTTCTTTTTCAGTCATGTGAAAGAAGTTCGTATCCAAGCCCAGATTTATGAAATACATAAAACAAACACGTAACCACACAAGTAAAACAATATTTGAAATAAATGAAGCCCTGCATGTATACTTTCAGAAAAAAATATTAAACTTTGGTGACTTATGGAAAAGAGCCGGCTTTTCAAAATTCTGGAGAAAGTAACATGTTTTAGATATTAGAAGAGGAAAATGACAGTTTTCAAACTAGGAATTTCAGCTATTACGCTGATACTAATCATTAGCAAATCTTGCATCAGATTTTTGAACGGAAGTTTTGTGTTGTGGAATGAGAGAATGTGTTTTTCATGGAGCTGGTGAGGGTTCATTCCCCTCCGTTTGCAAGAATAATTTGACAGTGCCTCTCGATTCAGTAAGATTGGGTTTTGCTGACCTCTCAGGTGAATTTGGTAGACACCTGAAGCATAAATAGATTTCAGAAATTCAGTAGGCAACACTGTAGCTCATGGGAAAGTTTGGGAAATCTTGAAAGATTTGGAATGAATAAAGGTAACATTGGGCATCAGTTATACAAATACATACAAAAAGTGTTGATAAATTATTGCTTTGCCTTGTGATACTATAACTGTAAACAATAACTGCCTGTATCTCAGTGATGAGGGTTTTCTCCTCCAGCACCTTCCTCCCCAGGAAGCTAAGAAGATATACTAGAGGTTTCTATAGTTTTGGGACTCACCTCTGATATTTACACCGATAGTTCTGATAACTAGTTATCTGTTAAAGAATCCAACTAAAATGTTAATGTCCAGTAATGTCTTAATGTGTCATCTCTCTCCAAATTATTTACATGTAATAGTGGAACTTCCTGAGGATACATTGCCTTGGTCCCAGATGACCAATCTTTCATGGTAGTAATTCAGTCATCACAGAAGGCTAAAAGGGGATAGAATTTTGGTCGTAGAATTAGTATTAGTACTTTTGACCAAATTTTTAAGGCTGTGCATGTGTGTGTGTGTGTGTGTGTGTGTGTGTGATTGTTGCAGAATTCCCTTGGGCACCTTTTATCCTCTTGTTCTTTCTGCACCATCCTCCTCTGTACAACTTGCCTTCTGGAAAGCCTAGAATGCCAGTCATTTACAGCTTAATGCAAATTTAAGCACCAGTATTTCTCTCCAGTGGCATCTGAATTTTAACTCTAATTTAAAAACAAGAGGTTCTACCCACAGGAAAAGATGTTTTAGTCATTCTAATATGGAAAGAGGGAAGTCAAATTCTGGCTTTCCAAAAACCAATACTGAATTTAATAGTGTTCCCTCCTCCCTAATTCATGTCAACCTGTAACCAGCAAATGTGACCTCGTTTAGAAATAGTCTTTGCAGATGTAATCAACTTAAGATGAGATCATACTGGATCAGGCCCTAATCTAGTGATTAATATCCTTATAAAAAGAGGGAAATTTGGATACAGACACACAGAAGGAAGGTGCCATGTGAAGACAGAGGCAGAGATTGGAATTGCTGTCATAAGCCAAGGGGTGTCAGACATTGCTAGCAACTTCTAGGATCTAGGAGGAGTCAAGGAAGGATATTCTTTTTAAGCCTTCAGAAAGAGCATGACCCTGCCAACACGTTGATATCAAACTTCTAGCCTCCAGAAGTGTGAAAGAATAAACATCTGTTGTTTTAGCCACCCAGTTTGTAGTAATTCATTACAGCAGCCCTAGGAAACTAATAGATCATTCAAACAACCTGTTGATAAGACAAAGTTGAGTTTATTGTTTATTGCAGTAAGGAGAAACTACCTCAACATGGTTTTAGTAGCTTCTTATAGGGGGTGGGAAACTCATCAGGATATTTATTGAGATTTTTGAAAGTGGGTTTTTCAGTGAGTGGGCTTAATTAGTATCAGGTAAAGATCATGCGATACTTGTTTAGGATTGGTGGATAGCAAGGTGAGAAAGTTGAGATGAGAGGTCAAAAAATGCTGGACTGTCATTTGAGTTTCTAATGAAAAGTCGATGGGTCATTCAGGAATTTCCTAGAACAAAAAATAAAGTTCTTTACAATTATCTTTCTGTCAAGAGATTCCTGGAATAATAAATTACGACAATGAAGACCATGGAATAGTTGTGTCATCTTAAAATAGACTGTAAGTTATGTGAGTGAAATCATAACCCAAATCACCAGAAATCACAATCTATAGTGACCTAATCTAATCATCTTATGTAAGCAGTTGCTGGGAGGTGCCTGGCGTTCTGCAAGCCATGATCTCATCAGCTCTCCTCTCAATGTTAGCAACTGACTAGATCAGGCTCTGATTGGCCAGTTTTTCAGTGTAATGCTTGGTTCTGGAGTGTTCAGATCTAGAAAGAACAAAACAGAATCATGTCTCATTTTGGTTAAGACTTTTAAAGGATGGAGAGGGCTATTGCTAAGCACTTTTAACTTGTCCACTGTAAAGGAAAAGTGGCCCTACAGGTCTCGATTGAATTTTACCACCTCTAGAGTGTAGCCCAGACAGAAGTACTTTCTCCCTTATTTGCAAGTCTTTGGTACACGTATGCATCTTTTCTGTAGACAGTATGCATTAGAGTAGGCTAACTGGTATAACAACAATGTCCCAATATCAATGGCTTTAGACAATAGATATTTATTCCTTACTCAGGTAAGCATTCGATGTGGATATTTGACAATCTATTGAGCAGGATTTCTGAGCTGCACATTCCTTCCATCTTGTGGTTCTGCCATCCTTGAGGCTCTCAGTGTGCTCTCTATTTAATAGCAGGTGAGGAAATGAGAGAGACTATCACCTGTGGATGGTTTCTATGGGCCAGTGTTGAATTTTCAAATATCCTTTCTTTCTATATTCCATTGGCAAGAACTCAGTCATATGACCACACTTAACTGCAAGGGAGTCTACGAAATGTACTCTAGCTACATTTCCAGGAGAAAAGTGAAATGGGCTTTTGTGCACATGCAGCAGTCTATGCCACGTAGAACTTTTTGCATTGTATTATAGTATCTGCTGATCGTTCCCACTGTTCTTTGAGGACAAAGACTACATCGATTTATAATTTGGTATCCTCAGAGCCTAGTAGCAAAGTACTTGATACCAAGTAGTTGGTGTCTGATAAATATTGATTGAATGATTGATTACAGTAGCATTTAGACTGAAAAACTTTTATTTGATAGTTTAGGCTATATAGGAGTTACCTAATATTGTATTTTCAAAATTCTTGCCGCATAATAAAATTGACTAAGAAATAACTCACTTTCAATGTGTGTGCAATTTGCTCATCCAATACATTCTATAGCATAAATTAAAGCCTCTTTTTTCCGTGCTGTCCCACTGCTGTTATTTGATCCAGACCTGCATGCATGCTGTTACTATGGGATTAATTTCCTCACTTAAGTTTTACTGGAAACTGTTTTACTGACTACTATTAAGAGTAACATCAAACACTTTGGACTTGCTCCATTAAGCAAAGCAACCATTGCTTTTAGCATTTTCCTTATGGTCCTTGATATATTATGTCTTTTTCAAAAGTCTCATTCCAGTAAGACTGAGGTTTGCTCAGATGTTCACTTTAAATGAGTGGTTTAATCCATAAGTACTGTCCAGGAATATTTATGTGGGAAAACATTTCCATACTTGAGGAAACCTATGTTTAGTCTTTGAGTAGGAATCTTCTTTACAATGAATTTTCAGATATTAAAAGAATGCTAAAATAGTATATATATATATATATATATATATATATATATATATATATATATATACATATATTCCATGGATTGTTGAATATTATAATAAATAAATACCACTTGCATAAGAATCATCCAGAAACACTTATTCTGCATCTGATATACATAATGTGGATATATAAGAAGAAAGAAGGAGGAAGGTTATAGAGGAGTTAAGAGAGCAAGTCTTTGAAATTTGACATTGATGGATTTGACTTTTAGCTTTGCCACTTGAGCATGTGATCTTAAGTCCTTAGATATCCCTGAGTCTCAGTTTTCTTCTCTGAAAAATGGGGATAAAACAATATCTCTTCCACAGTATGAATGTGAGATTCAAGAGGTTAATTATATAATGCATATTAACATATATATCCCACATCAAGCAGCACTCAATAAATGACAACCTAAAAAAGTTTTTGTAAGTAAATTTGTTGAGCTCCTATTATGACCTAGATAATATGCTAAATACCCTATGGACAATTGTTAACTCTTTTTGTCCTGTCAATAATCTTGAGGTGACAAGAATAGAGAGGAAACTAGGGCTCTGTGTAAGCAGTGGATTCAGGGTCTAGGACTTGTCCCACTATAATTGTGGCTTTCCTGGTCCCTAAAAGGCTTGCAACCCAACTGGAGAGAGAAACTACCAAAAACTCACTCAGTGGAATAATAAATTTAGTAATATGAAAGCTAAGAATTGGGTTCTTTCTACGTGTCAGACATTTTAAAACTCATTTATACACTATGTGATAGATGCTACCATTATCCCTATTTATAGATGAGGTAAGCAAAGCAAAGAAAGTTTTGCCCAAATACATACATCCAATAAATGTCCTTAATAATCCCAAAGATGGAATTTTAATACGGGCAGTATGGTTTAAGAGACTGTGTGCTAAACATCAGGACACAAAATTGTGACAGCACAGAAATGTCATCATGTCCAGTATACTGTGTGGAACAACAAAAGGATGGGGCAGTCAGCATACGAAACTAGTTCAGGTTAGGAATAGAGGCAGGACTTGTGCTAGACCTTAAAACAAACAGGAAAACATGTAGATAAGTGAAAAAGAGCAAGAGGAGCAGTTCAGGAAGATGGACTGGCATGATCAATGGTAAAATTTGCAGTATAAACACTCCTATTCTATTACAATAAACAGAATTGTGCATTTATTGATGAAAGTATCTGGACCCTGCAGCACCAACTTGGAAAGACAGAACTGTTGAGCAAAGCATCCCAAGAGCCTTCAAGTTAGAGGTGGAATTGAGTGGGCAGATATTGAAAGAAAACATGGGTGACTGACAGGTAGAGTTGGCTTAATCTATTATTTTTCTTGAAATCCTCTCAAGGGTCATCATCAAGTGACAAGTTCATTGAACTTCACACGAGAATCCACGGATTAGAAAAATGAACTCATATCAAAAAGTATATTGGAAGAGGCCAAAGGAAACTGATAATGAAAATGGCAGTGCTCTTGATCATATTGAGGTTCTGAAATGGTTGTGCAAAGTCATGAAGCTAATGTACTCATCCAGTGATCACCTAATGTCCTGAGCAGTTGAATGGGTTGACTTTCATTTTTAATTGTAGTTTGTTTGCCTTTAAGACTCCACTGAAGCTTTGTTTTCTGTCAATTAATTCCTATTTTAGAAGGACACTCACCATAACTGTGGTTACCTCAGCAGTGTTCTCTGGTAGAATTATTTCCTAATGGAAGTATCCAGTGCTGAGTCGTGGGCTCAGTTTGCATCTATTTTCTGATGTATGTATCCTCACAGCTTTTTCTTCTTTCTACAGAGTTCTTTTGGCTGCTTGTTGGAAATCATTTTCTTGAGTAATAAGTTAATTCTCTTTATAGTCCTAGACCAAAACATTAACCAATTGAATAAATTCAAATTTTGAGAATTTAAAGACTAAGCAGTCTTGTCATCTCTCTTTTTGGTGGTCTGAAATATGTTTTGGTGTAAAGATTAGGACTGTTAAGACATGGTGAAAATTATCAGCATCACCATCATCGCTATTCATTGTAGGCTTACTAACTGTAGTTGCAACTGTAGTTTCTAGAATCTTTACAGATCCTTATTTTTTCACAAGCCTCATTATGAGAAAACATATAATTATTATTCCCACTTTACAGGTGTGGAAATGAGGCTTTAATAACTCATGCAAAGTCATATTTCTGGTTTGTGGAAGAGACAAGTTGGGTTTTTACCAAGCTTGGCCTTTCTGAGTCTTGTTTTCCTTTTCTGCTCTGTAGTTTAGTCATGTTTACCAGCCTCAAACTAGAACCCTGGTCCATGACCCAGGGAAGAGTATTTCTCATAGCCGTAAATTAAGCTAAGTCAGGGCTTCTTAATATCTCCACTTTTGATATTTTAGACTAGATAATGCCTTTTTGGGGGGTGGATGTCCTGTGTAATAGGTTGTTTAGTAGCACCCCTGGCTTTTACCCACTAGATGCCAGTAGTACCCTCCCCAGTAATGGCAAACACAAATGTCTCCATACATTGCCAAGTGTTTCCTGGGGACCAAAAGCATCCTGGTTGAGAAGCATAGAGCCAACATCTTGGAAAGTGTTGGCTTCTCGGGAATAGAAGACTTATTTCTCCCTGGGGAATTTCCAAATAACTGATTTCATAATGATGGACATTTTAGGCATTTCCACAGCCAAGAAGGAAGCTAATTTTAGGCATTGGAGAGATGCAAGAGATTGTTTTTTTTTTTGATGCTCTTGAAATTATATTTGTTTTGTCTAAGCAGTCACAAAGCAAATGTTTATGTGAGTAGATAAAATGTAAAAAAAAAAGAAAAAGAAAAAGAAAAACTAAACACAATGATTGTCCAAATGTTATAACCTCACTTCCTATGGACTTCTCTCATACAACTCAAAATTTTATGGAAATTGTTTAACTAATTCAGTTTAACTAAATCATTTAACTAATTCAGTTTTGAAAACAACTATTTTCAGTATTTTAAAAAGTGAATAATTGTATTACAGGCATTTTAGAAAATCATATTACACAGTAAAATATACATCCATTTCCCCAAATAAATTATTGTTTACATTTTGGCACATTTCCTTCTATATAGGGTTTTTTGTGGTTGTTATTGGTGTGTGTGTGTGTGTGTGTGTGTGTGTGTGTGTGTGTGTGTTGAGAGAGAGAGAGAGAGACAGAGAGAAAGAGAGAACAATAGTACCTTTTTTACAGTGCTATTATAATTCTCATTCAGTGTTTAACATATTGCCTGGCACACAGTATGGACTCTGTATGTTGTGCTTACTACATTCATTCTTATTATCTTTGTCATTGTATGTTTTGTGAAAACTTTACGTCATGTGAATGTATCATAATTTATTTAACTTTCCTCCTACTTAGTGGCACTTAGATTATTTCAAAAAATGATAAATCATTTTTGAACTCCAAACATACTTTTGAATGAAATTGATAAAGCAATAGTTGCTTTATGGATACTCCCAGATCAAAAGGGGAAAGGGCTTTTTCAAGGCCAGGCAATTAATCAGTGAAACAATATCTTCATGCATTACCATCTGTCCACTCTCTTCCCAATGTGACCTTATGGCAAAGATAAGCATTGAGACAGAAATGAATTTGTTGATTAAGCCCAGGTAGGATGTGTTGTGCATTCAAGCCCTCCTTTTGGAGTGATCAGATTACCTATGAAGTATTTGGATGTCTTATACATTTTGAGGAGGGGAGGGGTTCAACTGTGGCAATCATAGGGAAACAAATAAAATGGCTGTTACCAACCAAATTCTGCACAATGTGGAAAATGAAAAGAACTCCAGGAGATTTTTCAGTTTGGAACTCAATCAACAGCTTGGGCATTCAGCAAGTGAGATGGGAAATGGTGTCTCCAAACCAGAAGTTTCTCAGTTCAGAGCTTACTAGGCTTTGCTCACTAATAGCTATGTTTCTGGAAAGGTGTCTACCTACCTAATTCATGGCAGATATTTGCTTTAAATTAGATTTAAGATGATTTATGATTAGGAATTGTGAGAGTAAGAAAAAAACGCTGTTGTGATGGGGATGGTTCTTCCTGGATATCAGGAAATTTGTTTTTTTTGAAAAGCTCTATGGCAAACTTATTCTGGGACTTGGGACTGTTTTCTCTTTAACAATGAGAGTGGAATTAGATCACTTTTAAGTCCTCTTACCATTTTCTCATTTTGATTTTTCAGTTTCACTTAACAAATGTATTTGATTCCTTGCATGTAGATTGGTAAAAGTAGGTTATTAGTATGCAGTATATTAAATTTGTCAGAAAAGAGATCAGAGAAGGCCCCTGGTAAAGATCACTCAGCTTCTAAAGTAAGATTCAAGTGAGTCAAAGGATTTCAATCTGTGAGACTGAAAGAAAGGACTGGACTGCAATGGTGGTCTTCTTTGAGGCGCAGACACCAAATACAAAAGTTACTTAATACAAAGACTATAAAGAATATCTACTGGACAATTGGAGAAACCTGATGGTTTGAAGTCTCAAAATTCGCTTCCCACATAGACTGCATTTTCAAATGGCTCAGTTAAAAGAATTGGAAATAGCAGAAGCTAATGAGTCCACATTAGACTGTCCATAGACTGTCAGAGAACATACTCTGCTAGTATTAATAACTATAGACCTTGTATCTTTAACCTTGGTCAAGGTATTGTGAATATATACTCAGTAGAGCTATTCTTACCATCCATAAATATAACAGAAAAACACAAATTTTCATTCATTTATGCATTAAAAATATCTGTTGATATCTATTTTTTGCCAAACACTCTGCCAGACACTGGGGATGCCATTAAGAAATAATATTTAATCTGAAGAGTCCCTGCCTTCATAGATCTTAGACTCTGGTGAAGGAAGCAAATAATCAATCATTTAAACAAATGAATACTGAATTGAAGCTCTGAAAAATGTGTCAAATAATAAGTTATTGTTAAAACAGGATGATAAGAGAAACTTTCACTTCTTCACCTGAACTATCTGGGACATCTCTAAAGATCCGCTTGCTTCAAGAGCTTTTTACTCCTCTTTTCATCATTCAAGTAGCAGATAATTTCTTTTGGGGGGTGGGATAAAGTATGCACAGACATATATAATCCACTGATGTTTTTTGCATGATTTGATATAGCGCTTTACTCTTTGGAACTCCCAACTGGCAAAAGGAATACAAAATGATGAGAGCTGAATATTGATTCTCACACCAGCATACATTTCATTTTATCATATAGCAGATAGTTTTAATTTGACTATAATTTAAAGGCAGGAACATGTGGAGCTGAATAAATCTGGGCCACATCAGGACTCAGCCCCATATTTAGTCCACCTCAGACTTATTAATCAGTGCTCCATCCTTCAGAGAAGCATGGAAAAGCTCCTGTAGCTTCGATACCCGATTCATCCATTTATTGGACCATGTATTTATTTGATTTGTTAGATGTCAGAAATTCTAACATTGGAGAGATACACATTCTGCCCATCCTCAAGGGACTTAATGTTAAATGCTTACAGAGTATAGTGGCAAATTCCTCTGTGGTTAAGATAAACAAACCGACATTTGGCCAAAATGGTGATTTTTTTTTTCTCTTTATCGTTTTGCCTATAAGATTATAGCATGATATAGAACATTGTTAATCAATTACCCCAAACCTGAAGGGGCTCCCAAAACAACTGACAACTGAGTTTTGGATTTTAATTAGAAATTACACAAAGACTGGGAAGCTAGTCTACTGTTATCAAATGAATTCATACTGTCCCTCAAGTAGTTTACAATTTATTTTCACCCAACTTCTGTTAGTGCTTCTGGGTAGGACATTCCCTTTTTACTTAACATGTCACTTCATTAAGACGGCTATAAAATGCCAGAGAGCGTTAGAATTTTGCACTGAAGGCTGGGTGTTAGACCAGAATCAGTCACTCAATAACAGTGATAATAGCAAAGATTCAATAATAATAATGATAATATGTATTATTAATTGAATATATATGACAAACGCTACTGTAAACATTGTCCATGTGTTTCTTTTTTTACTTTTTATAAGAAGTAATTTCATACAGCTTATAAATTGTGAAGCTAGATTCAAACTGAGGTCTGTCAAATTTCAAAATTCATTCTAGTTGCATTAGGCGTACTAACTATGACCAATAGATAAGAGTGTTGAGAAGAATTCTGGCACTGCGTCTGTGCTTAGCCCATCTCATGGGCATGGCAAACGTGAGAGCGGGTAAACAGGCCACCTGTTCAGTGTTTTGCTGCATGAATGAAGGATGGAGAAAAATTATCCCAAACTATATACATTCTTTTGCCAGCTTTTCACATATACATGATTGTAAGATATCGGGATATATAAACACAAATTTGTCTATTTTAAAAATGATGTTTTTATAGAGGGTAAATATTATAGCCTTCATTTTTTTCAAAGCACATCACATGCATTCTCTGTAAGTAAATTAAAACTAAAGTATTCTTTAAAAATGTTATTGTAAATTTAATAGTTTATTCCAGTGTGTTTGTATGTACACAAACATAGCTGAAATTTTGCCACATTTGCTTTAATAATGGTTAAATCTAGCTAATGCATAGAGGATATACAGAGAATTATTGAACTAGTCTTTCTATGTTTGCATATTTTTAAAATTTTAAATATCACAATTTTAGAAAAAATATACCTCATTGCATTTTTTATTGTGGTAAAATACGCATAAAATAAAATTGACCATTTTAACCAAAAAAAAAAAATGTTATTTCTATTTTTATTTATTTTATTTAAAAATATTTGTGCTCCAAAAGTACAAAATTCTATATTGGCAAAAAGTCTCTTCCTATATTTAGTAATAATTTCCCAGTTACTTTCCCTAGCGACAAACAGTATTTCCAATTTATATGTATCCATTTAAAGATATTCTATGAATAAACTAGTCTATATAGATATGTGGAAGTATATTGTTTCATCAGTAGTATATGATGGAGATTAGTCCATATTTATATTTTTATATTTAATTCACACTTCTAACATCTTCACTGTATATTCCATTGTACCTATATGCTCTAATTCACTTAGCCCATCTTCTGTTGATAGTACTCTTTCTCGTCTTTTTGTATCCTTACCATTGATGGAATAAATATTTTTGTATACACTTTTTATTTTTTTTTTGCACGTATGAGACCATATTCATAGGAAAATAAATCTTAGAACTCATTGGGTAAAACGATGTGTGCATTTTAGACTGTGATGGTTATTAACAAATTTTACACTACAACAAAGAATACATGAGTGCTTTCTCCATACTATAACCCAAACGTTTTCTTATATTTTTGTTTAAAAATAATGCAGTTTATATATTATACAAATGTGCTCTTTGTTCTATCATGGCAAACATTTTCTCCCATTTTATGATTTGTGTTTTGACTTAGTTTATGGTGCTCTTTTCTTTGCAGAAATTTTTAATTTTTTCAGAAAAACAGACTTTATTTTTTAGAGCAGTTTTAGGTTTATAGCAAAATTAAGAAGAAGGTACCGAGATTTCCCATATAATCCGTGCCCCTACACATCCACAGCCTTTTGTCTTTATGAGATGACATTTTTCTTTTCCTGAGTTATATTTGGATAGATATCAGTATTAACAAATTACCTTCTAAAACAGCTGTGGTACTTTACATTCCCAATAAAATATATAAGATCATTTCCATTAGAAAGAGCTCTAGACTCTAAAATTTAGATAACACATAATTCTTACTTAAATTTGCATTTCACTATTAGTGTTATTGAGCACATGTTTACATATTTGTTGTTAATTTGGATTTGCTCTTCTGTGGATTATCTATTTTTATGATTTGCACATTTTTGTATAAATTTGTCTTTTTTTCCAAATTGTAAGAGCTATTTTACATTATACAAATTAATCCATGGTCTATCATATACATTACATAATTTTTAGAACAATTAGTCTACTTTTAACTTATTTAATAGTACCTTTTTCTTACAAAAGTTTTTATTCTCTTTTTTTTCAGACCCTTTGTGTTTCAGTTAGGAAAATCTCCCTAATTTCTAAATAGCATGTTTTCTTAGAGTTCTTAGAATTCTTAGCAAGTCTTGGTTTTTGTTGTTGTTAACCATTTAATCTATCTAAAATTTATTTGGGGACATTATTAGGATATTTAGGATATTAGGGGTCATGTTTCTTTACTCCCAAATTGTTAGCCAGTTTTACCAAAACTATTCAAGAAGTCATCTATATTTTACCCACTGAATTAAACTTCATATTTGTCATATATCAACATCCCGTTAGTATAAACAGCTGTTTCCGAATTTGTAATTTGTTTTAAAAATTCTCTGTGTTACCCATAAAGCAATATTATATCAATTTTATTTAAATGGTCTTACAATAGAATTTCTCAACTGAGATTCTGCAAAATGTTGCTAGAGGTTCTGAGAGACATGATTAGTGTAACTATCGTTATTTAAATTTTGGATGCTTTGCAATGGTAACTCTGCCACTAGTGAATATTGACTGAGTAGTACCGTTAGTATTTTTATCATATGTGCATCAGCCTTGTATGCCAGCACACAGTAGGTAGCCCCGTGTCATTTGGTTGACTCTATTCTCAGATTCTGACAGGATCGGGGAGACCACTGATCATTAATGACTGGTGTAATAAAGGGAGGATAGGATGGTATGAGGATGATGCCAGCTTCTCCCTCTAAATTACTTCCCCCAGCCTTCCCTGTGCACTGCTGACTGACTCACAGGATTGAGCAAGCTCTTCCAGTGTAACAGAAAATTTGAGGGTAATTTTCAGTATGAAAAAGAAATTTTTACCTACTATGACTTTGCTGTCCTTCTGAATTTTGCTGTTGTAAGCTTGACAAAATGAGGATTGTATTAGAATTGAATTGTATTGTGAAATTTTTATCATTTGGTTATGTATTACACCCTTCTATTTTGTATCTTACTAGCCTTTTTGTGTTAAAAAAATCATGTTTGGCTATCCAACATAGTGAAGTTTGAAGATGAGGTAAGACATAGAAGAGAATTTTAGGCTGATCGCAATTATGATATGATGAATGATGAAGAATCATAACTTACAAGTGCAGCAAAGGCTCCAACAACGTTTAAAAGTCACTTATATACAACTCACAACCATTTGAAAGATAAAGCTATTGTTTATTTATAAATAGCTGTTATATTCTCAAAGCAGAGTAAAGTTTTGTTTTTAAAAAGTCATGTTCAGTCATAAGCCTCAGGACTCGAGTTATAACGTAACTGAACTTATTGCTCAGAAAAGGAAAAATCATACAGCTGGTGAGAAACTAATAATGTCAGCATGTAAAAATTATAGGAAGTAAAATGTTTGGACAGGATGCAGTATGAGAAATTGAAGGCTTCTGTCTCATACAGTACAGTAAGTTGACATATTGATGACATGTCACATCATACTGAAGAGGTTTTGTGTAATACACTGAAAAACAACAGTTTCTCTGCAGATTGATGAGTCAACAGATTTCACCAATAAATGTCATGATGTAGCACTGTAAGATTTGTACATGATGGTAAAATTTAAGAGAAAGATTTTTCTCCTGCAAAGAGTTACCTACAATAAGCAAGTGCCAAGGTACATTTAGCTTTTGTTTTCATGTCTACAAACAAAAGTTTTATCTTGGATGAAGTGAATTGGTTTCTGTATGGATGCTGACCTGTCAATGGTTGACTCTATGAGAGGTTTTGGCTCTCTTGTAAAAGGAGAAAAAAACCTGATGTTGTTACAAGTCAGTCCTTTCTTCAGAGATGCTGCTATCCATGCCTCTAACAGATGAAATAAAATTTCTGGATAGTGTCACAAGAGAAAATTAGCCCTGACACCATAATCCAGAGTATCTTCAATGATAATCCAGACAGCTATACCTAGATAATCCTCATCACATTTATTAAATTAAAACAAGTATGGAAGATTGGAATAGGTTTCAATATTATCCAATTGGAGAAAAATGATGTCAATGATGTATGAGGTCTGACAATTACATTTTCGAACTCATCCTAGAAAAAGTGCTACATACCTTGTTGCTGAGTATTACTATGGTCACCTTCAAAGTCCTCCCCTTGGGAAGCTATGCACCGACACCAGTGCTTAGTCCACCCTTCAGGGCAATTTTGGAACTCTTTTTCTGGAATGACCATCAGAGCTGTTGTCTTATTACACTTGCTGTCCTGAATGTCATCAAAATGTCTTCCTTTCAATATTTCCTTTATCTTCAGGTAAAGAAAGAAGTCATTGGGGCCAGATCAGGTGAGTAGGGATGGTGTTCCAATACAGTTATTTGTTTACTGGCTAAAAACTCCCTCACAGTACCTTGTGAGCTGGTGCATTGTCGTGATGCAAGAGCCACGAATTGTTGGCGAAAAGTTCCGGTCATCTAACTTTTTCACGCAGCCTTCTCAGCACTTCCAAATAGTAAACTTGGTTAACTGTTTTGTCCAGTTGGTACAAACTCATAATGAATAATACCTCTGATATTAAAAAAATATATATATATATATCACTGCAACAAGTTCGTGAACTTAGTTGTCAGACCTCGTATATACATATATTCCCAAACTCTTTAGACATTCAGATTTTAAGGAGATAGAGTTCATTACTGGCTCTGGATGATAGGAAGATTTAATTCTTATGAATCGTTTAGTAGAAATTTTATTTGTATCGTTATCAGCATAACCCTTAAACTTTATGCTGAGACTTACAGTAGATGCTCTGAGGTTTGGGTCACTTTTTCTTTATACAGAAAGAGGGGTCATGTGGCTTCTGTTTATACTTACTGTGTTTTGAGGCTAAGCTCTGTGCTAGGTGGGGATGATACCTCATTACCAACTTCTTGAACATAGACCTCCTGTCTTCCCTTAGCACATATGTTTGAGTTATTTCTCCTGAGAAGTTTCTTGGAACAGCCTTATTTTTTTTCTTTCTAAGTTTGTTAGTTTTTTTTCTTTTAAAGTTTATTATTTTATATTTTCAATAAAATAAACATTTTCTTGATATGTCCATTTGGAAAATATTTACAGAGACAAATAGGAGTAGCCCAGCTATTTTCTAAGTCTTCAGCCTTAAATTTGCCTTGGAATTCTTGAACATTGAGAGATGAAGCCTGCATTATCCCCTTGCCTGAAAGTCATCAAAAATAAGGTGAAACAAGACCTGTTATAGAGCTTTTTAAACATATACTTTTTTAAAAAATCAGATGTATTGAGGTATACCTTACATGAAATAAATAATTATCCATTATATATACACTAAGTTATTGAGTTTGACAAACATGCAGTGCCATGTAACACCACTGTACCAATATACAGAATATATCTATGACTGTGAAAATTTTCTCCATGGTCCTTTGGTATCAATCTTTTCCTTTATGCATATCCTCTGTCAACCTGTGATCTGATCCCATACCATCAGTTTTGCCTGTTATAGAATGCCATATAACTTGAATCATCGATATGTAGCCTTTTGACTCTGGCTTCTTTTAAGTAGTATCAAGTATTTGAGATGCAATCATGTTGTTGAATATATCTGTAGTTTATCTCTTGGCATCGGTATGTACTATTCCTTTGTAAGGAGTGCCACAGTTTGTTAATCCATTCACCAGTTGATGGATATTTGGCTGTTTCTAGATTTTGGTGATTATGAATAAATCTGCTATAAATATTCATGTACAGACTTTGGATAAACATATGTTTTCATTTATCTTCTATAAATACCAGGAGCAGGACAGCTGAGACGTATGGAAATTATGTGTTTAATTTTTAAGAAACTGCTGAACTATATCTCCAATTGGCTGTATCATTCTGCATTCCACCAGTAATGTATCACAGTGCTCGTCGCTGCACCTCCACACCAGTATAGTCAGTTTTATTGTGTTTATTTGCTATTTGTGTATCTTTTTTGTGTGATAAATCTATTCAAATCTTTTGCCCATTTCTAAATTTGGTGATTTGTTTTCTTATAATTGAGTTGTAAGGATTCTTTACACATCCTTGTTACAAGTCCTTTATTGGATATGCATTCTGTAAATATCTTCTTACTGTCTTCTCCTTTGTCTTCTCATTTTAACTAAGTCTTTCAAAGAACGAAAGTTTTAAATTTTGATAAAATAACATTTATAAATATGTTCTTTTAGAATTAATGTTTTTCTTTATATGTAAGAAGTCTATGCTTTCGGGAAGTTCAAACCTTTTCTTCTTTTTTTGGAACTTTTATAGTTTTAGATTTTTCATGTAGGTGTATGATTTAGTTTAAGATAAATTTTGCACTTGATATAAGATATAGGACAAGGGTCCTAGAGAGATGATTAAACCATGATTTGTTGACAAGATAATCCTCTCTCCATTGAATTGTTTTGTCATCTTCATCAAAATTTAATTGATCACATAAATATTTGTTTATATCTGGCTTTTTTCTTCAGTTTAATTTATTTACATGTTTATCTTTTTGCGAGTTTTACACTATCTTGACTCTTGTTGTTTTGTAGATAATCTTGCAATCAGGCTTTGTGTGTATTACATTAATTACAGGCTTTGTACATATTACAAAGCAACTGGAGCTCTGATACATTACTGTTGGGAACAAGATAACTGTTCCTTTGCTCAAAAATATTCTGGCTATTCTAAGCAATTTAATTTTTCATATAACCATATCTGAAATATGTGCAAAAACCTGGCATTTATAAGGGGATTGTGTTAAAACTATAGGGTTGTTTTGGGATAATTAATACCTTAATAATAAAAAGCATTTATTTTTTGAATTCACATTTCTCATTTTATTTTTGTTTATTTTTTAAATTAAAGTTTATTGGAGTGACAATTGTTAGTAAAGTTACATAGAATTGAGGTGTACAGTTCTGTAATACATTATCTATATCTCACATTGTGTGTTCACCACCCAGAGTCAGTTCTCTTTCCATCAGCATATATTAGAACCCGTTTATACTCTTCTAGAGCCCTCCTCCCCCCTTACCCTCTGGTAACCACTAAACTATTGTCTATCTCTATGAGTTTTTGTTCCTTCATTTGTTTGTCTTGTTCTTTTGTTGTTTTCGATTTTATATACCACATACCGGTGAAATCATATGGTTCTCTGCTTTTTCTGTCTGACTTATTTCGCTTAGCATTATGACCTCAAGATCCACCCATGTTGTCACAAATGGTACTATTTTCTTTTCTTACTGCCAAATAATATTCCATTGTGTATATATACCACAAATTCTTTATCTATTCATCTATCGAAGGACATTTTGTTTGTTTCCATGTCTTGGCCACCGTAAATAAAGCTGCAATGAACATTGGAGCACTCATGTCTTTATGGATAAATGTTCTCAGATTTTTTGGGTAGATACCGAGGAGAGGGATTGCTGGGTCATACGATAATTCTATTCTTAATTTTTTGAGGAACCTCCACACTGCCTCCCCTATTGGAATGCAGCTGCACCAATCTGCATTCCCACCAACAGTGTATAAGGGTTCCTTTTTCTCCACAGCCTCTCCAACACTTGTTATTATTCGTCTTATTGATGATAGCCATTCTCACTGGGGTGAGGTGATTTCTCATTGTGGTTTTTATTTGCATTTCTCTGATGATTAGTGATGTTGAGCATTTTTTCATATATCTATTTGCCATTTGTACGTCCTCTTTGGAGAAATGTTTCTATAGGTCTTCTGCCCATTTTTCAGTTGGGCTGTTTGTTTATTTGTTGTTGAGTTTTATGAGTTTTTTAAATATTTGGATATTAGCCCCTTATCGGAGGCGCTGTTTGCAAAAATCTTCTCCCATTCGGCTGGTTGCCTCTTTATTTGTCTATGGTTTCTTTTGCTGTGCAGAAGCTTTTAAGTTTGATATAGTCCCATTCATTTATTTTAGCTTTTATTTCCCTTGCCTTTGGAGTCAAATTCATAAAGTGCTCTTTGAACCCAAAATCCATAAGTTTAATACCTATATTTTCTTCTATGCAGTTTATTTCTTAGGTCTTTTATCCATTTTGAATTAATTTTGGTACATGGTGGCAGATAGCAGTCCAGTTTCATTCTTTTGCATGTGGCTTTCCAATTCTCCCAGCACCATTTATTGAAGAGGCTGTCTTTTCTCCATCATATGTTTTTGACTTCTCTGTCAAAAATTATCTGTCCATATTTATGTGGGTTTATTTCTGGGTTTTCAATTCTATTCCATTGGTCTGTGTGTCTGTTTTTATGCCAATACCATACTGTTTTGATTATTGTTGCCCTATAGTACAAACTAAGGTCATGGAGTGTGATACCTCCAGCATTGTTCTTTTTCTTATTATTGCTTTGACTATTTGGGATCTTTTGTGGTTCCATACAAATCTGATGATTTTTTGTTCTATTTCTTTAAGAAATGCCATTGGGATTTTGATGGGAATTGCATTAAATCTGTATATTACTTTGGGTAATACGGCCATTTAATTATGTTGATTCTTTCAATGCATGAGCGTGGAATCTCTTTCCATTTCTTTGTGTCTTCTTCAATTTCTTTTAAAAATGTCTTATAGCTTTCAGCATATAGGTCTTTCACATCCTTGGTTAAGTTTATTCCTAGGTATTTTATACTGTTTGTTGCAATTACAAAATGAATTTTTTTTTTAATTTCTTTTTCTGAGATTTCATTGTTAGTATATAAGAATGCAATGGACTTTTGTATGCTGATTTTGTAGCCGGCAACTTTGCTGTATTCGTTTACTGTTTCTAATAAGCTTTTTTTTTTTTTCTTTCTAAACTAACATGTGATCTTTTTATTATTATTATTAGTTTCAGGTGCACAAGACAAAGTAATACTTAGACGTTTATCATTTATATCCCTCACACAGTGATAACCCCCTCCCCCCATCCACTACCCCTCTGACATCTCACACAGCCATTACATTTCCACTGTCCCTATTCCTAATGCTGTACTCCGCTTCCTGTAAGTGTATACATACATACATATACATATACATACATATATATAAAATTATAGTTGGCATTCATCGTTGTTCATCTAATAGCTTTTTGGTGGAGTCTTTAGGGTTTTCTATATATAGCGTCATGTCATCTGCAAAGAGTGACAATTTAACTTCTTCATTCCCAATTTGGATGCCTTTTATTTCTTTCTCTTGCCTGATTGCTCTGGCGAGGACTTCAACACTGTGTTGAAAAGCAGAGGTGATAGGGGACAGCCCTGTCATGTTCCTGAACATAGAGCAAAAGGCTTCAGTTTTTCACTGTTAATTGTATTAGCCGAGGTTTTGTCATATATGGCCTTTATTATGTTAAGGAATTTTCCTTCTATACCTATTTTATTAAGAGTTTTAATAAAAAAAATGGATGTTGTATCTTGTCAGAAATGCTTTTTCTGCATCAATTGATAAAAATCATATGATTTTTGTCCTTTATTTTGTTTATGTTATGTATCACATTGATGGATCTGTGTATGTTGAACCATCCATGTGCCCCTGGGATGAAGCCTACTTGGTCGTGATGAATAATCTTTTTAATACATTGTTGCATTCGATGTGCTAGAATTTTGTTTAGGATTTTTGCATCTGTATTCATCAGAGATATTGGTCTGTAGTTTTCTCTTTTTGTGTTGTCCTTACTACTAGGTTTTGGTATCAGGGTAATGTTCGCGTCATAAAATGAGTTAGAGAGTATTGTATCTTCAAATTTTTGGAAGAGTTTGAGTAGGACAGGTATTAGATCCTCTTTAAATGTTTGGTAAATTCACTAGTGAAGCCATCTCGTTCCGGACTTTTGCTTTCGGGAAGGTTTCAGATGATGATTCAATTCCCTTACTGGTGATCAGTCTATTTAGATTTTCCAATTCTTCCTGATTCAGCCTAGGAAGGCTATATGTTTCTAATAATTTGTCCATTTCTTCTAGGTTATTTAATTGAGTGGCATAGAGTCCTTCATAGTATTCCTCGGTGATCCTTTGTATTTCTGTGACATCCATGATTACTTCCCCTCTTTCATTTCTGATTTTGTTTATTAGTGTCTTTTATCTTTTTATCTTAGTGAGTCTGGCCAAGGGATGGTCAATTTTATTAATCTTTTCAAAGAACCAGCTCTTTGTCACATTAATTTTTCTATTGTCTTTTTGTCCTCTATTTCATTTAGTTCTACTCTGATTTTTATTATTTACTTTCTTCTTCTGGTCTAGGGTTTCATTTGTTCTTTTTTTCTAGTTTTTTAAGGTATAACGTGAGGTTATTTATCTGGGATTTTTCTTGCTTCTTGAGATACACCTGTAATGATATAAATTTCCCTCTTAAAACTGCTTTCGCTGCATCCCAAATATCTTGGTAGGATATATTTTCATTCTCATTTGTTTCTATGTATTTTTTATCTCCCCTCTTATGTCTTCTTTGACCCGGTCATCTTTAAAAGTATGTTGTTTAATCGCCACATATTTGTGGTTTTTCGTCCTTTCTTTTTTCAGTAGACATTCAATTTCAAAGCTTTGTGATCAGATAACATGCTTGGTATGATTTCAATCTTCTTAAATTTGCTGAGGCTAGTTTTTTGTCCCAATATATGGCCTGTTCTTGAGAATGTTCCATGTACACTAGAAAAAAATTGGATAGTCTGATGTTCTAGGATGAAGTGCTCTATAAATGTCAATTAGGTCCTCCTCATCTAATGTGTCATTTAGGGCTGTTATTTATTTATTTATTTATTTATTTATTTATTTATTTATTTATTTATTTATGTATGTATTTATTTATTTTCTGTTTGGATAATCTATCCATAGCTGTCAGTGATGTATTTAGGTCCCCTACTATAATTGTGTTTTTGTCAATTTCTCCCTTTGCTTCTGTTTTAGTTGCTTGGTATATTTCAGTACTACCTGATTGGGGCATAAATATTGATGACTGTTATGTCTTCTGGTTGTATAGTCCCCTTCATCATTATGAAATGTCCATTTTTGTCTCTTGTTACCTTTTTTATCCTGAAGTCTGTTTCATCTGATATCAGTATGGATACACCTGATTTTCTCTGGATACCATTTGCTTAGAGTGTCAGTTTCTACCCTTTCACTTTGAGTCTGTGTTTGTCCTTGTAGCTGAGATGTATGTCTTGGAGCCAGTATACAGTTGGGTTAGTTTTTTGATCCAGTCTGCTACTCTGTGCCTTTTTATTGGTGAGTTCAGTCTATTTCCATTTATGGTGATTATTGATATGTGAAGATTTTCTATCATTCTATCTTTGGTTTTCTGGTAAGACTGTGTCTCCATTGTTTCTTTGTTCTTTGTTGCTCTCCATTATTTCAGTGTGGTGGCATTCTATGATTTTTCCCTCTGTTTCTTCTTTTATTATGTTATATATTTCAGTTCTGGATTTTTTTTTTTAGCGATTTTCATTAAGTTTATGTAAAAGAAGGTTTCATATTTAGAGTATTCCATTTTCTTCAGCATGCTTACTTTCTCCATTCCCATAGTCTGGTTCAGGCCTTTATTCTCCTCCCTTTTATGGTTTGGTTGTAACAAGTTATCCCTATTTATGCTGGTCGAATAGCCTCCTTCATTATTTCTTGTAGTGCAGGTCATGTGTTTGAAAATTCCCTCAGCTTTTGTATATCTGGGAAGGTTTTATTCCTCCTTCATATCTAAAGGATATCTTTGCTGGATATATTATTCTTGGCTCATAATTTCTCTCTTTTTCAATGGTTTGAATATTTGATTCTACTCCTTCCTGGCTTGTAGAGTTACTGCTGAAAAATCTGATGATAATCTAATGGACTTTCCTTCGTAAGTTGCCATCTTCTTTTCCCTGGCTGCCTTGAGGATTCTTTCTTTGTAGTTAATTTTTGACAGCTTCAATACAATGTGCCTTGGAGAAGGCCTCTTGGGTTGATGTAATCAGGTGTTCTATTTGCTTCTTGGATTTGAGGATCCCATTCTTTCTACAAGTTTGGGAAGTTCTCGTCGTCTATTTGTTTGAATATACTCTCTGTTCCCTTCTCTCTTTCTTCTCCTTCTGGTATGCCCATTATTCTTATATTGCTCTTTCTGGTGGAGTCAGAAAGTTCTTGTAGAGTTCTTTCATTTCTCTTAAGTCTCAAGTCTCTTCTTCCATCTATGTCATTTCCAGATTTCTATCTTTGATTTCACCAATTCTTTCCTCCATCTGGTCAACTCTACTACCTAAGCTGGCTATTTCATTCTTCATTTCTTTTATTGAGTTCTTAGTCTCCAGAAATTTTCTTTGTTTTTTTTTTTTAAATTTCAATCTCTTTGGTAAAATTTTCAATTTTGTTCTTTGATTGTGTTTCTGAGTTCATTAATCTGCCTGCCTATGTTTTCTTGCATCTCGTTGAGTTTTTTTAAGAACTGTAATCTTGAATTCTCTGTCATGTAAATCACATATTTCTATGTCTTTAAGTTCATTTTCTGGAGACTTTTCATTTTCTTTCTGGGCTGTCTTGTTACCTAATTATTCAAGACAATTAATTATTTATTATCTCTCTTCCTCAGAATCTACTGGAGTGGGTTCCTCAACAGGTTGATAGAAAGAAGTCTTTCTTTTTCTTTCCAATAGTTGTTGGTAGAATGTTTTATTTTCTCTCCAACTGTAGCCTTTTATTCTCTTACATTGTAGTGTTATATTTTCTCTGCAGTGTTCCACCTTCTCACATAACGAGGCGATTCCCTGGAAGGTGGGCTTCTCCTCTGTGAACAGTTTGCCTTGGTCATAGGGCGCTGCCTCCATGGGAGGGTTTGGACAGCTTCTAAAGTTCCAAAGCTCTTCCTGCTCCAGATTCAGAGCCCGTGTGTTTCAGCAGCTCTGTTTATTCCTGCAGGGATCTGCCCAGATAGGTGGGGACAGGGGCAGGAGACAGCGGCAGTTGTGAGAAGTGGTCCCGAGCAATGGCAGCAACCACCACCACAGCCAGTCCTGCTTTCATGTCTCCCTGCCCTTTGTGGGAACTAGTTGGGCTGTGAGTTCATGTCTGCGGACCACAGTACTCAGAACTGCAAATATTCTGTTCTTTTGATCTGACACTGCTACTGTTCTGCTTCTAGCACTGGGCAGGTGGGGGCAGGGCGAGCTCTGGGGGGATAGAGAGGGGGCGGCTAGGCTCAGTGCCTCAGGCTTCCATTCTCTGCTCGGTAGTGAGAGCTTAAACCACTGTTTTCAGGCTTCTTCCCTTAGTCTTTGCTCCGATGTCTCTGTTGTGAGTTTTGGGTTCAACCGTGTTATATGCTGTCCCCTCAGCCCTGTGAGCCATAAGCAGAGCCCTAACAGTCCCAGTTCTTCCCTCTCCCACAGCTGCAGTAGTTCTGGAATGCAGGGAGCTTGGAGCACAGAGCTAGGTCTGCGTCCTGTGCCCGCATCTCCCCATGTCCGCACTTCTCCCTTTCCCCCTCTCCCAGTAGTGCAATTTGCCCACTTTTAGATGATTACAATAGTGCACCTCTTAGTCTTGCGTTTCTACTGTGCAAGGAATCCTTTGTGGAGTTATAGTTGTTTAATTTGTTGTAAATTCCAGGGGAGATTTCGAGAGGCTCATCTCATGCCACCATTTCTATGACATCATATAACGTATTTCAATCCATGACACAATGTACCTTTCCAGTTTGTATAGGTCTTCCTTGACGTCTTTTATAATGGTTTCATTATTTTTAGGATACAAAGTTTGCACATTTTATTAAATATACTCCTAAGTATTTCTTCCCTTTTCTGAGGCTAGTATAAATAGTAATTTTGTTTTAATTTTAATTTGCAATTCTTCATTGCCAGTCTGGTAATAGATCCTTGTTCCCTAAAAACTAGCTAAACTCACTTATTAGTTCTAAAAGTTTGTTGTAGATGTTTTGGATTTTATACCAATACAATCAGGTTGTCTGCAAACAAAGACAGTTTCATTTCTTCTTTTTTAATATGTATTTTTAAAATTTATTTTTCTTGCCTTATTTCACTGACTATGGGGTTCCACTATGATGATGAGTAGAAATAATAAGAGTCAGCATATTTGCAGTGTTCCCAATTTTAATGAGAGTGTAATAAAGCTTACCATTACAAATTATATCAGCGAAAGATATTTCAGATATTGCTTTATTAGATTGAAGAAATTATATTCCTAATGTGCTGTGGATTTTTATAATTAATGGACATTGAATTTTGTTAAAAGCTTTTTTGAATTTACTGAAATAATTATATGATTTTCTCCTTTAGTCTGTTGATGATGGTAAATTGTATATCTAGTGATTTTCAAATGTAAATCTTCTCTTGCATTCTGGGATAATAAACCCCACTTTGTCATGATGCATTATTCTTTTTATTTATTTCTGGGTTTAATTTATGAATATTTTAAGGACTATGCATTAATGTTAATGACAATATTGGTCTGTGATTTTTTTGTTTGTTTGTTTGTTCCTATATATATTTTATTTGTTTGTTTAGGTATTTTGTAATATTCTTGACAGGGTATGATGGCCTCACAAAAAGAGTTGGGAAATGCCTTCTTCTCTTTTATTTTCTGGAAGAGTTCGTGTAGAATTGATATTACTTTTTCCCAGATGTTTGGTAGATCACCATGAAACCGTGTGGGCCTAGCGTTTTCTATGTTGGAAGGAATTTTTAATTATAAATTCAGCTTCTTCAATAAACATAAAGCTCTCAAGGGTGTATATTTCTTTCTGAGTGAACTTAGTAGTTTTTGTCTTTCAAGATATTTGTCATTTTATTTAAGTTATAAAATTTATTTATATAAAGTTGTTCTTGATCTCCCTTAAAGTCCCACTATTGTTTCCATGTTCTTTCACACCTAATATTGGGAATTTGTGTCTTCAATATTTTTTTTTCTTAGTGAGTATAGAGATTTAATGATTTTATTCATCTTTTAATAGATAGAATTATTGATCTTATTAATTGTTTTATGGACTTTCTGTTTTTAATTCATTTGTTTCTTTTTTTCCTCATCTCTAGTATTTCTTCCTTTTGCTTATTTTGAGTTTAATTCACTTTTATTCTGTTAAGTTGGTGCAAAAGTAATTGCGGTTTAAAAGGTTAAAAATAATTGCAAAAAATGCAATTACCTTTGCACCAACCTAATAGTTTCTTAAGATGGGCACTTGTATGATTGATGATAAACCTTTCATGTAGTACTATATATTTCCCCTAAGCCTTATTTTAGCTGCATTCATGGAAAATATTTTCTAGTTTTTCTTGTGATTTCCTCTCTAATCTGTGGTTATTTGATAAACTGTGGTTTGTCTTTTTGATTTCCAACTTAATTCCATTTTGGTGTCCAAATCTTTTACATTTGTTGGTATTTCTTTTATGGCCCAGAATATGCTACCTCAGTGAATGTTCCTTGTGTACTTGAAAATAGTGTCTCATGCTGTTTTTGGGTGTAGTATTCTATAACTGTCAACTGGATAAAGTTGGTTGATAGGTTCAGTTCTTCTGTATCTTCATTGATTTTCTGTCTACTTGTTCTATTAATTACTGAGAAAGGAGTTTTGAAATCTCCAAGTATAATTTTGGCTTTGTCTATTTCTCTTGTCAGTTCTATGGTTTTTGCTTCACGTAATTTGAAGGTCTTTTCTTTTAGGTGTATGCTGACTTAGCATTTTTAGGTCTTCTTGGTGAATTGACCCCTTTGCCATTGTCTAATATGTCTCTATATTTCTAGCAATATTCCTTGCTTTGAAGTCTACTTTGTCTGGTATGAATTAGCTTTCTAGCTTTTTAAAAAATTACTGAGAGCATGTCAATTTGTTTAGTCATTTTGCTGTTAACCTATCTGTGTCTTTATGTTTAAAGTAGAACTTTATAATAGAAGACCATATAATTCAATTTTGTTTTGTTCTGAGATTTTCTGTTATTTAGTTAGAATGTTTATACAATTTCCTTCAATGTAGTCATTGATATGGTTGGGTTCAAATTACCATCTTAATAGCCATTTTTTAGTTTATTGTTTTGATTCTTCCATTTTCCCTCCTTTTCTGCCTTCTTCTGTTTTAATTATTTATGATTTAATCTCCACTGTCAGTTTGTTAGTTATACCATTTTTAAAGTTTTTAGTTATTTTTCTAAGGCTTATAATATACATCCTTAGCACATTTCTAACTTTTCAAATGAAAGAGAAGAAGCTATTACCATAGAGATGAGTGAGCCAGTTCTGCTAATATTTGCACTGAGGTACTAGAACAAAAGCCACTTCACTCTCATTAATAACACTCAGTATGTTTGCAGATATACCTCTTGTAGAATATAAAATTATACCACTTCATAAATGATATAATAACCTAATAATAGTATACTTTAAATTCTCCCTCCACTTCTGCACTATTTTCATATGTATTATTTTTAAATGTGTTATAAATAGCTTTAACAGATAAGTAACTAAACAAGAATGATAATGCATGAAAGCCATTGAAATATGGAAAACTTATCATTTATATTTTTCTTTATTTTTTTACCATTTCTGATGCTCCTTGTTTGTTTAGATTTAGTGTCTATCTAGTGTTATATTTCTTTTGCATGAAGAGCTTCTTTGAATATCTCTTATAGTATAATTCTTCTGTAAATGAATTCTCTCAAGATTTGTTTGTGTGATAAAGATTTAATTTTGCTTGCATTTTGAAAAAAATATTTTTGCTGGGTATAAACTTCTGAGTTGGTAGTTCTTTTATCTTTTGATATTTAAAAAATAATACTTGATTTTCTTCTTGCCTATTTTCTGACAAAATGCCTGCTGTCATTCTTATTTTTGTTTTTCTCTATGTATTGTATCTTCACAACATTCTCCTTATCTTTGCCTTCAGAATTTTTTTCTTTGTCATTCATTGGTGTTTAAAAGTTTGACTAGGATATGTATTTCCTTCTTTTAAAAAATATTTATTTTGTTTAGAGTTCCCAGAGTTTCCTGAATTTGTAATTTAATGGCTTTTATATTTTTGGATAATTTTGCATATTATCTCTACAAGTGCACTTTCTGACCTATTCATTTTCTCTTATTTCTCTGGGATTAAATATTACAGGTATTTTAGACCTTCAAATATTGTCCCGTGGCTCTTGAGATTTATTTTCTTCATTCTTTTTCCTCTTTGTTTTTTAGTTGGGTCATTTGTATTGACTTGTCTTCAAATCTCTTGTTTCTTTCCTCCCTTGTATTGAGTCTACTGGTGAGGCCATTAAAGGAATTCTTTATTCCTAATATCATGTTTCTTATTTCTAGGATTCTCACTTAACTTTTTCTGATAGTTCCCATCTGTCTTTTGATGTTCCTCATGTGTTTATGCATTTTGTCCACCTTTTCTGCTATGTCTTTAAAGTATTAATTATAGTTATTTTAAAGTTCCTATCTGGTAGTTTCAACATCTGGGTTATCTCTGAGTCTGGTAATTACTTTATCTCTTGACAGTGTATTGGATTTTTTTTTCTTCTGTGTGTCAGACTTGTTGATTGAATGCCTGTGTTTATGTGTAGAACAGTATATAGGACAATAAATAGTAAGTAGCCCTTGAAATGGGCACAGCTCTCCTGTGGAACTCTGAGCCTGGGGACTTGAGTCTGTCTGTCAGCAGCTGAGCTATTTTGGGTATTATTGTATTGTTGCCTTCAGTGCTCTACAAACTTCAAATTCTTCTGATGGTGGGCTGCATTTACCTTGCTCTTAGAGTATGGGCTGCAGTGCTGGAGAGTTACTTCTCAGAATTCCTGTTTCCCCTCAGCTTTCAGCAGTCGCAGCATGCCTGTGCCATAGAGGAAGTCTGTCTTTATGTTCTTGTTCCTCCTCTTTCTTAGTCTGAGCAGCTTCTGTGCACAGAGGTCTTGAAAATGAGTCTTTTTCAATTTCCCTGTTCCTCCTCACCTTAGTAACCAAACTCTGCCTTGCATATGTGCTTAGTCTTGGGCAGAAGATTCCTGTTCCTCCCCCGGCAGTGGCAGTCTGCTGTTTGCTATGGTCCCTATGTTCCCTTAGTCATAACAGATCTTTTTCTGTGTCCTAAGAGTGACAAATTTACTGCTCTTCCCCAGTGGCTTTACATTTTTGCTTTGTAGGAGAGAAGGGTCTGTGAAGTAGGTAGGGCTTCATATCTGCCTGCTAATAGCCTCCATTCAACTCCCACAGGCCTGCACCACTGTAGAGATCTCTTTCTAGTCTCCTGTCCCACCCTCAGTCTGTCTTCTAATGGAGACCCATGGAAAAGATTTTTCAAGTAGATGCAAACTTCACTTAAGCCTGATGCTTATAGCTATCCTAAAATAATATGTTAGCCCATACTTGGCCTTTTACATTACATTTTTTTTAACTGATTGCTTCTCACCTGCTTGTATGATAGCCACTTACATCTCCCATACTCTGCCAAAGGTGCAACTCTTTTTGTGTTTTGTCTGTCCTTGGAAGATCTTGTTCTTTTTTGGAATTCAGGTTAGAAGGTGTGATCAAACAATATAGTGAATGTTTAAATTTAAAAAAAAAAAAAAATTACAGTAAAATACACATTAATCCCCTTCAAAATACCCTCACTTCGAACACACTTATCCCATTGTTCTTGTCACTTTCTGAAGCAGTTTCTGGAAGTCGTCTTTCATGAGTGTCTTTGGTTGCGATGTCATGGCTGACTCGATGTTCTGAATCATTTTGACTTTGGGAAAGAGCCAGAAGTTTCAGTGACAGATCCAGTGAATAAGGTGGATGAGGACACACTGTAATGTTTTTATTTGACAGAAATTGCCATACCAGAAGCGATGTGTGACACAGAGCCTTTCTGTTGTGATCAAATAATATAGTGAATGTTGCTGCCGAGTGCCATCCAACAGAAAGGCAGGGATCTTCAATATGGGCAGTGTGTCGAACCTTAGTAACAGTGTGTGACAAGTTTCAACTTGTTTGGTACAGTAAGTCGGGTGTGAGCTATGGTTGAGAGAAGGTGTGTTTTAAAAAGCACTGTAAATCTTGGATCACGAACAATGCATTAACATAAAATGGGCAAACGGTTTCATCCTCCATCATAACAATACTCCATGCCACGCATCGCATCTGGTGCGGCAATTTCTGTCAAATAAAAACATTATGATGTGTCCTCATCTACCTTACTTACCGGATCTGGCACCGTGTGACTTCTGGCTCTTCCCCAAAGTCAAAATTATCATTAACATTTTGAATTGATTCAGGACATCAAGGCAGCCATGACAGAGCAACTAAAGACACTCATAAAAGAGGACTTCCAGAACTGCTTCAGAAAGTGGCAAGATGAGGGGATAAGTGTGTTCAAAGCGAGGGGTAGTATTTTGAAGGTGATTAATGGCAATGTGTCTTTTGCTGTAATCTTTTTTTTTTTTTTTTTTTAATTAAACATTCACCATGTTTTATAAACACACCTTGTACTTGGTTGCTTCACAAACTTACCTGTCCGGTGAACTCAAGAAAAGTTATGATTTTGTAGATAGTTCAGCATTTTATCATTGTTAGGGTAGGAATGATGTTCTTTGGAGCTTTTCCTAGCCTAAGTAAGTGGAGCCTTCTGTAACCATGATTTTGACTATAATTAGTGAATGTTGACTGTTGTACAAATAAGTTGTAAACTGACTCTACCTAGACGAGAACCTGGAGAGCTAAGATGCTCCTAGTAAGTGAAGACTCCCACTTTACCAAAATTAATAGTTTTATTGGGTTTTTAAGATTGGAAGGAAACAAAGCTCCATATATCTATCTGTTTACATTTGTAATGTTCATATGTATAGGAGATTTCTAAATTTGGATTCAAAAATTTAAAGCCGTCTGACAGAGGCAGCTTTATAGAGGGTTGTTTCTGGAACAATACTTGCATTTATTACAAAGTTCTCAGTTATTGGAGTCAGGGAGGAAGGCAGTTGTGGGAAGATTGTTGGCTGTGGCACAGGACAGATGTTTTGGAAATCCACCTTGACCTTTTCATCTTGGCATCATGACTATGTCTGAAGAAACACTGCTCTATATAGAGGAAGCTGAACCACCAGAGTCATAACCCCGAGGAGCCAAGCAGTTTTGCCATGGGGAATTCTTTACTGCATTTCAGTTGAAGAGGAGAAAGTATATGTTCTTATTATAAGGGAATTACTTGGATTAATTGGCAGAAGTCTAGAAAGAATCAGGAGGAATTATAGGAGCAATGAGTGAGGCTCCAGCAATAACAGGGACAATAAGTTGAGTCAGAGTGACTTTACTATTAAACTGCCAGGGCTTTTGGCACAGTCATTAGCAACTGCTGACACCTAGTTCTTCTGTTAGTAGCACTGGAGACATCCAACAAAGACAAACCGAGTTGTTCAGAATATCGACTCTAGCCAAAGAGGAAAACCTCAGAATATGCTCTTCTAATTGAAGATGAGTAGTAATAGTGACTAATTCATGGACATATTTAAGCATCACTGAGGAGATCCCTGGAAACTGCTGAAATTTTTGTTAGTAAAGTTGATTGTTCTCAGAGTCATTTTAATTTGGTCATTAAACCCACTTGAATACTCAAGCTAGAGATACAAAGGATGTTGGCATTAAAGATTAAAGAATTCAGTACCTACTCTGGCTGTAGCTTCCTTCAGCATACAGATTGTGTGTTATTTGTAATTGCATCCCACTATCTACTCCAGTACCTGATACTAATAGTTTTTCATTACATGTTTACTGAATAGATGAAAAATGACCATAAATTTAAGGAGAATGTAACACGATACTGTGACGGTATTTATTATTTAATGTCTTTTTTCGTGAATAGTTCCTAATAAAAGCATTCTGTGAAAATACCATTATTTTTCTATCATGCCTATGTATTTGTTTATACAGGATATATATATATATATATATATTGTAACATTTCTAAAACTTCCTGATAACAATTACTACGGTTTAGAAGTTTAACAAATTTTCATGCCTCTTTATGATCAGTGGACTGTACAGTGTCTGTGTGTCAGATCCCACAGCTCAGGAGTCACTTAGAGCTATAGGATCTTATCAGATCTTATCTATAGATTCATTTTACCATTATGATCCAAAGATGTTCTTTAGAAATGGGAACCACAGTTCTAGTATCAACAACAACAACAAAAAAATGCTATGCCTGTGGAAAAATAAAACATGCATTCCTAAATGTACATAGTTCCTATATAATAGCAAAAATTCTTGTTGGTTGCAACAAGAATGGGGAGTGAGATTAACTCAATTCAAGTATACACTCAGACAGGAGATGGAAACTACAACTCACAGGCCAATCTACCTCCCAGCCAAATTTTGTAAATAGAGTTTTATTAGAACACAACCATGTCTATTTCTTTATATATGCTAAAATGGAAGAATTAAATAGCAACAGAGACCAACCAAATGGCTTCCAGTACCTAAATTATTTTACTACCTGGACCTTTACAGAAAACCTTAGCCCTTTTCTGCTCTAAGATAAATCAAATAGTGTGTGTGTGTGTGTGTGTGTGTGTGTGTGTGTGTGTGTGTTATTTTGTGTGTGTACAGAAGTACACATGGGAGATACTTTCCAAGACCCCCAATGGATACCTGAAATCGTGGACAGTACCAAACTCCATATGTTTTTTTTCCTATACATGCATATCTATGATAAAGTTTAATTTATAAATTAAGCATAGTAAGAGATTGACAACAAGACTTAATAATAAAATAGAACAATTATAACATACAGTTGACCCTTGAACAATGCAGGGGTTGAGGGCACCAAAGTCTCTTGAAGTAAAAAAAAATTCTGCGTATAACTATAGTCAGCCCTCTGCAGGCAAAGATTCCCAACCATGAAGTTGGTACTTAAATAACATACATTTAAACGGTGTGGATCAATTGAAAAGAAGCCACATATAAGTGGACCTATGCAGTTCAAACCCGTGTTGTTCCAGGGTCAACTGTACTGTATGTAATAAAAGTTATGTGAACATGATGTCTCTCAAAATATCTTATTGTACTGCATGTACAGCATGGATATGCTGGACAAAGGGATGATTCACATCCCAGGTGGGACTGAATGGACTGATGTGAGAGTTGATTATACAGTCAGAAAGATACCTAATTGAAAACTTAGGAATTTTTTATTACTGGAATTTTTCATTTAACATTTCTGGACCATGGATAACTGCAGGTCACTGAAACCGTCCATAAGCGAGGGGACTACTATACAGGATTTCAGGAGTGAGTATTAGATACAGAAATAGATAGTCTTCGCAGAGAGGGTTTTGTGTATTTAGTCCAGAAGAAGCTTTGAATCTTATATGATGAAATTTGAGTTATTTAATGTGCAATTTTGTATTTGAGTATTAACATGATGTGATAAGTACATACATGGTAATGACTTGGGACTTTCGGGTTATATTCTTGTTAATATATGAAGAGAAAAATCAGTGATTCTTAGCATCTCACAAGGGATTCTGCTTCACAATATGTTCTTTTAGAGGACTGTCCCGTGATTTTTTATTATTACCGTGAATAAAGGTTCAAGATGCTACCATGCATTTGATCAACTATTAATAAATATGCTTGGAGAGAGTGAACATCTACAACCAAAATAAAGGGGAAATGTCATCTAGACCTGGCAGAGAAACTTTGTAGGAAACCGGCAGTGGAGATTGCTCTAGGAGGCAGATAAGAGAGGTTATTTTTCACAACTTCAGTTGAGTGAAATGAAAATGCCTTGCTCTGTCCCTCTACGGCAAAGGCTGGGAAACTATCAATCTTGTCAGCACCTGGATACTATTTTGCTGGCGGACTTTAATTACATAGGCTAGACAGCTTGCAAGGGGGAAAAAAAAAAAAGTTGAGAATCTCAATTCTAGGGCAAATTTCCTAAGCAGTGTGTGAGAGGTGTACGCAGAAATCCCGTTGACAAAATATTTTGTACCAGTGCCTCCCACACACAGCTTTAAAATGTTATCCCTATGTGTTTTCCATTCCTGCTGCTATTCAAGTAACAAATGTCTGCAGCGTCTTAATCTGTTTCTTTCTCTCCCTTGCCCCATGACTCCTCCAAGAAATATCAGCAACTATTGCATTCATCTTCTTATGTCATTTCATGTAATTTAAAAATGATTTTAGAATTAAATTGAGTTCCATGTTTTCCTAAAACGTTATCTGGAAGGTAAGTTAAATTAAATGAACCATGAACATTTTGTCCTTGTATAATATGATTTTTAATGTATTGAAATTCACATTTTCATTGAAAAAGGTATAAACATTCTTTGAAATCTTTTGTATAATTTAAATGTTTTCAGGGAGTACTGAGGAAACACACAGCTTGAGATTATGGAGTGACTGAAATATTTCTCCTACGAGGATCTAAACGTTTAGTGATGTCATCGTTCCTCAAGGACTCCAGATTTCTCTTGCCTCCTCTTTTAAGTGAAACATCATGTTGTTGGTCAAAGTCTTGGCCGTTCCTGGAAGCTATCTGGAACCTGTCTGTTGGGAGACGCCCTGAAAATGCAGTAACCTGGAAATTCAGATCATTCCTTCACTCACCATTCACCCAGTAAACTTTTACTGAACACATAAGGTGTGCATATTAGAAATATATGATATTGGGGAACACGTGTTCCAGTGGAAAAAACGTAACTATAGACTGAGGAACAGTGAGAGTAGAATCCCGCCTCTGCCCTTGTTGGCTGTGTGGCTTTGAATACTATGTTTAACCTCGTTGAACCTCAGCTCCTTCACATCTCATCTTCATATCTACGGGTATGAAGATTAGAGATACTAGTATGTCTAGAGCCTAATAGAAAGATAGAATGGTAGAAATTCATCTTAGGTGTTTCTTTGTTCTATCCTTTTTTTTTTTTTTTTTTTTTTTTTGGAAAGAGTGATAATGAATGTTGGGAGAGAAAGAGAATGGCATAGTGTGGAGTGGCATCTTGTATTAAGACAGTGCTGTGATTCTACACTCTAGCATTTTGGATCTAGTGGGGTCTCTCTATATAATGACTAGCCCTAATTCAGTGGTCCAGAGAAAATATTGAATCTTTATTTGGTTTATGAACAGTCAAGTACCTCTGATACATATGGGGGTCAGTATTCAATGTCTGATACAATTTAGCTTTAAAGCTCAGGCTGTGCAATAATTTAAATACAGTCATGTGCCACATTATGACATTTTGGTCAATGATAGACCACATATATGACGGTGGTCACATAAGATGTAACGAAGCTGAAAAATTCCAATCACTTAGTGACACTGTAACCCTTGTAACTTCATAATACAATGCATTACTCGTGAGTTGGTGGTAATGCTGGTGTAGACAAACCTACTGCACTTCTAGTTACATAAAAATATAGCACATACAATTATGTACAGGACATAATAATTAATAGTGATAATAAAAACTGGGTTACTGGTTTATGTATTTATTATACTTTTTATTATGATTTTAGATTGTGCTCTTTCTACTCATTAAAAAATTTTGCTGTGGAACAATATTAGGTGTTATTCTGGCAGCGGTCGTATACATCTTTTGTTTACTGTGTGTTGATTGCATCATTTTCTCTTGTCCATGATTGAATTTCATGTTGTTTTGTACAGTAACATACTGTACAGGTTTGTAGCCTAGGAGCAGTAAGCTATGCCATGTAGCCTAGGTAAGTAGTAGGCTATATCATCCAGGTTTGTGTGAGTGCAGCCTATGATGTTCACACAATGACTGAATTGCCGAACGACACAGTTCTTTAAACATATCCCTGTTATTAAGTGGCACGTGACTGTAGTCTCACTAGATCAGTGGTTCTCAAACTGCAATGCACATTGGAATAATTGGAAGGGCTTCAAAAATCCAGATTGTCGAACCTCACACCTCTAGAGCTTTTACTTCAGTAGGTCTGGGAATGGCCTGAGAATTTGCCTTTTTAACAATTCCACAGGCCCAGATGATGCTAATACCCTGGTTGAGGGATTGCATTAGACAATGTTCAGTGTTCCAGAAAAATTTCTCCTCATCTTTTATTTCTTCCTACTTTTTTAAATCTCTGGATACCCAATTTATTTTGATAAAATTTCACTTACAGTTGACAATAATAGAAGCATATTTGAGTTAATTCTGAATATATATGTTAACATTTTTATGTTATTATATATTGATATATAAATACATTTACATAAAATAAATACATAATGTACTATATACAGCATGTATTCTATATATAACATATATATGAGCATTTGTGATAGTGAACTTAGGCAATGATACAAACTTGAAGAACTGGTATTCAACTTGGATTAATCAATATAGAACATTAAAAATTATTTTAAACTCATGACTTTAAATTAGTATAATTTATGTTATTATCCCTTTAAGTAATGTTATGGACCCATGACACTTTAAATGTTCAGTTTACTTCAGTGAAGTCTAATTATTACTTTTGTTTTTATCTCTTTAGTATGGACTATTGTCCTATTTACCACTATTACAGATATCTTTGAAATCAGTCTTGCAGTCTAGCAGCAAGGTATTCTGGACACGTTTTGGGTTTCCCTGACCTAAATATATACTCTATTAATGTTAGTGAACGGTAGTATTAGGGATCCAAATTTTGTTCTCTAGGAGTGTACATACATCACATTAGTAATAGAGCCAGGAACATTTATTGAAAATTATCAATTTGTATTGATAATTTATTAAGTTTATTTACTAGTTTATTATTCCAACTTTTTTGAAGTCATTTCTTATCCTTCTCTATAGTACAAAAATTTAATCATTTTTTATCTATTTTAAATATATCAGCTTCTATCATTTCTATCACAATTTTAATTAACTTTTGCTATGCTATATTCTGTCATTGCAAATAACATGAATTCTTAGAATATTACCATATTCCCTTGAATCTAAGATGCCACATATTGTGTCACAAAGAAGCATGACATGTTAATATTATATTCAAAAACATAAATCTTGACTTCTACCTCACACTGTACACAAATATCTGTTCAGGTTGTTATACATCTAAATATGAAAGGTAAAATAATAGGGCTTTTAGATGATAGCCATCTGCTCTTGAGGTAGTAAAATATTTCTTAAGTAAAATACAAAAACCTTAACCATAAAAAAGCATTACTAAATTGGACTACCTTAAAATTAGGATCACTATTAAGAAAATGAAAAGGTAGGCCATGAAGTGGAAGAAATTATTAATATTACATACAACTGAAAAGTGTTCATATTCAGAATATATACTTCTCCAAATCAACAAAAAAAACCAGACAGCTCAATTACAAAAATTTTTATTACTTGTCTTGGTGGTAATGGGCATTCTAATAGGTGTGAGGTGGTGTCTCTTGTGATTTGTATTTGCATCTCCCTGATAGCTATTGAAGTTGAGCATTTTTTCATACATCTGTTGGCTGTTTGTCTTCTTGGGAAAAGTGTCTGTTCAGATCCTCTGCCCATTTTTTCATTGGATTGTTTATTTATTTATTTATTTTTCTTGTTGAGCTGTGATTTCCTTATATACTTTAGATATTAACCCCTTATCTGAGGTGTTGTTTACAAATACCTTCTTCCATTCGATCGTTGACTCTTTGTTTTGTTGATGGTTTCTTTTGCTGTGAAGAAACTTTTTATTAATAATTTTCTATAGTCCCACTCATTTATTTTTACATTTATTTCCCTTGCTTTTGATTTAAATTCATAAAATACTTTCTAAGACCAAGGTCCATAAATTTAGTATCTATGCTTTCTTCTATGTATTAATATTTTATTGTTTGAAGTCTTACGTTTAGGTCTTTGATCCATTTTGAGTTAATTTTTATATATTTCGGAAAATAGCAGTCTAAATTCATTCTTCTGCATATGCCTTTCCAATTTTCCCAACACCATTCATTGAAGAGGCTTTCTTTTCTCCATTGTATGTTTTTGGCTCCTTTGTTGAAAATTACTTGCCCATGTATATATGTGGGTTTATTTGTAGGATCTCAATTCTGTTCCATAACAAGTGTTGGAGAGGTTATGGAGAAAAAAGAACACTCATGCACTGTTGGTGGGAATGTAAATTAGTACAGCTACTATGGGAAACATTATGGAGTTTCTTTAAAATATTAGGAATATAATTATCATATGACTCACTGATTCCTCTTTAGGATATCTACCCCAAAGATTTGAAAACATTTATTCATAAATATATGAATATTTATTTGTAAAACGTACCCCTACATTCACTGTAGCATTATTCACGATGGTCACGAAATGGAAACAACCAAAGTGTCCTTCAATAGGTGATTAGATAAAGAAGATGTGGTACATATTTACAATGGAATACTACCCAGCCATAAGAAAAGATGAAATACTGCCATTTGCGACAACATGGATGAATCTTGAGAATGTCATGCTAGGTGAAATAAGTGAGATGGAAAATATCAAGAACCATATAAATTCACTCATCTGTGGGATATAAAACTGAAAGGAACAAATGAGCAAGACAAGTAAACAAACAAAAACTCGTAGACACAGGCAACAGTGTGGTGGTTACCAAAAGGAAAGGGAGGTGGGAAAGGTAGAAAAGGGTAAAGGTGGGGAGTGGGGTCAAATATATGTTGATGGAAGGAGACTTAACTTTGGGTGGTGAACACACAATGCAATATACAGATGATGTATTATAGAATTATACACTTGAAACCTATATAATTTTATTAACTGATGTTACCGCAATACATTTAATAAAAATTTTTAAAAATAAATCTTTTAAATGGGCAGAAAACTTGAAGTTACCTCACACACAAAATAAACATATCCAAATAGCCATATATATGTATATATGTGTGTGTATATATGTGTATATATTTTGACTCTTATTTCTAATCAGGAAATTGCAGGTAAAACCACTGTGAAATTTCATTTCATACCCAGAAGAAAGGCAAAAATAAAATCAACTGAAATGCGAACTATTGGTATGGATATGGATCTGCTAGAATTCTCATGCAGTGTTGTTTGGAGCCTGATTTGTATAAACTCTTTAGAAAAATGTTTGGTAATACTGTTAAAGTTGACAGACACATACCCTATGACCCTGTAATTCCTCTTCTAGGTATATACTTTACAGAAATCCATACATATGTGCACCTAACGCCATGCACAAGTGTTTATAGAAGTATTATTCTTAATTACCAAGGTCTGGAAACAGTCCAGTATCCATCAACAGTAGACTGGATAAATAAATTGTGGTGTATTCATACAATGGAATGCTAAACAACAAGGAAAATGAATGAACTATTGCTACATAAAACAACCTGAATGAATTTAGCAAATATAATATTTTCCTAAAGACACCAGTCACAAAAATATGCATACTGTGTATATAATATTTATATAAATTCAAAAACAGGAAAGACTAATCTATGGAGGCCAAAGTTAATGGTTAATTTTGGCAAAGGGAGAGGGTAGAACTAGGAGGGGGCAAAAGAGGGCTCCTTGGTTTCTGCGAATGGTTTATTTCTTGACTACTTTCCATGTTTATTCTCACTTTGTAATAGGTCATCAAGTTATATCCTTTGATTTGTGCACTTTTTGACTTATATGTCAATGAAAAACTGTATTTAGTGTTGAACTTTATGCACAAAGTTATGTTGGAGCAACAGAGACAAAATATCTCACGTTAAGGAAATCATCTCAGAAGGAGGATGTGAAGTCATACTTTATACCATGATGTATGCAAGTGCAAGTACAGAAAACACATATCTTTAGTAGCTTAAAGAAGTAAGGGTTTTATGTTCATCAGAAGAAAAACAACCTAGGAATGTACATGCCTTAAAAACAACATCAAGAAGAGAGCCTAACTCAACTCCTACTGTCCTTAGGCTGTGTTTTTTGGTCATTTTAACAGCAAGATGCTTGTTGCCTCTCCAGGGATATAGTCTGAGTTACAGGAATAGAGAAGGAAAAAGAGGAAAAGCCATCTCATACCTATGCCTCATTGACCAGAATCGTGCCCCCCCTAGGTGTGAGGAAGTCCGGAATGATAATAAAGGGAGGCCAGGGAAGGGGATTTGAAATGAATATTTAGTGAGTCAACCTATGTGACTTGCCATTACATCTGAAAGATATGTCTGCCAGATATGTTTGGGGAGGATATTATAATACCAAATATATATATATATAGTAAAATTTTTGCCATCATCTACTTCCCCTAGCTTACAGAAGGTCACACAGTCTCAGAAACTTCCCATCTCTACAGGTGGAGTAGGATTTAAGGCACATTGACAATACTTACAGTTATGGTGATTCTCAAGAATAAAGTACCATAAAGGAGTTCACTACCAGGCAATTAATTAGGAAGCAGAAGGAGACGTTCTGGGCTCATATAATAACAGTGAGGTCAATTTGATTTTCTTTTTGGTTGTTGTTGTTCTTTGATAGTTTGGCATAGATGAGGTGATGGGGAAAAATAATTTTAGGCATCAACTTTCAGAAACATTCAGCAGATAGGCATCTAAACCTGAAATCTTTTAAACAAAAGAACAAGCAAAGCAGAAAAATACCACTTAAGTAATTTTAGAAAGAACAGAACTCTCCTGTTATTTCATCTTCAGTAGAATAGAAGATTTTGTCAATTCTTGAATTCCTGGGAATCGATCACTCATTTCTCAGTGAATAATTAGTGTGCACCCCATATGTACTAAGTGTTGTGCTACCTACTTTAATGCCTGTTATATTTATCTCCACATACAGCCCTTTCCATTTGCAAACTATAAAACTGAGTCCCAGATAGGTTCAGTAATTAGCCAGGTATTGTACAGTTGGTAAATTCTGGAATTGGAACCAAGGCTTTCTGCTTGGAACAGTTTTTTTTTTTTTTTTTAAATTATCATTAACTTTATTGGGGTGACATTAGTTAGTAAAATTATATAGGTTTCAAGTGTACATTTCTTCAATACGTCACCATATATCTGAGCCCCTTTTCCCTCTTCTACCATAGTCCTACCCCCTTACCCTCCTCATCCTAGAACACCAGACTATACATTCTAGTGTACATGGAACATTCTCAAGGATATACCATGTGATGGGACATAAAACTAGCTTCAGCAAATTTAAGAAGATTGAAATCATACCAAGCATATTCTGTAACAACAGAATATGGTTTGAAATCAGAGATCAATTGCAAAAAGAAAGTGGGAAGAGCCACAAATATATAGAGATTAAACCACATGCTATTATAGAATGACTGGGTCAAAGAAGAAATAAAAGGAGAGATTAAAAGATACATAGAAGCAAATGAGAATAAAATATATCTTATCAAAATTATTATGATGCAGCAAAAGCAGTATTAAGAGGGAAATTTATATGATTATAGGCCTATCTCAAGAAACAAGAAAATTTCCAAAAAGCCTAATATTGCATCTTTTTTTTTCTCTAACATTGTATCTCAAAGAACTAGAAAAAGAAGAACAAATGAAACCCAAAGTCAGCAGAAGGAAGGAAATAATAAAAATTAGAGCAGAATTAAATAGAGAACAAAAAGGCAATAGAAAAAATTAATGCAATAAAGAGGTGGTTCTTTGAAAGGATTAATAAAACTGACAAATCCTGGGGTAGACTCACTAAGGTAAAAAGAGAAAAGGCACAAATATACAAAATCAGAAATGATAGAAGTTACCACAGATACCACAGAAATACAAAGGATCCTACAAGAATGCTATGAAAGACTACATGCCACCAAATTCAGTGACCTAGAAGAAATGGACAAGTGTTTGGAAATATAATCTTCTTAGACTGAATTGAGAAGAACTGGAAAATCTAAGTAGACCTGTCAACAGTAAGGACATTGACACAATCATCCAACACCTAGCCAAAAGCAAAAGTCCATGACCAGATGGCTTCACTAGTGAATTCTACCAAACATTCAGAGAGGATTTAGTATCTGTCCTGCTCAGGTACTACTGAGCTGGACAGGTACTAAAAAATTGAAGAAGCGGCACCACTTCCTAACTAATTTTATGCTTGGAACAGCCTTGATCCCTGTAATGATCATGATGTTTGACTGTTTTTAGCCAATTGTCCAACTAAGTAGCCAATTCATAACTAACTATACATCAAGGTGATATGTGCGATGCTATCTCACATTATTCTACGGTAGCCTCATGTCTTGTCAGTAGGTTCTAGGGTGTGTACTGTTAGCTAATTTTAAAAGGGAGAAATGCTCATGAGGATAATGATCTGAGTTGTCCCTGGGGAGCTAGCTCACTGGATTGTAGAAGTTAGATGTGATTGTAGCTCAAAGTTCTGACCACATCAACGGAAATATCGCATGCAATCTGATATTTTGAAACATCATTTTAGGAAATAATTAGAAAAATCCTGAAGTATCCAATTCTTATGATTAAAAAAAGAATAAAAGGAAAGAAGGAAATTTCCAGAGAGGACACACCAAAATAAAACATCCGAGTATCACTCACTCTTTCCGACTTAGCCAGTCCCAAACTGGGTCCTCGTCAGAGTGGGTATGAGAAATCTCTAAGAAGTGATGATGTGTAGGGAGGGGGAACCTCCACTTAGCTTTGTACATTAAATCCGTTTTCTTGACATTGTTGTATTGTTTGAGGACTTTATTCTTAGATTAACAGTTGAGGCAAAAGTGTTCAAACGGTTGCTAAAAATGGAATCTTCAACGAAATAAAGTGCTATTCAGAATTTTAAAATAGAATCATTTATTCTAAAATGTTGGTAATCTCATGGCAGTGACTCAAAGCCAAGTTAGGCAAAGAACACACTGCTGCTGATTTTTGCATAGATGAACCTGAGTCAAAATATGCATCAGCCGTGACCATGTAGGAACACTGAGATTAGATTATAGTTTGCCTTGTACACTGTACAGAACATTTCTCCTCTTTCACTGCCCTTGAGCAACTTATAAACACTCAATGATGACTTAGCACATTGTGTCAAGTGGACTTTTTCTTCCTTTTCTTTCCTTAAGTTTGAGGCAAAATACCTCGTTTGCCTTTCAATCGTGGAAATAGGTTCATATGTGTGGGGAAAAAAAAAAAAAAAGCAAAGATTCTTTCAGGTATAAACCACCTTTTAAATACATATATTATCTTGTGTGGGAAAATAAAACTAATATTAATTCATGTATAATATATATTCACATATAATATATACTCATTATATATATTTGATATTATATATTATATACATATGTGTATATATATACATATATATATATATGTATATATATATATATATATATATATATATATATATATATTTTTTTTTTGTCAGCAAGCCATTGCAGAGGATGGAAAAATCCCTTCTAATGGCTCATGAAACTTGTTACAGGTAGGTGGCATTTGATGACTCACAAAAGAGGAACTGTGATACAGATTAATTATATTTTTGGCTACAAAATGATGCTGGTTTATTTTTCACTAATAATAGGAAAGTTAATAAATGTCATTCAGGTCATTAAAACTGGTTTCTAATTCTTTTGGAAATTGTATTCCAAGACTGTTTTGAGAGAGTAAACATTTATGGTAATCTAACAAAATTGCTAATATTCCTACCATTAATATAATCTACCATTAATTGTTAATATTTCTTAGTAAATCTATCCTTCATCAAGCAATGAATAACTTGCCTCATTTTTTCACTCAAACAGAGAATAATATCAACATTAACACTGACTCCTAAAGTTTCCTTCCTACATATCAGTATCGTACCATAAAATAGTTTTAAAATATACAATTAACCAGGTCTAGTGTGGGTTAGGGTGTTAGAAAATGGACATCTTCATATATTACTTGGGGGAGTAAACTAGTACCACATTTTCAGAGGGCAATGTGTACGAAAAGATGACATATTCTTTGAATTAGAGTCTAATTCTAGAAGTCTGTTCCAAGGAATTAATCAGACCAGTGTTATTATTATTTGCAATAGAAAACAGTTAAATAAAATTTCTATAAGAGGATATCAAACATGTTCTTACTGATCCACCAATAAATTATATCACAATTAAAATTATGTACATTTATGTTTTTGCTATGGAAAATATTTGTAGTATGTTAAGAGGGAAATAGAGGTTACAGAAAACTCTATGTGGAATCTCTACATTTGTAAAAATAAATGTATTTATTTGTAGAGTTAAACATATATGATATGTTTATCATATCATATGCCTTGATCATCAAGGCATCATGATCAATATAGAGATGCCTTGGACAATTATTATAACTACGTAAAATATATTAGATAAAAATGAATAGAGTATTATAATATTAAAATAGTTATCTCTGTATTTATAGATGATTTAAAAAATTTATTTTTCTTTTGCTCCTATGTATATTTTTTCCTAAAACACATATGAATACTTACATAATGAGAATCAAAATTAATAACATATAGATTATTCATTGACTTCTTCCCCTACTCTCCCTCTGGGATGGCTCTGTCATTTTGTGAAATTGTAAGAGCAGAAAGACCAATCAATTTAAGCAGTCAGCTACCTAGATCACGCCTCCTATTTTCAGTCCTACATAAGACACCAGGATTTCTATCTACTCATGCTCCCCCCATCTACCCACACAGATACAGCCTATGTAGGGCTTGGATTAGAGGGGCGTAAGCTGCACATTGGACCTCTTATTAGTGACCTATCCAAATCTCTCTCTGATTTTCCTCCTTCCAGCAACTGGTTGAATTTTTTCCTCGCCTTGAGTTTGAAAGCTGTTCGTCCACTATTACACATCTTAATCCCTGTGGGTCAGGATATTCAAAGTTTGAACCTGGGGAACTAGCAAGTCAAAGCCCTCAACTGCAAGTCTAGGACTTCATGGGTGACTTCTGCTTCATCTTACTTCCTCACCTGTTTGGATGTGCTAGAAAGGGTTTTCTAAGCCCAAGATGCTGAATCACTCCTGCCACCTAGGATATAGACGGAATCTAGAGAGGGGTGAAGCAAAGCCTTGGAATGGATTTTCACTCCATTTTGGACATTCCACCAGTCCAGATTGTGGAATATCACACACCCTGCTCCTGGGCCAATTTGCAAAAAAGGATATAGGAGATGAAGACAAAGGGAGACCATGTCAGTTAATTATCAATAACATGAACTCTTGTGTTAAGCATACCTGGATTTGATTTCTAGCTCTGTTGTTTACCACTGGGTGACCTTAGGGCAATTCACTTAGACTCCTTGAATCTCAGTTTTCTCCATGTGTAAAGGTGGCATAAGAATACCTATTCAGTTGTTATCCATGTGAATAGACAACATACACAAAATAATTAATGTCTAGTATACAGTAAGAGCACAAACCCACTAGCTTACAGTGATAATCGTTATCCATGTGGATTGTCACCATCATTGTCATCCGATGGAGTCCACCTTAGGAAACAGGGAAGGCAGAGAAGCTGGGTTAGGAAATGCAACAGTAGCCACTACATTTATTTACACATAATTGAAATCTCAATAATAGTTAATTGCTCCATGTTTCCATAAATAAATTTACCATCCATACTTATAAATCAGGTTATACTATATATGTAAGTTTAGCATTTGGTTCAAAAGTGAAACAAAACAAAACAAAATCATTAGGCACCCAACACAGAAATCCTGAGAAAAGAAATGCAAGGAGTCAAGTGCTACTAAAAAAACTAAAAAAAAAACAACAAAAAACTTCAAGAGGCAAATAGAAGCAAAAGAAGTGCACGTGCTATTCAAAATATGGGAGCAGAGCTGATATAAAAAGTAGTGGGGGTATTACACTTTCAGTGTCAGTACTGTTGGCCTTTCTTATGATTTTATATCTCGCCTAAGATCTTTGAATTCTTTTAGTACGAAATGGTGTTTTCTCTTAAGGTTTCCAATCTGAAGTTTGTCTAAACTTAGAATATGTTGAATTTGTCCAACCCACAGACAATGGATAAAATAATGAAACTGTCATATTGAGGGTGAGTTTGTCAGCAGCACTGTCAGGAGGTAGGTGTTCTCAGATGAAGACAGATATAAGAAAACGGGTAAATAGAATTGCTTACATCTTATTCTCGTAAGAGGAACAAATGGAAAATGTTTGGACATAAAGTACACACTTATCTATGTATTTTTACACACATATCTATATATTGATAGTTGAAGACCTTACAGTAAGAATTTAGCTTTTCTGGTTTTAATTTAAATTTCACATTTTCCTTAGAAGAAATCAAAACTCAGGGTAAAGAAAGACACTGGGGTATGGGTTGACGTGAAAACCCACTTGACATCTGGCAGTTTTATTATTTCCTTTGATTTTGTAAGAGGCTTTCTCTTGAGAGGAAAAGTCAAACTGAACAACTTCCAAATGAATGGGAGAATTTGTCTTTGTGATTTCATCGATAGGTCTTCAGTAGTCAGACCATTCATGTAAAAATCGTTGAGAGCATACTGTTAGGAAATAGATCGTTCAGATGATGTGAATAACTGAGATTATGCCTGAAATTGTTTGGTAGTAATTATTCTAGTAAAAGGATAAAAGAATCTCAATTACAAACTTAAGGTGATTCAAATATTGGGAAAGCTACTTAACTCAATGTGTTACCTCCATAGTGTTTGTGAGTGGAGTCACATCTCGTATCAGAATTCCTCATTATTGGCCAATAATGGACACAGAAGGAGTTAGAAAGAGAGTTTCCTTGAAAACATATAGGCCTTCCCGGTCATGCTTGGAAATGTGACCATTTCAGGAGGTTAATACACAATCTATTTTCTAAGTCTGGACTACTTTGCTAGGTTGCCTAGCAACCTGAAATCTTAAGCATTCAAGGGTTATCCTTCCCTAGTGAAATGTCAGTCCCTTTATGAATGATAAATCCTAAGTGATGTCCTTCAAATTGGGGGGTACTTATCACTCAGGGAGTGAAATAAATTATACAGAACAAGAATTAAGTGAGAATTTAGAGACAAAAATTGCTACAGACCAGGGGAAGACTTCTGTAGGTACCAAAGCAGCATCATAATGAACCAGGAAAAGGATATTGATATTTAGAATCTTTATAGGTTGGAAAATATCAATATTGAAGAATTGTCTATCCACATTGCAGGTTACTTATCTCATTGGCACAACAAACTCTAGAGAAGTTTCCATACCATAACCTGAGTAGCTATATTTTTTTATCTACCTTATATTATAATCTCTCAGAGCAGGAAAATCTACTTTTATGTGTTCTATACATCTAATCCTCTATCAGATTCTGTTGATTTTTTTTTTCTATTTCTATGCACCTTTGCCAGGAATACCTCAGCCTGTATAATAAAACCTCTTCTTTGGACTTCCAGAATCACTTTCTGAAGGGTCTGCCTATACCCAAACTTTCTCCCACAAATCTTTTTTTCAGACTACGCATATTTTCACAACACAAATTAAATGACATCAATCCTCTATCTCCACTTATTTAACATTCTTGAAAAGCTTTTTAAATTATTTCTAGGATAAAGGGACATTTAGAGTTAAGGTAAATGCCATCTTTCACCAAGCTCCTTCTCATTTTCCCAGCTCTGAGGAGCTTCCTCACTCACATCTTCTCTAGTTCAGGATATTGCAATGCTCTTCTCTTAACCCAAAGAACTCTCAAAGTAACACATAATTTTTTCTTTCACAGCAGCTTTATGTTTATTTATATGATTATTAGTGCTATTTTACCCCATTACACCCTATGGTCCGTAAGTATACAAACCAAGTCTGTTTTTAATCATCATTGACTCTCTGATTCCTAGCATGTAGTCTAACACTCAGTAGGTACTCAATAAATATTTTGTTGAATGTATAAAAGGAAAAATATAGTATATTCTTCCTCTTTTTTGTCTTTTGAATGGCAGTCTGGGGGGGCCAACATTATAATCTCCAATATCTTAACATATTCATAAGGTAATTATTTTTCAAATTTATAAGCTCAATGTTGTATTTCTATTTAATAAAAAGACTTAAAATTGAATTGCCACCGACATAAAGTGCTTCTAGCTCAGGAAAATATGAAAACACTTATGTCTCCTCAATATCCCAAAGAGTATAAAATTTTTCATGTTTTCTCTCCATCTACGATCACGTAAGTAACATTATAAGTTCTCAGTAAAATACCATGCAGCCTTGGAAAGAAATATTCCATTTAAAACTGTCCATATAGATACCTCTATGACTCCATTTTTATTAGCAAATAGCAGAGACAAACCTGATTTATTTTGAGAGAAGTATATAGCATATAGGGATACTATGATGAATAAATAATTTTATTTTGATATTCATTTTAGTCCATGGAATTTTTAGAGATACTTTTTTTTTTTTTTTTTTTTGAAAAATCAATGATCCAAAGCCAAACTTAATCAGTGGTGTGGGAGGGATTACTAATTAAATTTCTAAAATTACCCTCTCTGTTAATATTTAGAAATTCTCCTCTGAATTAAGTTAGGTGGCATTACGTAAAATGAGGCAACTGAAGTGCTAAACCAAAGACCCAAATTAGCAGCAGGCTTTACTAGTATTTGGAACTTGTAAATTAAAAAAATCACAAACATTAATTGCATCTTTGTAGTATATAAATGAATAATATAATGATGACTTCATCTTCATGTTTAATCATACCATAATAAAATCACTTTATGATTAATTCGGTTGTCTTAGGAGCTGTTGGGTTTTCTCATAAATCAAAATTATTTCCATAAAGTGTCAGTTCAAGATGTAATTATCTTTGGAGCTACATTTTAGCATTGATTCTGTAACTACAAAAAAATAAAATAACTGTATCCACAAAGCAGCTAAATGTAGTGCGTGTTTATAATTGATAAATTAATTAAAAGCTACCGTAGAATTTGTAAGTTCCCAATTTTTATGCTTACGTCCTCTTCTTTGATGATTAGTGTCAAAGTTTGGGATTTCAGAACAACTGAGTTCAAGGACAGGGTGCCAGCATGGTTAGGTTCTGGTAAGGACTCTCTTCCTGACTTGCAGATGGCTACCTTCTAAGCTGTGTGCTCAAATGGCCTTGGTGCATGCATACAGAGAGCAAGTGATCTTTTCCTTCCTATCAAATTAAGACCCAACCACTATGACTTCATTTAACTTTAATTACACCCTAAAAGCCCTATCTCCAAATATAGTCACATTAGGGCTTAGGTCCTCAACATACAAATTTTGGAAGTACACAGTTCAGTCCATAAAATATGATTTTAAACTTATAACAAGTTTGTTACGTCCCAAGTGTTCATATGAGAGAAAGATTTCCTGCATATTAATGGGCTGCTTGCTTGAAAAAATATTTTAATACAAAGCAAGGGCATTTAAAGAACATAAAACACATTTCTCTGAAATCAGTTATTAAACGGATTTGACCTGTATTTTCAATATGATGTTCAATCATTTTTCACCATCTTTACAGGTAACACAATTGGTGAAGATATGATTCACACAGGACAAGTTTCCTGTCTTGCTGTGTTCCTATAAAGATCTGACTCAAGTGTGAGGATCCAATTTAAAACCAGCTCCTTGCCTGAGTCAAGACAGAGAAAGGGGAGGGGATGGTGGCACTTTTTAAGCTTTCTTAAGTAGAAATAACTTTTATGGAACAAATCATGCTCTCTTTGACAATAGCCAAATGTGAGTCTGATTTAGGTAGGAGATTTAAAATATAGGTGTAAATTGCCAATAAGTTAATGAAGTCCTGATGTAAGGAGAGGCTTGTAGTATTTGAGTATATGTTGCTGTTTTCTATAGAAGGGTAGTCAGTATTTTCCATAACTTCAACTTGCTAAACTTGAAAGTCAAAGGGACTTGGGTTTGGTTTTCCTAAAATGTATAATGATACTACTTGATTGAGAAATATAAAATATTCAAAAATGTAGATTATTTGTTATCTCAAGAGGGGATGTGTACTCAGTCTTTAAGTTTATATATTCCCAGCTTATTTTTGTGATTTTCATATCAGAACTCAAAAAAAAAAAAAAGACACCATAGTCCAATATCGTAGGGTGGTTTCTCTAGCTCAGCCTAAAGCATAATGTATATATGAAAACCTTTTAGTTGATAGTGATATGTGGATTACCTGCTCACGAAGGTTTTTGTTCAAAACACTGGAATCGGTCGCTCCATTTAGACATGGTCTGGATTCCATGTTCTTGGTGAAGTTCTGGGCTATCCTATTGGAGATGTTAAATGTTTTCCTTACCCAACCCCTTTGAGGAAATTTTCTGTTCACAACCCTGTAAGCCTAGTTACAGGGAGAATGTGAATTAGTTAACTGGGGAGCTGGTGCTCTATTCAAGGACACAGAAAAACTGGCTTTCAAAAAATAAGGAGGATTGGAGGATAGAAGAACAGCAGGAAGAAGTAGAAATAGAAGATAATTCTGAGAGAGAGAAAGAAATTTCCACTGGTTAATCTTCAGGTGCCTTGCTCAGTCCTTATGATGTTCATCTCCATTCATTTCTTGGTCATAAATGAATATGTATTTGACTATTGCACACCTACAAGAACATCTTTGTTTTTAATTTAATTTATTTTTGTGACTTTTTTTTTTTTTGCCACAAAACATGTCTAACTAAGAGAGCTACCAAGAACAGGACTCTATCTTCCTGCCCTCCAGATTTTTCATAATCTTCTTCCTGTAGAAGAGAGCTTTGTATATAGTTCAGGAGTGAAGTGAGCAACGCTGATATAGTGATTCTGCCTTTCAAAAGCAGGAGACTCTGTTAGTAGGAGAACTCTTCTACTCCAAATTTTTGTCAGTGAGGATTCTAGCTGAGGCCTTCCTCCAGAAGGACTTAGGGCAAAAGCATAGTTACAGTAACAAGACTCAATTTAGGTTTTTGACACTTGGTCAATCATTTTTGTCTGTTTTTCGCCATGGAGTCAGTTGCCTTTTGAGAACTAAGGAAGACATTTAACAAGAATAGTTATGAGCTCTTAAGCATATCTGAAAGCTATTTGTATTAACTCCCAAGTTCTGTATTAAAAAATGTGCCAGCCTCATACCAGAAATGAACCATGAGATGTCTATTTTCCGTATCTTCCATGTTATTGGTGCCAAATAGCAATAATGATATTTGTCCTACTATGTCATTAGCCTTTAACGAACATCACTTACAGAACTAAAATTGTTATACTTTATTTATATGTGTAATCTAACTTTAGGTCACTACATGCTCTTTTTAATCTTCAAAGATGCTTATTATTTATTAAACATCATTGCTCAAACATATATTATCCTCACTGCTTACTCACTCTGTTTTAGCTATCAGACCATGGAATGCTGACGAGAGAAAATGCACAAGAGTATTACAATTAATAGATTCATTCTATGGAGTTTCATCACAATCATTCCTGTCATCACATCAACCCTTTTATTCATCTCTCAAATGTCACAAAGCTATTTATTCTTTCATTTATTATTATTTTCTCCTTAAAACATCCAAGAATCTGACAACCCCCAACCCCGATTTTTAGCGAAAATATTGCCTCTTCCTTATGCTACAAACTGAATTTTGCTGAAAACTCTCTTACATTCCTTCATCTTCAACTTAACACTCTTTCATGTTTCTGTTCAGGCTCTTTGGAGAAGAGTCCTTTGGGCTGTGAGCTCTTTGAAGGTAATCATAATTTAATCACCCTTGCGCCTCTGATGCCCAACTAATTTTCTTTAATGTAAAGATGGCTTCCAAAGTTGCTTAAGTATATCCATTATTCAAACATCAAAAAACAGTTTCCTTTTTTAAATTTATGTTTTTATTTTAGTATTGTTGGTATACAATCTTATGTTCGTTGTATTAGTTTCAGATGTACAATATAGTCATTTGACATTTGTATACCTTAGAACGTGATCATCCCACTAATTGTAGTAATCATCTGTCACTGTGTAAACTTATCACAGTATTGTTGACTATATTCCCCTTCTCCTGTTGACCCATCCTCTCAACTTTCTTTCTGATAACCATTCCTTTGGTCTCTGTTTTTATGAGTCTGTTTTAGTTTTGTTTTGTTTCTAGATTGCACATATAAGTGAAACTGTACAGTATTTGTCTTTCTCAGCCTGACTTATTTCACTTAGCATAATACCCTCTAGATTCATCCATGTTGTCACAAATGGCAAGATTTCATTCTTTTTTATTGCCGCATAATGTTCCATTGTGTGTGTGTGTGTGTGTGTGTGTGTGTGTGTGTGTGTGTATTCACACACACATACCACATCTTCTTTGTCCCTCCATCTATTGGTGGACACCTAGGCTGCTTCCATGTCTTGGCTATTGTAAATGCTGCAGTAAACTTAGGAGTGTATATGACTTTTGGAACTAGCATTTTAATTTTATTTGGATAAATACCCAAAAGTGAAATTGTTGGGTCGTATGATACCTCTATTTTCACTTTTCCGAGGAATCTCCATACTGTTTTGTACAGGGGCTATACCAATTTACCATCTCACCAGAAATGCACAAGGATTCCTTTTTCTCCACATTTTCACCAACACATGTTATTTGTTGACTTTTTGATAATGGTCATTCTGACTGGTAATGAGGTGGTAGTTCATTGAGGTTTTAATTTGCATTTCTCTGATGATTAGTGATGTTGAGCATCTTTTCATATGTCTGCTGGCCATCCGTATGTCTCCTTTGGAGAAATGTCTTTTCATATCCTCTGCCCATTTTTTTATCAGATTGTTTATTTGTTTGTTTATTTGTTTATTTACTTAGGTAGTTATTGAGTTGTATGAGCTTCTTTTATATATTTTAGATATCAACCTCTTATCTGATATATAATTTACAAATATATTCTCCCATTCAGTACGTTGTAGGTTTCCCATTTAATAGATCTTTTTATTTTGTTAAAGGTTTTCACTGTGCAGCTTTTTATTTTGATGTAGTCCCATTTGTTTGGGTTTTTTTGCTTTTGTTTCCCTTGCTCGAAGGGACATATTCAAGAAGGTACTACTTTGACTAATGTCAAATAGCTTACTCCCTATGTTTTCTTCTAGGAGTTTAATGGTTTCAGGCCTTATATTTAAGTCTTTAACCTATTCTGAGTTTATTTTTGTACATGGTGTCAGACAGTGGTCGAGTTTCAATTTTTTGCATGTATCTGTCCCATTTTCCTCGTACCACTTGTTGAAGATACTGTCATTATTCCAGTGTATATTTTTATCTCTTTTGTCATAGATCAGTTGACCACATAAGCAAGGGTTTATTTCTGGGCTCTCTATTCTGTTTCATTTATGTGTCTGTTTTTGTGCCAGTATCACACTTTTTGATTATTGTAGCTTTATAGTATAGTTTTTGATCAGAGAGTGTGATAAGATCAACTTTGTTCTTCTTTCTCAAGATTGCTTTGACTATTCGGGATCTTTTGTGTATCAATTTAGGATTATTTGTTCTAGTTCTGAGAAGAATGATATTGTTATTTTGATAGGAATTACATTGAATCTGTAAGTTGCTTTGGGTAGTATGGTCGTTTTAACAATATTAATCCTTCCAATCCATGAGCAAGGTATATCCTTCCATTTATTTGTGTCCTCTTCGTTTTCTTTTTCCATATCTATAATTTTGAGCTCCTTGGTTAAGTTTATTCTTTTTGATGCAACTGTGAATGGGTAATTTCTTCATTTCTCCTTCTGATTGTTCATTATTAGTGTATGGGAAAGTGACAGACTTTTGTATATTAAATTTATATCCTGCTACTTTACTGAATTTTTCAAAAAATTCTATTAATTTGGGGTAGATTTTTTAGGGTTTTTTTTATATGTAGTGTCATGTCATCTGTGGATAGTGACAATTTTACTTCTTCCTCTTCTATTTGAACGCTTTCTGTTTCTTCCTCTTTCCTTTCTTTCTTTCTTTCTTTCTTTCTTTCTTTCTTTCTTTCTTTCTTTCTTTCTTTCTTTCTTTCTTTCTTTCTTCCTTCCTTCCTTCCTTCCTTCCTTCCTTTTTCTTTTTTTGTCTGATTAGGGTGGGTAGGACTTCCAGTACTATGTTGAATAATAGTGGTGAGAGTGGGCATTCTTATCTTGCTCCAGATTTTAAAGGAAAAGCTTTCAACTTTTCACCCTTGAGTATGATATTTGTTGTGGGCTTGTCATATATAGCCTTTATCAAGTTGAGCTTAAGTTCCTTCTATACCAACTTTGTTGAGAGGTTTTATCATAAATGAATGTTGAATTTTGTCAAATATTTTTTCTACATCTATTGAGATAATCATCATTTTTACTCTTGGTTTTATTGATGTGATGAATCACATTAATTGTTTTCAGGATGTTGAAACACCCTTGTATCCCTGGTATAAATACTTTCCTTAACCCTACTACTTCTAGCTACTTTTTAATATTTCTATTTATTATCAAAATCTTGAGGAAAGAGACTTCTCCTGCATTGCTTCTACTTCTTATCTAATCCCTCCATTTTAACAATGACAAATAGGGTTTCTCTTTCTTCCAACCATATGAACTCTTGAAAATACTACCAAAAGATTATAAATGATGTTTATGTTCCTACGGCCAGCAACTTTACTTTTGTTCTTATTTGCCTTGGATTCATTTAGATATTTGATACTTGAGACCACCTTTTTCTTGAATCTCTCTTTTGAAGAAGGCTTTGTTGTTTTTATAGCTTATTCATGGCTTCATTTCTGATCTCTATGCAGACAGTTCCCAAATGACATCTTCAGCCTTTGTCTCCTGTATGCATTCTTCCTGTGCCTTTTCTCAATTCACAATAGTGTAGATTGAAAGGAATTGTGGATAGCATATAAATTCAGTATATTCCAAATGATTTCAGGTCTTCAAATGGCCCTTCCTTTCTAGAGTAAATTGTGTGCAGTAGCTTTTTCAAATTTCTAGGCCCCTGAAATCAAATTATAGAACTGCTTTTGTCTTCTCTTCTTTGTCATCCATAATATCTAATATGTCACTATGTCTTTTGATTCTTCTTTTGAAAAATCTCTGGGATCCTTTTCCCCCTTTCTTATTGTTGACTAAGGTAAAGAGTTCAGGCTTTTAACACCCCAAGCTAGATACTGTCACACTGATTTTATTATCTGTTTTACTGTTTTTCTATCATTGGCTCATCATCGTATCACTAATATTAAATGAATCTTTCAACCTGTCACTCCCATGGTTAACTTGCTTACAATATCAAGTTCATACCTTCTGGTTTAGGTTAATATTCTAATAAGCTTACCTTGCTTTACTAGTTGTAGTTTTCTCTTTAAACACTAACTTCTAACCTCCTCAGATCAATTCGTGTTCTCACATTTTCTACCTGAACTTTTCAAATGTATCCCAAACTCTTTTTCTGATTTCTAGACTTTGCTTATTCATTTTTCCCCCATGTAATCCTGCATTTCCTGTGCTACAGTACATATCTCATTAAATTTCAATTTCCTGTTTACTCATCAGTCTTGCCAGACTCACAGTGTATAAAGACATTGTTATGTTTCCTGCTATATAGTCAGTGCTTAGTACTATGTCGGTCATTTAGCGAGTGCTCAGACTGTATTGAAAAATAAATATCCTAGCTGTGAATCATGTACAGGATCCAGTCAGCTGAGAGCCACATAATATACCCTCCATTCATCCTGGCTGTTTAATTAATACACAGACTCTCCTTCTTAATCATAGTGAACGATATGTTATTGGTACTTCATCTAGTAGATTTATACTTAGCACACCTACATTTATATTTGCTTTTATTTCTATTCACAAAGCCTGTAATATTATGTCTGCACAACCAAATTACCAAAAATAACTTCATTAATGTTCATTTATTAAGAGTTTACCTTCAATGACTTTATGTGAAATGGATGTATCATGGTGACTGTCAGAGGGACCATATCACTCTCCTGTTTTATTCTACAACATTGCCCTTATTAGAGGAGTGGCAAAGATATTTCCTAATGATTCTTGTCAACATTTTATATAGTCTTATATTACTTGACCAAGCATACTATTCCATACTTATGTTGCTAATTTATGATTTTATGCTTGGAAACAAGTAAGACTTTTGTTCAATATATTCAGATTAAACAAGGAAGTTTATTTTACTATGTATTATTATTATTACACAGCCTCTGAAGAATTTCAAAGTAGGCTTACGTATATTATTTGGATAAATAATTTGTTTTCCTTAAATATATTTCATACAATTTAACACAGTTAAAGATAGGAAGTCAGCCAGCAGCTCTGTATTGAAATCACAGCCAGAGAACTCTTTTTCAGATATTAATATAGTTATGAATATATTCCTGAGAAAAGCAGAAAAAATCTATGAAAATCTTTGATTTAAAAGCATACTTCTAGTTTGTTCTGTGTAATTCCAAATTACTAAGGACAATCAATAAACATATTAAAACCGAGACAAAATATCTTTGTTCTTTATAATAATCTTGGATATTAAGTTAAATTATAAAAATTACATAGTCCTTGATGAAGTAAGAGGCAGCAGATTCTTTAAAAATCTTTAAGCATAAACTTGTCCCTTGTTTTTTTTTTTTTAATTTAATTTATTTAAGTGTGTGTTTCCAAGACCCATCAGCTCCAAGTCAAGTAGTTGTTTCAATCTAGTTGTGGAGGGCGCAGCTCACAATGGCCCATGTGGGGATTGGACCGGCAACCTTACAGAGCACCACTCTGTAATCGACTGAGCTATCCGGCCGCCCCTAAACTTGTCTCTTAAAAAAAAAAAAAAATTACTTAACCTTTGGTTTTGTTTATTGGGGGGTACTTGACAAGTTTTCTTTTCAGAAATTCTCAACATAACTGCTTTCATGAATAGAAGTGTGGGAAAATGTGACCTATGCATCAGCCATAGGTTAAAATAACAATAAATACCTCTTCCCATTCTGAATGAGAAACTACTGAGAGTCTCTTTTCTGCCTGAGGCCTTCCCCTCTGTCACCTTCCACCCACTTCTGACCTATGAGTCACTGACTATTCCAATTTCATTTAAAATCTTTATTAAATTAGTTTAAATCCTAAGCCTTTTATGTTAAGAGAAACTGTATTGGGTTTCATACCTTTAAAATGAAGAAGTGCAGTGGAGATTGCAGAATCCTTGGCATATTTGTGTATTTGTAAATCTTAGTATATGTATAAATATGTTTGTGTGTGAATGCACATACACACACCTGCATGTGTGTGTAAACATATGAATGCAACTAAATTGACACCCAGCCCCCTTTTTCCTATGTCTATGATGGCCTACTCTATTACTTCTTTGAGAAGGTATAACAACACTAATAATGATTAACATCTATTGGGTGTTTATTATGTGCAAAGTGCTATGCTAAGTGCTTTGTCACATACTTTCACTAATAAAATTTCCTCCATTCAATGGTAAGCTTAGTGAAGCAGCCTGTGTGTGTCTTGTTCATTATTAGTTAATACCTATTATATAATGGGTGCTGAATAAATATTAGTTGAGTGAAGGAATGAATACCATAATATCCTTATAAGATACACATAATTGTCTTTATTATACAAATGGAAAAAATGAGACTTAGAGAGATTGAGAACTCCCAAAGTTTACCCTTAGTTACTCCAAAGCCCATGGATTTAATTACATTATAATTAGATGGAAATATTCACCAAAGGCAAACTTTTTGGACAGGATTTTCAATTTAACTTATTAATTCCTCTGTGGAAAAAAGATCCAACTACTAACACATAATTCTTCATTCTTTTATGAAACAGTAATCTACTAAAAAGTTTTCCTTAAGTAAAAACATCTATAATACACACAAGTGTTCCAGATTAATTCTGTATTAATAAATGGTTTAAAAACCTGAGGGTTTTTTTTTTGATTTTTTAAAAAACATATTTATATTGCTTCAAGTTATTTCCATCATTAAGATATGGAGGTTCATATATTTAATAAGCATAAGTTTTTACATGTACATATAATTACATTTAATTTTAGAATTACTTAATTTTGGAGTTATCTCTTGGAAAAAACTATCTGGAAAATGTCTGCTCTTCTCTTTGTCATAAATAAATAGAAGGCATACACCAAAAAATTACTTTGATTGCCCCTATAAATATGAAGAACAAAATGCTGAAGAATTTAGATATATTTGTTTTCTGGAGTTCTCTGGGAAATCATGTCTTCTACAATCAATAATGTGAGTTCCCTACATATCTTCATATACTCTTCATTTATAGGCTCGATCACTCTGAAGATATTATTGGGTCCTGTGTTCCTAAGATCACCTGTTGAAATCTAATTTAACAATAGCCTACATCAAGATAGCTAAGAAGTAAAATATTCTCCAAACTATATAATGCATTTAAAAATGAAATATTTTTGCATGGCGTATGCTTATTGTCATTTTGTTGTCAGTGTTCCTTTCCATTGGAGTAGCTATTCAGGAGTGTATTTTAGTTGAACAAATAAAATAGTAGTTTCTGAATGTTTCATATACATATATGTGCCAGGCATTATGCTAGGGAATGGAGATACCAGGATAAAAAAGACTAATATGGTCCCTAACTTTGGTCCAAATTCATAGTGTTGTGGGGCAATATAGAAAGTTTAACCGAAGAACATAATACTATCATAAATTTCACAGTAGAGGAAGTTTGAGATACTCTCAAAACATTTAAGAAGGGCATATGAGCCATGTTAAGATGGTCAAGGAAAGCTTGCAAGAGGGAATGACATTTAAACTGAGATATGGAAGAACTGGTCATTTCTAATGATACCCTGAGATAAATGTACTGAAGTTTGGGAACTTAATCTACATTTGAGTGGTTAGAAAAGTGATGCTTTTGCTGAGATGAGTTTCCATTAAAAAGTGAGGGAGATACTTCTGGAGCTTCAAACGGGAGAAACTGCATGTGCTAAAGCTTGTGGCAAAAAAGAGCTTGCAGCTCTGGAAAACTGGAAAAAAAATGCAAATGCAAACTGCAAGAAAATTGCCTGTAGGCATAACAGAATGAGTGAGTGGAAGGAGGAAGAGAGGGGCAAGGCCAGATCCTATAAGTGGCTTTAAGCAGGAAAGGGCAAGAGTGACAATCACATTTGCATTTTTCAAAGAGTAGAGAGGCATCCTTCCAAGGGGATATGTCCTGCAGGCATTCAGAGAGACAGGTTGGAAATGCTTATGTGAGAACTGTGCTGAGTGCATGGATTTGGGAATTATCAGCATGTAAATCATAATTGAAGGAACAAGAATTCATGAGATCACACTGCAAGAATGTGTACAGCAATAAGATGAGCAGGACAAAAGCAATCCCTGAGAAGCACTAAGTAACATTATCTGTTGTGGGTTAGATTGAAGTCTAATTCGCATTTCAAAAAGAAATAAGCTCACTTCCAGGACTTGTGGGTTCTCCACAAAATGGCTCAATTTTATAAATTATTTAAGAAGTGTTGTTTTTATTATTTAAAAAAGTAATAAATGATTATTTTTGAACGTTTAGACACTGTTGAAAAGTTAAAAAAAAAAATTACCAAGATTCCTACCACTCAGAGCTAAGTATATTAAAACATTGGCAAGTTTACTCCACCACTTTAATTCTTTCGTGCCTTCCTGTACTCAGGTACTCCGGCATTGGCCAGATGACCTGTCTTAGCCAATGGAACAGTGGGAAATACAGCACACATGTCCGTGTGAGAAATATTTGTGCTTTGAAACTTGATCACTTCCCCACCTCCCACCCCCCATTTGTATCTGAGACTCATGGGGGAAAGCCCAGGCTAACCTGCTGGATGATGGAGCAGAGATGAATTATTTTGGCTGAGACCTCCTAGACCAACAATACTTCCAATGTGTGAGGCCATCTGAAATCATCCAATCACAGTCAAAGTTGTCCAGACCAGGAGGACATTCAAGCCAACCCACAATCATGAGAAAAAATAAACGTTTGGTCGTTTAAGCCTCTAAGTTTGGGGAGGTGGGTTATAGAGTCAACTGATATGATGGCTGTTAAATGACCTAGCAAGTAAGGGATATTTTACCTGTACTTCAAAGGCGTAGGTTTGATCTCATCTCTACTGCATCCTGGCTGTGTGGGCTTGGCTAATTAACTTCATCTATTTGAACTTCATTTTCTTTATCTGTGGAATATTTCTCCAGATGACGTGTAATAATGAATATGAAATTAGTTTATAGACTCTGAAACACTAGCTGTTACTGTTTTACTTTTATAACTCTTTTTTTTCTCTCTAAGTTAAGTTCCCTATTAAGCAACTATGTCAATTTAATATAAAACTCTTACCCAGTTTAATCTGTTATGATATCCAATACTGTGTAGTAAGGCCATTCCTGTACTTCCCAGAGCAAAACACCCAGTCAGCTCAAATATGACTATTTCTGTTATTATTAGCAAGAATACATATAAAAGCTTCTATTAATTGAAGGATTTGGAACTGATATGCGTTGCGTTTTGTCCACATTAGCTCATTCATGGAAAGTTTCCACCAACCCTATGAAATTGTCACTGTTACTATCACCATGTTTCATGTGAGGAAACATCCAGGAGTGAGCCTCTCACTGGAGTTTTTTCTGAGTTCATAACCTGGGTTCACAACCACTATGCTATTGCTTTCCAGAAACAGAGTCCCGAGTTTCAAAGAGCAAACCAATTGTGGAAGAAGCCTGTATATACTCAGATCACGTGGGGCATCAACCAGAGGACACTCTATTTACTTATGGACTCTCTGCAGGGTGATTCCAGATTCCCAGATTCCCTGCAGAGTGTACCAGGGACAATTCAGAAGTTGTATCCATTGTCCATAACTTAGAGCCTGTGACAGACATCAGAACACTCCCACTTCCCTCCAACTAACCAATACCACATTTTGGAAAATGTGTCTCTTCCTGCATGAATTTATCATTTCCTCTTAAGCCCTCTTTTCTCTGCATCTTATGTCAGGTAGTTCAAATTAAATAATAACATTTAAACCTTAGCACCAGTGTTAAAATTTAAACCTTACAAATTTCTGATTCGTAACCAGGCTTATGATCTTTCTTTTTGCATAAAATTCTCCTCTCAAGTTGACCTCTGTCTTGACCCTTGTTTGAAATGCAGGTGTGGCTGACTTACCTGATAGTAGGTCAAAATGTAAATATGCTATTGGCTAACGGGTTATTTGAGCTTACAAAAAGAAACTTCTTTCTCTATTTCTCTCTTTCACTACTCTCTCCAAGTCACCCCAGGGTCAAAATGCCTATGGGCATTCAAAAGTTTAAATAGTTCTCATACCTCATTTCTTGATTCAAAATTGATGACAGGTTAGTAGTGCTAGTCGGAAGAGTTGCTTTTCATCTCTAAATTACAGCCTTTAAAACTGCATCAATCCTGGATTTTCCTTGTGAGAGATGTTACCTGATGTAATATAAGAGGGGTTGCGCGATAAGGCACCATTTGAAAATCCGATAATTAAGTGATATGCTGGATGCATTTTAGGTTTACATCTAAAAATAAACTATAGTTAAATTCTCACTTTTTAATCTATTGCCTGAATATGCATCTTTTCAGTCTATAAACAAGCATACTGTTCCATAGTATCTTTTGAAAAAACGCAAATCTTGTATACTATCATCCACAAGTTATCAAATTTTATTTTTCTTGAACTTCCTTGAGTAATTTAGATTTTTTGGTCATTAGTGTGTGTGTGTGTGTGTGTGTGTGTGTGTTTTGTGTGATGTATTATTACTCCCAATAATAGTCTATTTCTTGTTATTTATGCCTTCACCCCATTTTGTATCAAACTTATTGTTTTTCCCTTCTTTCTTTCCTTCTAGAGTGTGATTCTTCAAAGGTGGGGTTTTTAATTGTCTTTCTACCACTAGTGCCTAATTTGGGGACTTACACACAGTGGGTCTTCAGAATTATTTGTTGAGTAAATGAATCATTTTATGATGTGTCTGACTCTCCCTTTACCTTTATGTTTCTCTATTGTTTTTCTTCTTTCTCTCTTCTCATCTCACTCTTCAGTTTTTAAATCTGCCTGGGATCAAAAGAGCCTTCTAATGTTTGAGGTCCAATCTTTGGCCTTAATGTAAGGAGCCTAATATCTCTGTCCTCAAGGTTCTCTGCAGATTCATCATCAATTCGCTCAGATCCTTGCATAACACCTTAATTATTACATTTCCTCCTTCCCCAACCACTATTTCCAGTTTTTAAATAGCTCTGTTCCCTTATTTTTCTAGGTCCCAAAACACAAGCTGGATGCTATGGATGGACCAAAGGTGAAGTGAAGTGATCTGGTGGCCATTCCAGCACAGTAAGTTCCTTGTTTCCCATCACTTTGCTAGAGCAAAGTTTTAAGTCCAAAGGTAGCTTCTCTATCAGGGGATTTCCTTTGGGCAATGGGCCCAAGGAACAGTCAACAGTGCAAATGTGCCTCAGCTGTCACTCTTTGCCTTGTATGTCTGCAGTCCTTCTATTTGTTCCTTTTGGCCAGCTGTTGGCCTGCCACTTGGCAAACTCAGCATGGTGTTAACCAATTTGTTTCCCCCTAATCTGGTTCTGGAAACTGATCCCAGCGTATCTGATTCATTACTTCAAACAAGCCTCTAATCAACAGGCTTGAGAACCACAGGTGGCCACTTTAACTGGGGGTAATAAGAGGCCCGGCAAAGACGGTTTCTTCATAATCAGCAAAGAACCCTCTTTTTATAGCACTCAACTCTGATTTATTGCATATAGCAAGTGTTAATTCATATTTTATTGTGATCAGATTTCTTATAGCTCTCAAATGAACTTAATGTAATGAGATACAAATTTGCCTTTCTACTTAGAGAAAACCACACTATCTAATGTATTTTCTCATCCCTAGCCCTTATCTGGACCTTCTTATCCCAACCCTCAATTCAAACGAACACTAATAAAGAAAATATCACAGTCCAGGAGAAAGTGAACCTCTACTTAGGTATTGCTGAAAAGGCATTATATCCAAATCACTTGGACATAAATGGAAGAAGAGAGAGATTTACTAAATATTGGGGTAACTATTAGTAGGTAAGGACTAAATGTATGCATTTTTGGCATTGTGCCAAATATTTTCTCATTTCATTTTCAAAATAACCCTATGAGAATAAGAGATATGCAATTCCCATTTTATAGATGAGAAAAAGAAACTTTGTAAAATTAATCCGCTTGCTGGGGATCGTCTAGTTATTAAGTCAGAACTGAAAAGAGGAACAATTTTATTTAGTGGTAAAGTCTATACTTCTTTAACCCTGTGTTATTGTGTCTGTGGAGACTCATAAAAGTGGTTCGTACTTGGGGTATTGTGGAAAGATTTACATATTTGAAGCTGAGAATTGTTTGCATTTAATTTTAGCTCATACTTAAGTTGCCTAATTTTACCCAGAACAAGTCGCTTTCCTCCCTGGAATTCCAACTGTAACACACCATTTGGAGCTTTTATGAAATGAAATCTGGGTACAATTCAGTTTTATTTTTTAAGAGGAGCTTTAGTTATGAGAAATTCTGATTGGCTTGACAGACTGCATTTGTATGTGTTTATTGAATGAAAATTGACTCAGTTGCTATTAGAATCTCATGTGGAATTATTTGCAATCTCGATGCAGCCGTGTATTTCATTCTGGTCTCTGCCTTTTGATCCCCTTCTTCACCCAGTAAACATCCTATTAAGACAGGAGCAGGTCACTATACACCTCAAATGCACTACCTTTTATACCTTTGAGCTTTTGCACATGCTATCCCTCAATGCATGCATATCACTTAAAACAGTGGCAGTGCTACAGCAAAATAAGAGCTAACATAGTATTATTACTATTAATATTATTATTTTCTTCCTGGAAAATGCTCCTCCGCTTTTAAGATCCAGTTAAAATGTTGCCTTATCTGTGATTCCATGTATCAGTAGAAATTCTATTGCATGAGACAGAAAGCCCAGCTCAAACTCACTTAAACATAATAAGCAAGCAAACAAACAAACAAAAAAAAATAAGAGGGAATTTATTGACTCACATTACTGAAATATTCAGGAGTACATCATATACTGATGTATTTGGGGGCTCAAATAGTCTTCCTTTTTCTTTTGTTCTTTTCTTCCTCATTTGTTTTATCCCCTGAGTTTCACGAGGCAGCAATAGGACTGGCTCCAACACTAGACTTTCTAAGTTCATGACCAGCACAAAGAGAGAGAGTTTCTTTCTGGTAGCTCTTACACTGGTTCTTGGCTTTACTCTGATCAAAGCCATTTGTATCACATGTCCATTCCTGAATCCCGGTGGTCAGTGGAAAGAAAGGATACACACTAGCTAGGCTTAGGTCAAGAGTCTACCCTTGAACAAATCAGTCTAACTGAGTAGCACAAGCACACTTATTTATATCCTCAACTAACTGGTCTGTGAGTTTTCTTTCAGTACCAGAGCTATGGTGCATCCTCTCATGCTTCCTTGGAGACTGTGATAATGCCAGGTTCATAGTAAATTCTCAATAAATGTTGAGGTAAAGGAATGAATGAGTGGGTTCACGGACTCATGAAAGCCAAGTGTGTGATTGAAAGACATTTACAGTGCCGTGCAGTAGTGAAATTATTATTTATTTGCTTATTTATTCAATTAATATTTATAAACCACTTCTAATGTGCCAGGCAACACACTATTAGGAAGACAGCAGTGAATAAGAGAGGCATCGCTTCTGTTCTCATGGAGTCTACAGCCTGCTGGCAAAAGCCAACAAGCAATTATAAATGGACAACATTATAATAGCAACTGAGAGGACCTTTGGAAATTTGGGAGCAATTAACCTAACCTAGTTTAGGAACCCAGGGAAATTTTTTATCAGGTTTACCTTTAAGCTGACTCCTGTGAGGATGAGTAAAGTAAGGTAAGAGAGACTTGAGAACCATCATGCCACATTCAAAGAATTGAAAGAAATTCCCAATGTGAATGGTCAGTATGAGGGTTTGGGCTAGAGATAGGGCTTGAAAATCATTTCTGGGATTGTGTAGCTGTTTCTCGGAAAAAAGAAATGCCTTTGAATGCAGGGTTGATCATATCTGAATTATATGCTAATGATTATTCCAAATGTAGATATATACAAAGTTGTATATTGCCTTGGAGAGCCACTGAGAAGAGGTCACAACAGCAGTTATGTGTTTCTTAGACTGTGAAGAATGAATAGAAGTTTTCCATTACAAAACGAATAACCATAAGACATCGATGCCATAGCACACGGATGGTCCTTATAATGGTTTGGGTATGGCGGACTTTGGGTATGTTTTCACAGGATGCTAAGTTGAGTGATGTGTTAAGAGTGCTGGAGTTGAGCCTGGAAAGGTAGTTAGCTGCCAGTTCTTGAACATCTTCATTTGCCATCTTCAGAAGTCTTAATTTTATCCCATAGTCAGCGGATAATGTTTTCAATAATGATGGACATTCTCTTCAGATTCTCTCAGTTGTGTCCTATGGTGAATTCTGGAACTTCCAAAGATTAGGAGCAATAAATATGAGGCTAACTATTATTTTTCAAATTTCGTTGTAAAGACCAACAAAATAATTTACATCAGAATCATTCAGATTAATATAGTGCAGTACTTCTTGAATTTTCTAATAACATAGATCATGAAATTGCTGACCTTCAAAAGATTACATTTGACGTCACCCAGTAGTCCTAAAATAACTCCTTGCTTCATAGATTTACTGCATAATATGTTTTCTTTTGCTCACTCCTTAGAAGAGCACGGTTGTTTTGTAGGCAGCTGCCCTTTCCCTTTACAAGGAAGTAGCATTTTATCACCTACCAAAGATCATTGTTCAGCAGTAAGTATTATCACTCTGTCAATGGCCTATTTTAACTACCTTCTTTTGATCGTGATCAGAACCTGGCTGACTAAAAAGAAATGAAAGTATTTCAAACAAATCTGGTTATAGTACAGAGGAAGCAAGAAAAGTCACAGTCTTTACTCTTTATTGGTTTATGATTATGTAGCAGAATAATCTGTTCTTAAAAAATTCTATATTACTAAGGAGTGGATTGCAAATATCACTTGCTAAATCATCTAGGAACATGGAAATTATATTGGCATGACTTTAATTTTTTTAATATGTAGACTTTATTAGGCATCTTTAAAAATCTCATTTCTTAGAGACAGCAGTGTTAAAAATAGCTCACTCAGGAATAAACGTTTGCCTTCTGGCATCAGCTTTCTTCTGCCTGAAGTCCTAGGTGCTTGCTCCTGCTTACTTCCTTGGGTCACCATTCAGGTATCACACTTTATCTGTCCCTACTCAAACAGCCTCATTTATATCAGTCATAAAATGTTACATGTCTGCACCTTTCCCCAGATTACTGATTCTTGGGTAGGAAATCAGTTTAATAAATGAAAAATGCTCATGCGTGGTGTAATTATTTTAAGCATACATTTTTCATGACCATGTTTTTGCTTTATAAAGACATTCTGATGAAAGTATGCTGGATGCATTAAACAGTATGACTAGTGGATTGCTGCTGTAATAGTATAGGTAAGAGATCACACACACACACACACACACTCACACAGCCTATGGAATTGTACAGCTGATTCCTATAGGAAATGATGAAGAAGAAAGAAACGAGAATGGAAAGAATGGGTAAGAATGTAGACAATGGGAGGACACTGACTCAAACATTCAAACAGAGGTATGTTTGAGATAAGGAAACATAATTCATAGAATTACAGGTATATGCGTATTAAGGTGTCTCTGTTGATATCAAAGTAGAGGTACGCAATAGGCAATGTCTGTCTGCAACTCTAGAGAGATATGAACTGTAGAAGTGGATTTGATAGTCATCTATATATATATATATAACTGTTGAGCCCATGAGAGGGAATGTCATGCACGAAGAGTTCATGGGACGTAAAGCAAGGAGGCCTAAGTACAGATACAAGAGTTCTTTAGCTTAAGGAGAAGACTAGAAGCCTAAAATAGAGGAATCTGCAAAGGAGAAATGGACCAGTTGAACATTGTAAGTCAGGGTGAGAAAAAAAACAAAAAATAAAGTTTACTGGGGTGACAATTGTTAGTAAAGTTACATAAATTTCAGGTGTACAATTCTGTAATACATCATCTATATATCACATTGTGTGTTCACCACTCAGAATCAGTTCTTCTTCCATCACCATATATTTGATCCCTTTAACCCTCATTTACCTCCTCCTTCCCTTTTTACCCTCTGGTAACCACTATAAACTATTGTCTTTGTCTGTTTTATGGGAGTGGATCCCTAAGGTCAAACCTTACAAAGGTGACAAGATATGGACAGAAATGTAGTTACTAGAATTGTTAATTATGAATTCATCTTTGAATTCCTCTGAAACAAATTGTGAGATAGGGACTTGAGTTACAGGTGGATTATTGGGGAGGTGATCTCAGGAAACTAGGTAGAAGGTACATAGACACGTAACAGGCAAAGAGAAGTGTTGTGCAGGAGACACTGCTCTCTCTGCCATTTGTCGTGCGGGGCGGCCTGAGGGGCCTCTGGCCCTGCTCCCCACATAAGAACGCAGGATGTGGCTAGGCCCAAAAGGAACACCACAGAGCCATAGGTAGGGGAGTCATACCACTATATTCTCTCTGGCGGCCCAGCGAGACACACGCAGTAGTAGCCACACAATCCGCAGTCCCGCCATTCACTTCTCTGCCTGCCAATCAACCAACCAATCATCGCAGCCCGCCAGTTACATCAGTAGCCAATTAACTAACCAGTTACAGCTGACAGCAAACCAATCACAGTTGATGGCCATTCACTACCCGAGCCAGCACCTCCTCACGTGAGGCCGAGAGCCTGGAAACTGCTCTCTGGGACTCAGTCCCCACAAGAAGTCAATACAGATTATAGCTCTGGCCCCCTGGGGCTCAATTTCTGCCCACGGAGGAAGCATGCAGCAAGCACCTCAAAATAGTCTCCACACAGGCCGGGCAGCAGAGGGCTGCCACTGCTGTGATTTGAAGGTTGCCTTAAGGGATGTTAACTCTCAGGAACTTCTGGGTGGGAACCGAGCAGCAATCAGAGCATCAGAAAACCCTTGAGTCAGAAAGCTGAGAGGCTGGGTATCCATGTTAGGGTTCTTAGGGTCCCCAATATAGAAATAGACAGGAAACCCCCGAAAAATTTCCAGACACATTTTACTAAGCTTATGCTCTAGCACAAAGGATGATGCACAGAGGACACGAAGGGCCTCTGAACCGACTCAGGGCCTGGCTTTGCTTGGCTGCTTTTATAAGTGGGTAACAAATCTGGCTTTTTGAAAACGGCCGGCTTTTTTTTTTTTTTTTTTTTTTTTTAAGGAGGGTGCAGCTCACAGTGGCCCATGCAGGGATCCAGTCAGCAACCTTGGTGTTATTAGCACCATGCTCTAACCAACTGAGCTAACCACCCCAAAAGAGCGGGCTTTTTGAGATCAGCAGGCTTCCTTTGCTGGCTATGTTGTCTGGTAACTATGTTCGCACCTGCGCTTTGAGGGCAACATGGTGGACTGCTCGTTATCGCCACCCAAGGTTGTATAGTGGTCAAACCTCGAGCAGTAGCACATACGGGGGAGGGGAGGGTGGTTTCGACATCTGCAAGGAAGAGGTTAGAAGGAGGATAACAATCAGCTGCTTCTGCACTTTTGTGTAGGGAGTGATGGGGTGGCGGAGTTTTTGTGGTTAGCTTATCCACATTCCTCCTGGCCATCTGGCTTCCTTCCACCACCGCCACCACCACCCCCAGCCCAAGTCCCTGTCCTGTCTCATCCACATGAAGCAGAATGTCATTAGTGTGAATAGAAGCTGTATATGCAACTGTAGTTTAAGTTAAACATGGGCCAGAGAGAGATGGCGTGGATGCACAAGAGGTGTCTACTATGGAGTTTATGAGTAAACTCAGGTTTAGGTGCAGGGAGTAAAACTAAGATTTCATTGCTGAGAGGTAAGGAAGTTAAGATATTGGGTAGGCACTGCGATAGTTGACTAAAATGAGACTGGACCTGGGGGATTAGGTATATCCCAAGAATGCATTTCATAACTAATTGCATTGAAAGAAGGAAGTAGACATGTTAATGTGGCCTCTTTCGTACCCACAACTATTTGGATTATAACTGGTTCCAGAATATAGAGAGTGGAGGGGATAAATAAATTAATAGAAGTTTAAAGGTGAGGGTTGGTTGAAAGGAGTTTTTATGAACATACTTGTAGGCATGTAGGCATTCTTTCATATATTCAGAAGTGGTTTTGAATGTTTATTGTTGGTCAATTCTAGGCTAAGAATTAAGAATGCTGTGGTGACAATTATAGGCACAATCCCTCTCTCCCAGAGCTTGCTATCTAGTCAAGGAGACAGGCAAGTTATCAAAATTAGATCTCTTGTAATTTATTTATAATGGTGATCACTACTACGAAGGAAAATTGCAGTGCGTTATGTGAGTAGGTAGCCAGAGAACGTCACCTAGGGAGAAGAGAGTGAAAGATCATTAATAATTGATAAAGAGTTCTCTATCCAGGGCAATGCCTTCCCTTCTGTCCTAATTTGAACCTATTGCTTTTTGGTTCCTTATACTTCATGTTATTGACATTCATTTCAATTTGCTTAAATATATCTTCAAGTAGATATAAAATGAATGAATTGTAGATAAATAATATTTCATTGTCCACAACTTGATTGAAAGTCTGACTATATATACTTCCAAATCAAAACCGTTTTCTCTCTAACCACATTCACATTCCGTTTTGCTAATAAGAATTGCAATGCTAACTGATTCTTACTCCACTACATGTGATCTTCACCTATTTCCCTGTTGCCTTCCTCTGCTATAAATCTTCAGTAGTTTCTCTTTATTTATAGTATATTTCAATTTCACAATAATACATAAGAGTGTTTTACATTTGTTTCTCAGCCATCTATGTGTTTTGATGCTTTGAATGTGTAGGGCTATTTTTATTTGACTATGGGACGTTTTTAGGTTGTTTTATTGTATCAGCTTCTCTTTTCCACGTTCTTTTTTGTTTATTTGTGAAATACCTTTGGGATGGACGTTGGGTCTCCAATTGATTCTGTGTCTTCAGATTTCTCTATATCTTCTAGGACTATTCTTATGCTTTTTCTTTTTTTTCTCATAGCATTTTTTCAATCAAATGAAAATTTGATATATTAAAACCTATATGCAATATGAAGGTAAAGTTCGAAGCATTATAATAATCTATGACCAAACTTAAAAATTAAACCATTACCAAAACTGGTGAAGTTTTCTATAGTCCAGCTCACATCTCTTCTCCCTGTAGAGGTGATGACTTCTATAATAAATTTTCTTTTTAATAAACCCCTTGTTTTTCTTTGTAATTTTGCTAAGTACATATTCATAAACAATATACTGTTTAGTTTCGCATGTTTTTAAACTTTAAAGTAATGTATTTCATAATACTCTGCAGTACACCTTTTCAGTCAACAACATATTTTTAAAATCTGTTCATTGTGCTACATGTGACTATAATTTATTTTCATTCATGTGAGGAATTCCATTGTGTGAATATATAAGACACAGGTAGCCAATAGGAGTAGAGACAGAAATCCAGCCCAGGTTACTGCTCACCAAGTCCAACCATCAACCCAGAGAAGGAATACCTCTTGTAATTGTCTACTCTGAAGGGAGAGTCTTGGATTTTATGCAAATGTGGCACATGAGGTCGGAAATGAATGTCATATGAGGCGGGGCCTGATTCCATGATTGGCTTATTTCTTCTCCTGTTCTCCTGTCAATGAATTTTTAAATCATTGAGTTTTTGCCAGCTTTTTTTTTTTTTTTGAGGGACAGTGCTTTTATGAAATATCTTATACATGTTTCCATGTGTATGTTTCCTTTCCATGTGTAAGCATCTCCAAGGAAGAATTGCTGGGCAATACGTTATGCAAATGTTAAACATTACAAGAAAATACCAAATTAAGGTTTATTAATTTATATTCCCATCAAACAGTTTGTGAGCGTTCCCATTGTTCTGTAACTTTGCAAGCTGTAGTGCTGTCAAAATTTTTAATTTTTGCCAATTACTATTGAAGTTGAACATGTTTTAAAGAAATAATTGGTTATCTTGTTAATTTCCATGAAAAATGCATTGGAATTTTTATTAGAAATTCATTTACTCATTAGAGATCATTTTAAGGAGAATCACAATCTTATGATATTTAGTCAATCTGTCTAAGAAAGTAATTAATCTGTTTTTTAAATGTTCTTTATTGTTATTGCTCTGATGTTTGGTTTTCTTCACAAAGCTCTTGCATACTATTTGTTGGATTCATTCATAGGTACCTAATGTTTTGTTATATTCATTTATATGGACTTTTTTTGTGGTTTTAAAAAATACATTTTAACATTTTTGCTTTTGTATAGAAATATATTTGACTTATGTTTATCAACTTTCTTAAACACTCATTCATTTTGTATTATTTTGAGTTTTTAAATACACAAATGGAGCGGGGGGGGACCTGACAATAGCTACCAATATGAATGGTGTCTAGATTTTCAATATATTCAACTTTATCGTCCCTTTTTTAATGCTGTTTAGTACCTATATAGCACACTATGTAATAGAAGTGATGAAATTTCAGTCTATCTTGATTTGCCTTTTCAAATCAGGTATTGCTGTTTTTCTTCTTTTTTACTAGTAAGCATTATTTTGCTTTAGAATTCATTAATTAACCTAGACCAGGTCTTGTTTTATAATGTGTTTGTTTTATAAATATGAATATAGTGCTACTATATGCTAATCGCTTTTATCCATTTTACAAATATATGTTAACTCTTAATTATTTCAACAGACTGACGGGTTCAGTGCTGATTAACTAGAAGCTTTTCATTATATGTGGAATTTTATTTAAAGTTTATCACTCTTTTGAAACTATATTATTTTTCTCCTTAATCTGTTAATAAATTATATTTATGAATTTTTACATGAAAGCATCCTTGCAAATAAGACAAATTACAAGTGTTCTATATACATATATATATTATATGTATAGCATATAATGTGTATATATATATATACACACTCTATATATAATATATATACTGTATATATAGAAGGTATATACATATATATAATATATATATATATATACACATATATAGTGTATAGACATACTGTTCTTTAGTAATTCCAGCGTACCAGTTTTCTTCATTTAAACCACAGAAATATTGGCTTATGTTTACAATTCATGTTAAATTAAAAATATGTAATTTTAAGAGTAGACTTAGCATAGTCAGATTGTTACGAGATGAACAAAGGAACTGAGAGTAAACAAGGGAACATATGTTTTTGTGTGCAAACTTGTGTTCCCTCTGAGACACATGTCCATTGAGTGGAATAAGGGCAGATCGGTTTTACATTTATGTTGTTATCATCTCTCTTACTTCCAATTTATTATTTGCTGAGTAAATGTTTTTGATTTTGAGTAAGTTAAAAGTAGGTATGGGACTATGCTGGAACTAGCTTCTTGTGGGGTTGGTAGGATTAAATAAAATGGGCCATGTGATATATTTAGAAGTTTCAGTACTTAAGTGCTTAATGAGTATTGATTTTTCTCAAAGCAATATCTTTTAAGTTGTTATTGAACCACAATACCAAATATAAATTTACCGATTTCCAATAATTATATTACTTTACCTTAATATATTTCAGTATTTCACTTAAAAATTTGCATTATTTAAGACCTTCTTCTTAGATATAAGTGCTCTGATTTTCATTTTACAAGTAAGGAATGTTATATTGTATTTACAAGTAATGAAGGTAAGTCAGTTACTCATGTTCCTGCCGATGGACTATACTTGAATTCCTATTATTGAATCCTATGCTTACTACTGATAAAAATATATAACTATTATAATTAATCTACTACTTAAGATCTTGGCACAGCATTGTGACTAAGAGCACCCCGACTGCCTGTGTTTAAATCCTGGCTCCACTACTTACTAGCCTGGTCGCAGTATGCAACTTGCTTAGTCTCTCTGCACTTCCATTCCTCATTAGTAAAATGGCGATAGTGGTGGTAGTGGTCAGTACTTCATAGGATTAATGTGAGGATTCTCTCATTTAAAGTGTATAAAGTATAGAGCTTGGTAGCTCTCTATGTTATAACACTACGCTAATCACTCTCAGTATCTCATTTAATTTTCATACAATCCTATGAGGTATGGCAGTAATATCCCATTTTTTTAGACTGGAGAAAGGAGATCTCAAAGAGGCTACATGCCTTATACAAGGTTGCAAAAATTAGGAAATTTTGGAGATGGAATTTTACCTGGGTCTGCCTGGATCTCAGTCACTACATTGAGTCTCCCATGAGTGCTGCTTCTACCAAAAGAGGGTTCCACGTTAAACAAAGCAATAAATTCATGCAGATCAACAATGTGAAGAATGGAAAATTGTTTCATATACAGGGAAAGTCAGCATTTCTAAGTCACCACCTAAATCAGAGAAGAAAAGAACCTTTATGATGTAATATGAAATCGTTAATTAAAATGTAAGGGGGATGTATTAATAGAAGGATTTTTTTTACATTGCAATTGGCTATTCAGGAAAATGTGGACTCTTTCTAGAAGGACTGGTAGGGGCTTCGATTTTTTTGTTAGTATAATACTGATACTATTGGGTAGTATAATAGTATTAGTATAATACTGATATTATTGGGTCGTTAAAACAATGGTTTTTTCCTCTGCAAAGACTTGGGTTCCAATCATGATGCTGTCACTTTAAAGTTCTCTGTCACTGGGCTGTTCATGTAACCTCTGACCCTCATTTTCTCATTGGGAAATTGTCCATGATAAAATCATCCTACCTCATTGGGGTGAGTGAAAGAATTGAATCCTTTAACAATATGCCTGGCATAGAATAAATGCTTAAGAAAATATCAGCTTATTATCATACAGGGAGAGAAAGAAAGAGAATCTTCCCAATCTGTTTTAATTCTACAATACTGTGGTATGGTTTTGAGGAAACTCAAGCTGTTTGTGTAAAGTGGTCTGACTAAGTAAATACATATTCTAAACATCAAGAAGTTATGATTATGGAACATTTTAAAGGTTTTAATCAACCTGACTTCCTATTAATCTGTATTCCCATTGTCTAATCAAACAGAAACATACACACACTCATGCACACACATGTGCACACACACCACAAAACAAGAGAAACAAAATATTCCCAAAGAGTCTATGAAAACAAGTCAAATCTGTTAACCCTTATAATTAATAATGTGGTAAATATTGGTATGCACCCAACCTAAGATACCTTATAATAGTGATTTAGGGTACAGTCTCTGGAGCCACATTATTTGGGCTTGATTTCTGCCTTCCCCTCATATACTTACTGTGTGTCCCCGGGCAATTACTACCTTCTCTGTGACTGAATTGCCTGTTGGGTAAAATCAGAATAATAATATAATGGCTCTCATAGGGTTATTTTGGGGTTTAATTAGATTATAAAGTATTTGGTCTAATCCTGACACTTAGTAAGTACTTAATAAATGTATTACCTGTACCTATTATAAAATAGGGACAATAGATGTCCCAATTTGTCTTACAGAGTTGTCCTGAGATTTAAATTAAAGTATATTTAAGCCACTTTCAGGACTTAAGTAAAATGAGGTATTATTATTTTAATATTGCTTTGTATACAACAACTACTCTCAGAGTTAGAAGCCTTTCTTATGTTCTCTTTATCTGATAATTTAGCTCCTAGGACAAACTCTGAGGCATAGGGTCATGTGGCTTCTGCTTAATTACTTCCAGTGTCAAGAATCTCTCTGCCTGTCACAGCAACCCATTCTGTTTTGAAATATATTAGAACATTTTCCTGCATATTAAATTACTATATGCCTATTCATAACTTGTATTGATTATTCTTAGTTCTATCCTTGCAGCTATACAAAAAATAGCAGTCAATGTGTGTTGGTTGCTACTGATACATCACAAACCACACCAAAACTTAGCAGTGTGAAATAGACATAATATCGGGTGCTATTCTGTGAGTCAGGAATTCGAGGAGTTTTCATTGGGCATGTCTTTTTGTGACCTGTGGTCAGTTATCCAGATGGTGTGTGGCTGGTCTGTAGGCCCCAAGGTAGCCTCGTTTACGTGTCATATGAATATATATTAGTTAGGATGAATTGAACTGTCAACCTGAGCATATATATGTGGCTTCTCTAGCATGGTGGTCTCAGGGTATAGTTGGACATCTTACATGGTAAGTGGCTTCATTCAGAGCAAACATCCCCACAGCATCAAGTTGCATGGCCTTTTCTGACTTGTCTTTTTTCACTTACTCTCAGAAGCCACTTAACAGCACTGTACTGTATTGGTTAAAGCAGTTATAAGCTCACTCAGAGTAAGAGTGAGGGGATAAAGACTCTGCCTTTTGATGGGAGATGTGTAAAAATGTGGGAGGGGGGCATATTTTAATACCACCATATTTGACCTGTTAGTACCCTTCTGGTGGAGGGACCCCAGCCCTTAGAAAAAGAAGAGAAGGCTCTTCATATGGCAAGGTTTACAAAGTACTCTGTTCGAATGAGGTCTGAGTCACAACCTGAGGGGCTTGAGGTGGCTGACCATCAGCTGGTCCTCTCTGGAATAAATCATTTCCTGTCATGGGAGACTCTGGACAGGGGCAGATATAATTCTTGTCTATCTATTTGAAAAGTGAAATCTTCAGAGTGAAATTATTGTGACACTGTTCTGCATATAAATAACATACAAACAACTGATTGGAAACTACACAATCTTAAGATTACTTATAACAACCTAATAAAAACAGGAACTAGAGACACATATTCATTTTTTCAATTGTAACTAGCAAATACACTTCGGTAGAATTTTACTTATGATGTCCAGAATTTAGGAATCCCAGCATACAAAGCTAGAAACATTTGTGTCCTAAAGTGTGAAATTCTTTTGTTGTCACATACCAGAAATGAGTAACAATTATGACACTACCTCTCCCATTTCTCCTACGTTCCCACCACAGTAGTCTAATTGCCTACAACAGATTGGTATCTAATGTTGTTGGTTTGGGGCTGGAATCTGAAAAGAAATTAAGTTGGGTTAAGCAGCAAGAAGTTATTTTAATATAGGTTATATATGTACTAGCCTTATAAATATTGTAGGTTCATATTCTGTCCATTCTTAGGGAGGTAGCAGAAGTTGTGTTTGAAAGAAATTTTAAAGAAAAATAAACAGAAAATAGGCCGATATAAGGAACTGATAGCAATAACAAATTAGAAAGAAAAAAAGAAAAGAAAAGAAATAATGAAGGAAAAGAGAGAAAAAAACCCAGAATGGTTCCTGATTGCCTACAAAACTATCTGTAAACTCTTATCTTGCATTTAGATTACCTTGAAAATTCGTTCCTTCCTCTCTAAGCTATTTTTCTCTTAACTCTATGAGATGATTTTGTTCCAATCAAGATTGCTATTTAGCTGGCCACAAAAAATGGTTCATGTTTCCCTTTATGCCAATTCTCAGCCTACGTTACGTCTCCATATATGCAAATTGAAATCTTAAGGTTCTGCCTCCAGTGTTGTCTCTTTAACAGCTCTCATTGATTTTCTTGCTTCAAAATGAGAACCTCCTCCTCAGAACACCTATGGCATCTACTTTTAAGATGCTGCTTTATTTATTAGCTAGTTTTATATGAATCTTCTGGTAAGGGCCGTCACTACTCAGCTCTATGCTATAGACACCATGTAGGCATTAGAACCCATGTTGGCAGATTGTCAGAGCTTTTCTAGAAGCTGAAAAGGAGACTTTCAGGTGTCTTTCCTCACTATTAAATTGTGGTTTAATTCAAAGAAAAAATCGCCATTGTGCTGGCTAAAATAAACCTGTAGTCTGATGGGGTGCGTGGGCTTCTACTTTGTGACTTTGTTCTAGAGCATTATGTGTGTAGAAAGAAGAAAGGAAATACAAACAAATAAGCAATTTCCCCTTTCCCTTTTCAAGGCTGCATGATGGCTGTGTCTGCCCCCACACATACTTAAGCATACCTGCCCACCCATGTGTTGGAGAGTAGGTCTCAATATTTACCAGCTCTTCTAAATACATGTATCTCAGGGGCCACATAATAGTCAGAAAGTCTGAGTAGGAATCTGTGCAAGTCAAGTTGTATACGGAGTATAAACATCTGTCTAGTTTGAGAGAGACCACACTCACTTCCTTTGTGTCCCTCATTAACTTTCTGAGGTAGCGATGATTGATTTGGAAACTTTGCGTTAATATGAATATTATACGTGACGATTTCATTTATACAGAATAAGATATAATATGCCCACATAGAGACTATCATGTTATGATTTCCAATCAATTCACAAACTTTCAATCCATGTATTTGAATGTGGATGTGTGTTTGGTGGTCTAGGCAGGAAACATGTGGAGAAGACTGACGTTAATTGAACATTTAGTAAGCGCCAGACCTTTACTCTCTTCAACTCATTTCATAAGTAGAAAACAATTTAAGAATCTCATAATGTGTTTGGAGTAGCTTACAAATACACACGAAAAAAATAGCTGGCAATACAATGCATTGACTGTTACACACCGCGAGTGGTACAATTAGCAGTGACAGCAGGATCCTGCAGCAAGGAGACATGACTTTAGGCAAGAGTGGTTGTGGAAGACATCATGGAGGAGTGAAGGCTTGGAACTGACTTGGGTGAGGGGATAGAGGTAACTGCAGTTGAGGATGCAATAGTTTTTAGAAAAACTGAAGGAGAGAATCTCTTTTCTTCTGAGAGGTACGTCACCTAATGATTGTATCGTTGGAAATAAACTATCAGAACATCTGATGCTACATATTATAATATAGAAAAATACACATTCTTAAATATAATTTTAAATTATATACATATATAGTACATGTAAAGTATACATCTAGATAATCTGTTCTTCTAATCTATCCCTTTAGTTGAGTAAAGGGAGAGTAAACTAAAATTTAAAGGTGATAAAAATAATGTATATATACATATATACATATATATATTTATGTTACATAAATGGGCCTCTTCTCTCTTTGATTTGCACAACAATTCTTTGGATCTCTTTTAGAAACTTTCATGTGTCAAATGTACTCAGAGAGTATCCACATTGTTTACTTAGTCACTTTTGTTTTAGTTTTTTTTAAAAAAATACTTTTGTACTAAAAAGCCAACTATCTTGACAGTTACTTTTTGAGAAACTGAATAAAATATAGGGCTTTTTATCCTACATTTAATAGGAGATTCATAGAAACCCTCCTAAGGAGGGTTTAGCTATCAGACAGCTAAGAACTGGTGACTTGCCGTTGAGGGTTTCAGACTAGAGCTTGATGAATCAATATAGGAAGAAAGTGATATTTTAAGAACATTCATTTACAAGAATCACAAATTCAGGACACTTGTTAAGAGCACATAATACACTGTTATTAAAATAATTTTATGTTAAATGAAATGTTGTTTGATAAGACTTCTTTATGCTAGGACATAAAGCACTAAACAATGGTAGTAGTCAACTCCACAATATCTGCCAACCATCCTACCTGCTGACACTTACATTCTTGTGTAGTTCCCTCCCACACTGAATCACATTGGGCTTATGTGAACAAAAATATGATGGAAATGATGGGAGATTTTCGATGTGAGGTTATCAGTGAAATTATAACTTCCTACTGGCATTGTTAAAGGCCGGGTAGCTTCCTTCTTAGTCTCTTGGATTTCCCATTCAAGGGTTAGCTGGCCACCATGTCATGAGGATCTCAAGTAGCCGGATGCAGAGACCCACATGGAAAGGAGCCACCCACCGAGAGCCAGCACTAACTTGCCAGCCATATGAGTGATCTAACCTGGACGTAAATCTTCCAGCCTTAGTCAGGGTTTCAGATCACTGAGCCCAGCTGACATCTTGATGGTGTTAGATGTCCCACATCAGAACTGCCTGGCTAAGTTGCTCCTGAATTCATAACTCCTTTTTTCAGAACTTTGAATGAGTCCCCAGAGCACTGGCACAGGAGAGTCACAAAACCTCAGACAGGGAGCAGGCAAAGGAGGTTGGAGGAGCTGTTGAAATTCTTTTTTACTTTAGTCTTTCCCAGAAAGGTCTCTGAAATCATGTGAGTCATGAAGGGGGACTTTGCCTCCTTTCTCTCCTCTGTGTAAGTCACTGTGGAGCCCAACAGTGCTGAATGTGGGACAATAGGAGAAATTAATTCCAGGGAATACTAGTAATGATACTGAGCATGAAAATAGTTAAACAGGACAAAAGAAATACCTCAAACAGATCAATTGGGCAGAGAGCTGATGTGCATATAAAAGAATTCCCATCTGGAAACCAGAGGGTTGAAGTTCTGAAGAAAACTTCAGGGCCCCAGCCGGACGGTGTCTGTCATGCAAAAGGCCTCAGTGATGGAAGGAACAGGAAATATCATCAAAAAACTAATGAGACTGTCAAGTTTCAGCTAGAATTAGATAAAAGCCTGCTTCACTTGCAGGGGACAGTCCTAGTTAGAAGATGAGGAGCCAGAACAGAGCTTGAAGAATTGGATGTTTAAGATAGATTTTTAAATCTCCTCTATTCACCTACACCCTCTATACTACATTTAAGAACAATGACTTCAAAGTATCTGACAACCCAGAATAGTTGGCATTTCTTTTTGGAGAATGACTGTTCAAAAGGTACCTAGGACCTCCAATTTCAAGGGGGAATTTTACCTGCATCATGTACAATCTTAAGAAACTGGGGCCTTTACAGGGCCTGATTGTGGAAGATAATTTCAAAGAGAGACAAATCAATGTGTGTGTGTGTGTGTGTGTGTGTGTGTGTGTGTGTGTGTGGTGTATGTACGTATATAAATTTGAACCAAATATAATTAAATCAATGTGTATTAGTGCAAAAATAAATTGAAAAATCCAGAATGCATTCTATTTTATGTGAAAGTATGCTACATTATAAAGTCGGCAAACTAAATGTGTGGAGGAATGGAAGGCTTGTTGAATAAAGAATGTTATGAAAAATGGTTATTCATAAAAATAAGTTACAAATGTAGTGTATTAGTCTGGTTGGCCTGCTATAACAAAAGACCACAACACAGACTGGGTGGCTTAAACAACAGACATTTATCTGTCACAATTCTGGAGACTGGGAAGTACAAGAGCAAGGTGCCAGCCAATTCAATTTCTGGTGAGAGCCCTCTTCCCAGCTTGCAAACTGCCACCCTCTCACTGTGTCCTCACATGGCGAAGAGAGAGTGCTCTTGTATCTCTTCCTCATTTTATAAGGACACCAGCCCTATTAGATTAGGATCCCACCTTATGACCTCATTTAATCCCTATCCAAATAGAGTCCCATTGGGTATTAGAGCTTCGACATACGGATATTGAGGAGATATAAACATTCAGTCCGTAACATGTAGTAACGTGGTAAATGAAGCAAAAATGAAGCAATAACAACAAAAAAAATAGCTAGTAAAAGATATGGATGAATGTTTACCTGACCTCACAATAAGGAAGGCCTACATCATTTTAAGGCAGAAGCATAAAGAAAAGCTCAATATGACCTAATAAGTTAACGGAGATTTCTAGGAGGGGAAATTTTAGATGTTATTAATTTTATTCTTTCAGGTTTTATAATTTCCATTTTTCTACACTTGAATTAATTTTATAATCTAACAGAAAATTTAAAGATTAGTGTGCTATAGGAATTAGATGAATAAATTAATCTAAATGCTTTAGAAACTGCCAGGCTCATAAAGCTTAGTAAGTGATACATGTTCATATTTGGTGATATAATAACTTGATTTCTTATGATTTTAATTTTTATCCAAATATATAAGGGTCATTTTGGTTTAAACTCCACCGGCATTTTGATGTTCACATGTTTCACATTGATAAAAAAATAACAAAATTATTCAGGCTTTGTTTTTACAGAGCAGTTTTAGATTTACAACAAAATTGAGAGGGAGGTACAGAGATTTCTCATATACTCCCCACACTCCACAAACATGCACAGCCTCCCCTGTAATCAGCTCACCACAATGTTACATCGTCTTACCAAATAAGAACCTACATCGATCCATCACGATAACTCAAAGTTTACATTAAGGTTCACTCTTGGGGTTGTATTAGGTTGGTGCAAAAGTAATTGGGATTTTTGCAATTATTTTTAAACCTTTTTAACCTCAATTACGTTTGCACCAACCTAATATGTTCTTTGGTTTGAGACAAAGCCATGATGACATATATCTATTACTATAACAACATGTAGAGTATTTTCACTGTCCTAAATATCCTCTGTGCTCTCCCTATTCATCCCTCCACCACTATACCTTGGGCAATCAATCTTGGCAAATGAGCTTTTGATTGTTTCCATAGTTTTGTTTTTTCTAGAATGTCATATGTTTGGAATCGTATAGTTTATAGCATTTTCAGATTGGCTTCTTTCACATTGTAAAAAAGCATTCGGTTTCCTCCAGGTCTTTTCATGCCTTGATAACTTCCAAGTTTGGGCAATTATGCATAAAGGCACCATAAACATCTGTCTGCAGGTTGTTTTGTGGACATAACTTTTCAACTCCTTTGAGTAAATATCGAGTGCAATTGCTTAAGTGTGACGAGTGTATTTAGTTTTGTAACAAACTGTCAATTTTCTTCCATGGTGGCGGCACCGTGTTGCCTTCCCACAGTTTGAGAGTTCCTGCTGCTCCATATCCTCACCAGAATTCGGTGTTGTCATCGTTCTGGATTTTGGCCATTGTATTAGGTGTGTAGTAGTATCTCATTTTAATTTACGTTGCCCTGATAACATACAATGTGGAGAACAATTTGGATGCTTACTTGCCATCTCTATATATTCTTTGGTGAGATGTCATAATGTTTTTAAAGAAGTTGATTAATTTTTAGTTTTCTAACTCCTCTGTCTTGAAATTGAGAACTGATTTGTTTGTATTTAATTACATGGCAATGTATAAAACAGAACCCTCTTGTATTTGAATATTTTGAGTTGGAAATCATAAAGTAAAAATTATGAAGCTTTATAAAAACTATAAGGTAGCACAGTCATTTCTAGGAAAATAGTATGTTGTTTTTCCAGGGACACAATGAAGAAGAAAAGAATATTGATCAATCTTTCTGACAGAGAGCATCAGTCTTTTTTTCAGATCATTAATATTACCTTGAATTATCTGAAGTTCAGATTTCTAGAGTTCAAATTAGGATGGTTTCTTTTTATTAATAGGTGGATGTAAAAAACAGTGGAAGTAGCATGGGAAAATTAAAAGTCTGTGTTAATTGGATGTATTAAAAATAGCCACAAAAATAAAATTAGCCTGTAGTTTTGTGAGACAGCATGCAGCTCTAAGGCAAAACAGTAAATGTTTTAATAGAGCTAAACTTTTAAGAATGGCCCATTTTTTGTTTGTTCTGTTTTTTTGCTATGATATCACAATGCTATTAGATATAGCTTTTGGGGGGAGTTGGCCTCACAATCATGGTACATTCTTTGAAATATTATCACTGGTAGCAAATTGCCATCTTCTAAAGTTATAATTTATTTTTACATGTTGATAAATTCTTCTCAGATATATGGAGGGATTGACTAGGCTAGGGAACACTAGTTTAGAAATCAATGCTTGGTGGACTTTAAGAATATTGATTTTCTTCTGTTACGTGAAAACTCATTTTGAAGATAATTCTGAAAGAGTAACTCCATCCCTTCCTTCTCTGTAGACATTGGTTTTGAGCTTGGTCATATGACATTCCTTGGCTATCGGCACACAAACCAAAATGACATTGGCCATACCTAAGCAGAATCTATGAATGTGCCTTCATGGCTGGGCTCTGTGTCTGTTTTGTTCCTGCCTTTCTCCAGGAGACAATGGCATTTTCAGAGAGTGGCTGCCACTTTAGACTGGGTTCCAGAATGAGAAGAAACGTGGAGTCTAATTGAGCCCTGTCATGCTCAGGAGAATGGATTAGAGCCACAATCAACCCATTGCTTTTATGTTACATGAGCAAGAAATTATTACTATTATTTTTGTAAGCCTCTAAGATATAGAACTTGTTTATTACTACAAAGATGGCCCAGTAAAGCAGTGGCAGAAGTGGCATGGTGCCAAAAAGAACCCTAAAATATAGGGATAGGAAGTAGACAGCAAGTAAACTGATACAAGAGGCAGGAGAGATAATGATCTAACTTACATATTAGTGAAATATTTGCTAAAACAATTGCCTATGATAAGTTGGAAGCACAAAATGCATCTAATGAACTTGTGACTTTGGACAGAGATGTAGAGCAGAATTTTCACAGCATAATTTGGTTGTTAGTAGCTAAATTCGATTAGATATTACAAGAAAGAATGAGGTAAGAGAATAATTGGCCCATTTCCAAGGATGAAAAAAGAGAGACAATGTCAACATTCTAGGAATGGCCGGTTGAAAGATGTATTTTTTTTCTCATCTCCTGCTAGTAAAACATTCTCAAATTAAGACAATCTCAGGGCAAAAACAAACAAACGAACAAACAAACAAACAAACAAAGTCAAAAGTTTGGCTATCACACCCTTTGTTAAGACCTCTTATTGGATTAAGATGAAATCAGAAAATCCTTTTAGTCGGACAAAAGATTTCAGAGAAATGACCCTACATGGGTTGCTATCCTGAGGAATAATGTTAATTGAGAGACAACTAAAATCAATGGTAGAACAGCACTATCCAATAGAAATATACTGCACATCGCATATGTAATTTAAAATTTTTTTTAATTTCATTTTAAAAAGTGAAAAAACAGATGAAATTAATTTCAATAATTTTATTAATTTTAATAAGTATATTTTGAGTGCAATACACATATACAATGTAACACAATTTCCACATGTAATCAATTTAAAAATATTAGCAAGTCCTTCTCCATTTTTTTTTTTTTTTTACTTGGTGTTGAAAAGCATGTGTGTACATCTCACTTCAGACTAGTCACATTTCAGATGCTCTATACCCAGATGTGGGGGTTGGCTGGACAGCAGAGTGAGGAAAGCTAGAAAGATGTGTTGATGTGGTTCTGGCAAATGGAATAACTGGAATAAAATACGCTTAGACCCACACACAAAGCCTACGGTTTTGAGAGCATTGTATTGTCAGAATGAATTAAAGGAGACCGTGATTCTTTGAAATGTAAACTGACCCTTTAACTTCTTTAACTTTCTATGGCAGTCTGAGAACAGTCTGAGACTTGTAATAACTGTATTCTGCTGAAAGAATGGAGTTGTTTGTTGCCATAGCAAAAGCTAACTAATGCAGGGAATATTGAACGTATTTTTAAAGGAAGCAGACCTTTAATAAGGTAGGCTTTTACTGTCAGACCATGCATAGCTTTCCCTCCTGACTTTGTTTTCTGCAGTATTTATGGAAAAAGTAGAAGTAAAGAGTAACATGAGACAATGGAAAAAGTTGGAAGATTGTTAGCAGAAAGACCTGGATTTGAATCTTAATCTTATTCTTTAAATATGTAATACTTACACTAGATACTGTTATAGCAAAGGTAATAGAAGCAGAGTCTTGAGAAACATTTGTACATTGGAGCTTGCTCTCTGGGAACGCGGCCACTGTATCAAGAAGTCTAAGAAAGACTGCTGACGACATTTGGCTTGGCCCACAGCCATCCCCAGAATCAAATGTGGAAGTGAGCTGCCTTAGACTATTCAGCTTAGACCATTCAGCCACATGAATGATCCCAGTCAAGTTAGCAGAAGACCTGTCCATCTGAGCCCATTCCAACGTGCTAATTCACAGAACTACGAGCAAATAAAACTGTTGTTTTAAGCCACCTGGTTTGGGGGTAAACATTTGCGACACAGCGACTAGATAACAGATACATTTGACTTCAGGCATGTTATTTAACCGCTTGATCAGTTTCCTCATCTATAAAACAACGCTAATGTTAGTTACTTCAGTGTTGTCATATGGTAATGCCAGGCATATGGAAGGTTCTTAAAACAGCGTAATATGTTCTTTCCCTTTTTCTTCCCTCTTCCTCTCTCCTGTTGTCCTACTTTTCCTTCCTTCACACTCTCCTCCTACCAGTGGCGTTGTACAAACAATATTGTTGAAATCCATGGGTAGCCTACTAAGATGACTACTTCAAAGGCTTCATTTGGATAAGTCAACACTAACGAGTTGCTATAAAATTAGCCACATTCCATTATAGACACATTTTTGATAAAAATCTCATTAAATGCAAGGGGCAAAGTACATCTATTCCTGTAAATATTGCACTAAAATCTTCTAGGTGATATATTTCTCTAGTAGTCATGATGTTTCTCATCAGTAGTATGAAATCTGTAAGCTTTTGTGTCTAGTCTTGTTTCTATGCCAGAAAAAAAAAATCTTTCTTTGGCAAAGCCAGTAACTAACAAGACATTCTTTATTCATCCAACTTAATAAAAATTTGTAATCAGTGAATAAGAATAATTTGCCTAAAAAAAAATGGGTCTAGGATTGAATGACTCATGCAAAAATTTTGTTTTCTTTCTGTGCTTTATGAAGTAATTTCATAATACATAATTATTTTAAATATTTTATAAACTACATTGACTTTTTAATAAGGATTTCTAATTATCCAATACTGTTTCTAGAAAGATTTGCCGAATGTGTAGTATATGTGTGATGAGTCATTTGTCATCTGAAAGCTTGTGAAGAAACCCTCATTCCTAAAAATAGGGTCCTCATAGATTTGATACCAGCTGCAATTTTTCACTTGAGACATTTCCTTTTATACCTCTGACTCCACTTTTGGTAAATCATGATACATAACTATATAAAATATCACATTATCTAAAAAAACGGAATAAAAGTGCCAACTGTACCACATCAAACACAGTACACTATGCACTAAAAAATTAAGCTAGAAAGTGAATTTTAAGATTAGGAAGATTAAATTTTTAGTTTTTCTTACTCTTTCCTCCAGTGTCTCCCACCTTACCACTCTACCCCCATTTCTTGGAAATTTATGAGATCTGGTGTATACTGACAGTAGGAGAAAAATCAATCATTAGCACAATAAGAACAATTTTTTAAAATTTTTCTTGGGTTGAAGATTTCACAGCAGTACAATAACTCATTCATTCTTGTACATCCAAAGGATAAAACCCTAACAATATATCTTAACTTTAACATTTCCTATTTAGGAGACAATCAGGTTAGGAGGCATAGAGAAATCTCTTAGACTATCTTATGAATAGCTTCCCAATTACATGGCAAAGTGTGGAGCATGAATTGATACAAAAATGTATCAATTCATACAAGAATGTTACAATTTTAATGTAACATCAAATTCAGGTGAAAAGTTACATAAGTTGCAAATTGTTGTGCCATTTCCACAAATCTAAAATATTGCAAGATAATGAGATTGTTTCATTTTTGGTGTACCCCTGTTAGCATCTCAAAAAAAAAAAATCCACAGATTGACTCCATCTTAGATTTTGATAGGTGCCCCCCTCATGCCTTCATCAAAAATGTTGTGGTCCAATCTAATCAAACCACCATTTTACAAGAATTTATAAACAAGCAAACAAACAACACAAAAACAGAACAAAACAAACAACATGGTTCTTATCCTCCTTAGCACAATTTTTTCAAATAACTGTGATGTGGTTTTTTTTGCAAGATTTGCTGGGTAACAGAGCACATGCTTCAGGTTTATTAAGTTTATCCTGAAATGCTGTTCCTGCCCAGGAAATGTTTTTATGTTGCAAGTCAGCCCAGAGTCAACACTGTGGTATCATAGATAGTTATGGTTAAAGGGTTTCAAAATGATCCAAATCTCTCTGGTCAAAATCTCTAAGTCAATAGATGAGAAACTGGTTCCTAAGACATTAGTGTGCTTTCCCAAGATCACACAGTTTTGAGAAACAAAAGCAAAACAAAACCAAAACAAAACATAAACCCACAGAATCTCTCTTGTTACAAGGTACAAGGCACTTCACCAGAGCTTTGCCAGGTGGGATAATTTTGCTAGCCTCGGTAATTGTTTCTTGAAAGCTTCACTGAAACAAGTGGTACCGGTATAAGCAGAATAAACTCTAGAACCCATATAAAATCCACAAGAGATCCCTTTATTTCTTATGCTGGACTTGAATGACTGGTCATTCTGATCTAATGGCAGCCATGCTGACACTTTAAGGGACCAAGCCACTTGAATGAAGCTGAGCAGACAGGTTGTTTTTGCTTCTCAGTACATACATGTCCTCCTGATAAATCTCTGATTTCAGTTACATAAACAGATATATTTTTTCTCTTTGATGTATGTATTTTTTTTTTTTTTAGTTTAAATAAGTTTGTGTTCGGTTTTCTGTCACATGGAAAGTGTCCTGACACATGAACTCTACATAATTTACTCAATTATTAGAATAATATTAGACTTTTAGGTCTTTCTAATATAGTGACAATGTTAAACCAAACGCTTTGTGTAGAAGTTCTTGTTTGTATTTCAGGATTATTTCCCTAGGAGAGATACAGGAGAGATTCTTAATAATGGACTTCTTGAATATGAGAGATTCTTAAATACAGAATTAGTGGGCCAAGAAAAATGAATATTTTTAAATACTCTTTATACCTATTTCACAATTGTCTTCTAAAAATGAACAATTTTTATTTTTATTGGAACTATATGGACTGATCTTTCTTAAGAAAATTTTGCTAGACTTGAATACTGTAATTAAAAACAAAATAATTGTTTCTAGTTTGAGCCAAAGCCAGCACCTCATTTTCAAAATGGAAAGCTGACTTTTTAACTGGTGATTTAGGTTTCTTTCAGATGGATAACATATATGAATAATGAAAGGATGTTATATATGAATATATATAATGAAAGTTATAGCAAAACCATTCAATTCTAAACAGTGGGCCAAAGTCTCTAACTTTATACCCAAAATATCGCTAACTGTAGGGAAAGGCAGAGTGAGTCCATTTGGGGTAGGGTGGGGTGGGGTGGGGCAAAGAGCAGTGAAACCCACCAAAAACAGATATTTCTTCAAAATCAAATTTTATTTTTAAAAGTTATTTGACATTTGCTTTCTACTTTCTTTCAGAACTAGATATATTTGTAATCTGAAAGTAATGATTCAAATTTTTATCATACTTTTGCTTCCAATTATTTATATTCAAAAAGTATGGGTAATTCAGTTTGAGAACCCCAAATAGAATGAGACTAGATAACCAGCTATTTTGAAATATGGAAATCATACAAACCACCAAGAAACAGCAGAAAGATGTCATCTGGAAAGGTGAAGCACTTCAAAGAGCAAATAAGTTAGAATTGAATATTCTTTTTCATTTTGACCCAATTTTATATCCTGATGAATAAATACCTTTTATATAGTTAGTGACAAACCCCAGTGGGACAAGGGAAGCCGAACTGTAGAGCTACTCTACTGTTTTCTATGTGTATATTTCCTTCTGTAATTGTAAGTGGACATCCTGTATAACCATACGTCGCAGCCTTGCAGGTTGACACGAGAAGATGTAATTAGTGACAGAGATGTGAGAGACGGTGTGATCACGGACAATTTTAAGTATATGTTGTGGGTAGCACAAACATCTGTGGAATAGAATAAGAATAATTTACCTCAATTTAGAGGCAAGAAGTCTTAAATTAAGCCTGCTTAAAGTTGCAAAGAAGTATAATATCTTCTTGACAAGGCTCAAGAAGCCCCAGGTTGTTGTTGAAACTGTTTTTAATCCTGTTGCCTGCTACCTATTATATACTTCATTCTACAGAATTAAATTATTTCACTATGGGAAAAAAAAAAACACATTTCTAATCCTATAATCATGATTCTAGAAGTAAATTTTTCTTGGAGATGCAGTTTCTGTGGAAACATTCTTTTCTTGTGACGTTGTCACAGCAGATAATTATCATGAACAGAAGACATTGTCCTATAGGGAACAGAGCCTGTGCATTACCTGATCTAAGCTAGTGTTTTCTGACATTTGAGTAAATTAGTAATACTGTGCTTTCTGGGGAAAAAAAAACATAAAAAACTTCCATCTTTGCTAAAATGTAATTTTAAAAATTAAATGTAAGGAAAGAATAGAATGTTTTGTTTTTTTTCTTTTTTCGGATGCACTGACTTATTGAGTAGGCTCATTCTCTGATAATTCTGCAGTGAATAACACTCATACTAATATCCTGATCATCCTCAAACAATAGCCATTGTCATGGTAACTACCTATCCTGGGAAAACAAACAGTGCAGATGAGCTTCTTCCATAGCTTTAATTATGCAAATAGAAAATTGAAAGAGTACATTTTAAGTAGTCAGTTTCCTATTTTGACTAAAGCTAAATGACTCAAGCAGTTGTCCACATCTGACTGTCAATATGTGGACTGTGTCAACACCATTACATCTGTCTGGATTTGTCTTGACGTTCAATACTGGAAACAGTTTAAATTTCTGCTTAATATTTTACCTTACACACAGTAACAGAGTTCAGTTCAGTTGCTTTAATCGGTTATTCTGAATGCTATTTTCTGGATTCAGTGCATGTGAATAGTAAGGGACCTCTATGAGGCAAATGCTGATTTTTCGCTTCTAATACAATCTGTTTGATAGATGGACAGAAAAAGTTACAGCTGCTATTACGGACCTATTTATTCATTCGTTTGATATTTATAAAGCACCTGGAATATGTACTGGATGGAATCAAGGGTATTCAGGTGAAAAGTAGATGTTTATCCCCTCAGCATTTAGGCCTCGGAGGAAGCATAGATGAAACAACTAATGACATGCTGGTATGGTCTACGTGCACATCACTGGTGTGAGTTTTTTGTGGTGAACGAAGCATGTTCAAGTATATGCTCTGTGCTATCATCATGAGATCTTGCAGATTGGATAAAAGGTTCAGAGTGGAGAGAAGTAGGAAATTAAGAAAAGAAAGGTTAGGAATCGGTCGTTCTTTAAAAGTATGTTGTTTAATCTCCACATATTTGCAGGTTTTCCTGCTTTCTTTTTGCAGTTGATATCCAATTTCAAAGCCTTGTGATCAGAGAATATGCTTGGTATGATTTCAGTCTTCTTAAATTTGCTGAGGCTAGTTTTATGTTCCAGTATGTATGGTCTATCCTTGAGAATGTTCCATGTATGCTAGAAAAAAATGAACACTCTGATGTTCTAGGATGAAGTGCTCTATAAATGTCAATTATGTCAATGTCATCTAATGTGTCATTGAGGGTTGCTATTTCTTTATTTATTTTCTGTTTGGATGATCTATTCATAGCTGTTAATGATGTATTTAGGTCCCCTACTATAATTGTGGTTTGGTCAATTTCTCCTTTAGTTCTGTTAGTAATTGTTTGGTATATTCCAATGCTCCCTGATTGGGGGCATAAATATTGATGACTGTTATGTCTTCTTGTTGTATAGTCCCCTTTATCACTACATCTTTGTCTCTTGTTATCTTTTTCACCCTGAAGTCTGTTTCATCTGATATCAGTTTGGTTACACCTGATTTTCTCAAAATACCATTTGCTTGGAGTATCAATTTCCACCCTTTCATTTTGAGTCTATGTTTGTCCTTGTAGCGGAGATGTGCGTCTTGGAGGCATTGACCAAAACACAATTACAGTAGGGGACCTAAATACATCATTGACAGCTATGGCTAGACCATCCAAACAGAAAATAAATAAAGAAATAGCAGCCCTAAATGACACATTAGATGAAAATTACATAATTGACATTTATAGAGCTCTTCATCCTAGAACATCAGACTATGCATTCTTTTCTAGTGTACATGGAACATTCTCAAGGATAGACCATATACTGGGACATAAAGCTAGCCTCAGCAAATTTAAGAAGATTGAAATCATACCAAACATATTCTCTGATCACAAGGCTTTGAAATTGGATATCTACTGCAAACAAATAAAAAAAGCAGGAAAACCACAAATATGTGGAGATTAAACAACATACTTTTAAAGAACAACTGGGTCAAGGAAGAAATAAGATACATAGAAACAAATGAGAATGAAAATATATCCTACCAAAATTTGGGGGATGCAGCGAAAGCAGTTTTAAGAGGGAAATTTATATCATTACAGGCCTATCTCAAGAAACAAGAAAAATCCCAGATAAATAACCTCACATTACACCTTAAAGAACTAAAAAAAGAAGAACAAATGAAACCCAAGGTCAGCAGGAGGAACAAAATAATAAAAATCAGAGCAGAACTAAATGAAATAGAGAACAAAAAGACAATAGAAAAAATTAATGCGACAAAGAGCTGGTTCTTTGACAAGATTAATAAAATTGAACATCTCTTGGCTAGTCTCACTAAGAAAAAAAGAGCAAAGACACAAATAAACAAAATCAGAAATGAAAGAGTGGAAGTTATCACAGATGCCACAGAAATACAAAGGATTATCCAAGAACACTATGAAGGATTATATGCCACCAAATCCAATAACCTAGAAGAAATGGAACATCCTTAGAAACATATAGCCTTCCTAGGCTGAATTACGAAGATTGGAAAATCTAAATAGACCAATCACCAGTAAGGAAATTGAATCATCATCTGAAACCTTCCCAAAAGCAAAAGTCTGGGACCAGATGGCTTCACTAGTGAATTCGACCAAACCTTCAAAGAGGATCTTATACCTGTCCTACTCAAACTCTTCCAAAAAATTGAAGAAGAGACAGTACTCCCTAACTTTTTTTATGAGGCCAACATTATCCTCATACCAAAACCTGGTAAGGACAACACAAAAAAAAGAAAACTACAGACCAATATGTCTGATGAAAACAGATGTAAAAATCCTAAACAAAATTCTAGCAAATCAAATGCATCAGTGCATTAAAAAGATTATTCATCACGACCAAGTGGGGTTCATCCCAGGGGCACAAGGATGGTTCAACATATGCAAATCCATCAATGCGATATATCACATAAACAAAATAAAGGACAAAAATCATATGATTATATCAATTGATGCAGAAAAAGTATTTGACAAGATACAATATACATTTAGGATTAAAACACTTAATAAAATAGGTATAGGAGGAAAATACCTTAACATAATAAAGGCCATATATGACAAACCCTCAGCTAATATCATAATTAACAGTGAAAAACTGAAGCTCTTTGATCTATGTTCAGGAACACGACAAGTCTGCCCTGTGTCACTTCTCCTTTTCAAGATAGTGTTGGAAGTCCTCGCCAGAGCAATCAGGCAAGAGAAAGAAATAAAAGCCATCCATATTGGGAATTAAGAAGTTAAATTGTCACTTTTGCAGATGACATGGTGCTCTATACAAAACCCTAAAGACTCCACCAAAAAGCTATTAGAAACAATAAACGAATACAGTCAAGTTGCCGGCTACAAAATCAACAAACAAAAGTCCATTGCATTCCTGTATACCAACAATGAAATCTCAGAAAAAGAAATTAAAAAAAACACACAATTCCTTTTGCAATTGCAACAAAAAGAATAAAATACCTAGGAATAAACTTAACTAAGGATGTGAACGACCTATATGCTGAAAACTGACATTTTTAAAAGAAATTGAAAAAGACATAAAGAAATGGAAAGACATTCCGTGCTCATGGATTGGAAGAATCAACATAGTTAAAATGGCCGTATTACCCAAAGCAATATACAGATTTAATGCAGTCCCCATCAAAATCCCAATGTCATTTTTAAAAGAAATAGAACAAAAGATCATCAGATTTGTATGAAACCACAAAAGATCCCAAATAGCCAAAGCAATCCTAATAAAAAAGAACAATGCTGGAGGTATCACACTCCCTGACTTTAGCTTGTACTACAGGGCAACATAATCGAAACAGCATGGTATTGGAAAAAAAAACCAGACACACAGACCAATGGAATAGAATTGAGAACCAAGAAATAAACCCACATAAAAATGGACAGATAATTTTTGACAAAGAAGCAAACAACATACAATGGAGAAAAGACAGCCTCTTCAATGCATGGTGCTGGGAGAATGGGAATGCCACGTGCAAAAGAATGAAACTAGACTGCTATCTGTCACCATGTACCAAAATTAACTCAAAATGGATCAAAGACCTAAACATAAGTCCTGAAACAATAAACTGCGTAGAAGAAAACATATGTACTAAACTTACGGGCTTTGGGTTCAAAGAGCATTTTATGAATATGACTCCAAAGGCAAGGGAAGTAAAAGCTAAAATAAATGAATGGGACTATATCAAACTTAAAACTTTCTGCACAGCAAAAGAAACCATAGACAAAATAAAGAGGCAACCAACCGAATGGGAGAAGATTATTGCAAATAGCACCTCCGATAAGGAGCTAATATCCAAAATATACAAGGAAATCATACAATTCAACAACAAAAAAACAATCCAATTAAAAAATGGGCAGAGGACCTGAATAGACATTTCTACAAAGAGGACATACAAATGGCCAGCAGACACATGAAAAAAATGTTCAACATCACTAACCATCAGAGAAATGCAAATAAAAACCACAATGAGATATAACCTCAAACCAGTTAGAATGGCTATCATCAACAAGACAAACAGTAACAAGTGTTGGAGAGGCTGTGGAGAAAAAGGAACCCTCATACACTGTTGGTGGGAATGCAGACTGGTGCAGCCGCTATGGAAGGCAGTGTGGAGGTTACTCAAGAAATTAAGAATAGAATTACCATATGACCCAGCAATCCCTCTCCTTGGTATCTACCCAAGAAATCTGAAAACATTTATCCATAAAGACATATGTGCTCCAGGGTTCATTGTAGCTTTATTCACGGTGGCCAAGACATGGAAATGACCAAAATGTCCTTTGAAAGATGAATGGATAAAGAAGCTGTGGTATATATACACAATGGAATACTATTCAGCGGTAAGAAAAGATGAAATAGTACCATTTATTGACAACATGGATGGATGTTGAGATTATAATGTTAAGCAAAATAAAAGTCATACAGAAAAAGTAGAACATCACATGATTTCACTGATATGTGGTCTATGAAACTGAAAACAACAAAAGAACAAGACAAATAAATGAAGAAACAAAACTCATTGAGATAGACAATAGGTTAGGGGTTACCAGGGGATAAGTGGGGCTCTAGAAGGGGGTAAATGGGGTCTAATATATGGTGATGGAAAGAGAACTGACTCTGGGTGGTGAACACAATGTTAGATATAGGTAATGTACTACAGAATTGTACACCTGAAATCTTTGTAACTTTACTAACAATTGTCACCCCAATAAACTTTAATTAAAAAAAAAGAAAGAAAGATTAAGGAAGCCAGTAGTAGGCCCATTGGAAGCCATGTTGAATTTACATGAATGACCTGGATAATTATAAATCAATTCATGGGTGGTTATTTCTCCTCCTCCTTCAAGTGGAGATTTTGTAGAGTGGTTCAGAAAATCAGAAAACGTAAGAAATAAGATATTCCTGAAGAAATAAAATGAGGGCTAGATCGTTTATCGTAATTCAAGAATTAACGTCGTAACTCTCTTTGAAAATCTGAGCACTTAAGAGTCATATGGCAGATAACACACACACACACACACACACACACACACACACACACCAGGATGGAAAGAAAGACACAAAGATAGCATAGTTAAGGAAGTGATTTCTAGTCTGCCTAATCCGATAGGTGCTATGATGAAGGCTTTTCTAATAACAATTGCAAAACTGGAATCACATAAGCCAGAGATAGTAGGGATGGAGGACTTAAGCATGTGCTGAATGTATCACTCTACTAATAGCAGAGGATTTGGTATATTCTTAACTGTTCTTGAAAAGTAACAAGAACATGGAGAAAATAGCTGCTTTGGGGTAATTCTGACAAATATAGAGGAAATTATTAGACATATAGGTGGGAGGTAGCTCTTAGAGAAAAGAAACATGTTATATTGGAGAAGCATATAGCAAAGAAGAAACTACTGAACATTAACATAGAAGATATGCTTATCTTCCTGAAAATACATTGTAAAAATATAAGGCATGACAAGATTAACTGTTTTGATGAGAGTAATCTTTACAAGGCAATTTGGTTCAAGAGTATTTAGAGATTTGATAAAATTGACTTGTAAGTATAAGTACACCTAACCTAATACAAAGGAAAGTTTTTAATTAATATCAAAATTTTAAATAACCATAACCAACCTAAAGTTAGAAAGAGTTAACTACAGTTTAAAAAATATGGCAGGGACTTGAATAAAGAGTGTCTAGAAGGCAAAGACAGAAGAATTTGACACTTCCTTAAAATGATACAAACAAGAAAACATTTTGAGCTCATGTTTTACCTGAGAAAAGGAGCAAACATAGGATTGGTATATTACCTGTGAGAAGATGGCATAGTAGTACAAAATGGGAAAAAGAAAGCAAAACAAATTGACAATGATCTTCAAAACCGGAAGAAAGAGAGTATTTCATTAAGGAGTGATTGAGGCTCAAGATGAGGAGGTGTTAGGAGAATGTCAAGTTAATCAATTAACTATTCTAGGACCAGGGGCTGGTAAGGACTAGCCAAAGACATGGAGGAAATTGTCAGTATTCTCCGAAAGAATTCTGGACAAGTGGTACAGACAGTATGGGATCAGAGAATACGCAAATGTTGACAATGAGAAAGAATATGAATTAGTGAAATTACATTTCTGAAAGCTTGATATTAATATTCAATTTATTAATTTGTGGTTGGTATACTTTAGAAAAAAAAGACTCTGATCACTATGTGTTGACACTGAGAAAGACTGCTGTTGTCATGGTATTTGGATGGAGATGAGGCCTTGGGAGGTAATTTAGATTTAGATGAGGTCCTAAGAGTGGAACTCCCATGATGAGAATTGAGCCCTTAAAGGAAAAGGAAAAGACCAGAGCTCTCTCTCTCTTCCCACCACGTGAAGATACAGCAAGAAGACATCTATTTACAAGACAGGAAGCAGGCCTTTACCAGATACTGAATCTGCTAGCGCCTTTATCTTGGACTTCCCAAACTCCAGAACCATGAGAAATTAAGGTTTGTTGTTCAAGACACTCAATCTATAGTATTTTGTTACAGCAGCCTGAACTAAAATAAGGAGCACTATGTTATAGTTTCTTCCTTTATCCTTCTCTACTTATAGTTTTTTCCTTTATCCGTCTCTATCCCCACTTAACTACAAATAAAACAGTTCCTATTCATATATTTAGCCTTCATATATGGTGCATTGCCCAGAAATAAGTGTTCCATGGATTTTTTTGAATGAAAAAGTAAGTGAATGAACACTAGAAATGCTGTCCTGCAGAAGAGGAAGTTAATTCATTTTCTATTGCCACAGATGACATAATGTTGAAAAGTGAGCAGACAACTACAGTTTTTTGTTTGTTTGTTTGTTTTAAAGGAGCTATTACTGTGTACCAAGAGCTGTGAGGACTGGATTATGATCTCCCTTCCACAAGTGAGAAAACACAAGTTTAAGAAAGGCTAAACTGTTGTCATGGTCTCACAGGTAGGAAGTGAAAAATTTAGGATTTGAGAGCAGATATATAATGACTATATTCAGATGTTCAATGCCTACGAATGAGTCTTCTTTTCTATGGTAATTAGCATGAAAGGAAGATTTTCGTAGTAATTAAGCTTTCAGGAAATTTTTTGGGCTATCTTAGAAAGTCTCCAAGAAAAATTGGAAGACCAGTAGGAATTAGTGTATCTATTTTAATAGCCTCCAAACAAGATGCTAAAAACAGGGTACAGAAATCTGTGAATTTAAATTAGAAAAGTATCAGGGGGATCACTTCACAGACTGTGTAGATGCCTGACCAATATGCTATACGTCTGAACACCTAAGAATAATATGGCAATGTATGATCTCTATCTATCTATCTATCTATCTATCTATCTATCTATCTATCTATCTATCTATCTATCTATCTATCTTTCTATCTATCTATCTGGCCACAGGATGTGGAGTACAGCATAGGAAGAGAGTCAATGGTATTATAACAGCTACGTATGATGTTAGAGTGGTATGTAGTAGATGGGGGGTGGTTATCACTTTGTGAGGGGTGTAAATGTCTTAACTAGTACATTGCTTTGTACACTTGAAATGAATAATAAATAAATACATAAATAATAAATACATAAATGTATAAATTAGCAATGTATTTATCCTAAACTAAGCAGATGTTAGCTAAGAAGGAAGAAAACCCTATATATTAGGGATTTTAAATTGATATAGCTTTGGCATCAGGTGATTCCAGAGGTAGTAGACTTGCAGGTAGACTTCCCATTGAAGAAGTAGATGTATTTTCTCTCCCAAAATATAAAAGTTTATCTGATAATTCTTAAGGGGAAATATCTTTAAGGTAAAATAAAAATAAGAAAAACAATAGTAAAAGCAGCAAACGAGAACAGCAAGATCTATTGTTTTCATGGCTTCTAGCTCAACCTCCAGAAGGTTGGTATTGACATAAGAAGGTCAATATTACACAAGCATCATTTCATCAAGTTATCAACATTTCCAGAAAGACAGCATAGAAAGTTAGATTGTAATAGAAATAAGCCCTGAGAGACGAAAATGCTCATTCTCAAATCACTTATGGAGTAAAGAAATCAGGAGCTTTCACTGAGTCTTGTATTCAGTGGTGGTGGTGGTGGTGCTGGTAATATGCACCTAAGTATATTTTTTCCGATAGAATATTACTTTCAGTAGCCAATAATGAATGCTAGGTGTTACATTATAAATTTTCTCAAACTTATTGATCTGCCAAAGACTAGGAGAGATCCTAGTGCTTCGCTACTCAAAATATGATCTGTGGAACTGTAGCGGTGGTATTTCCTGAGAGCTTGTTAGGAATGCAGACTTCTAGAGGAATCCTCAGATACACTAAATCAAAATCTGCATTTTAACACAACGTTTCCCACTCTAGTGACTCCCTGAGTGTCTGCATCACTCAGCTTGTGTAAGGCAAAGCCTTTATCAGTGGCTGAACCTTAGGGGAACCCGCAGGTGGCAATAGACCTCAAGGTGTGCTGCTTTCTTATGGAGCTTCTCCAGACCCAGTACTGGTGACAACTGTCCTCAGTTCACAGCGTGGCCTCTCTCACATGCTTCTAGGGTTAGCACAGGCAGAGAACAACTGCAGATCACTTTGTAGCTCCTATCAGGTAGTCCACGGCTAGTCACAGGGAGTGGGTGACCTGGGCCTGCACTGGAGCCCCTCCCATGAGGTTCCAGAATCAGTATACTTGAAGGTTGGCTTCAGAGCACAGCAGAGCACCATCTGATTAGCTCTACAAGTGGCACACACAAAGGATGGTCTCAATACGCACCAAAGCCCGCTGGGGCAAATCCCACTCAGTAGGGTAAGCCCCCCTGCACAGTAACCTGTAAGCTGTGGATATGACCAAACCCCATAGCCAGTCGGCCTAAGGGTCAGTTCCACCCACTGATGTGCCAAAGGTAATCAAGGTTCAAAAATAACAGAGGAGCTCACACAACCCACACAAATGACACTCCTGGAGCACCCAGCACAAATGATCAGGGAGACTGTGCCACTGGGCCCCAAAGGGCACCTACTACGTAAGGCCACCCATCCAAGATTAGAAGATGTAGCAGATCTACCTAATAAATAGAAACAAACACAGAGAGGCAGCCAAAATGAGGAAAAAAATACATCCCACATGAGAGAATAGGAGAAAATTCCGTAAGAAGAACTAAAAAAAAAAAAAATGAAGGCATACAACCTACCACATACAGACTTTAAAACAATGGTTATAAGGATGCTCAAGGAACTTAGAACTTCAACAAAGAGAGAGCAAGTATAAAAAAGTCCATAGAAACCATAAAAAAGAATTAGTCACAATTGAAGAATATAATCACTGAAATGAAGAATGCATTAGAAAAAATCACCAGCAGACTAGATAAAGCAAAGGATCAAATCAGCAATTTGGAAGAAGGTAGCAGAAAACACCCAATCAGAACGGCAAAAACAAAAAATAAAATAAGGATAGTTTAAGAGATATCTGGGACAACATCAAGCATACCTACATTCACAGCATAGGGTACCAGAAGGAGAACAGAGAGAGCAAGGGATTGGGAACCTATTTGAAGAAATAATGACCGAAAACTTTCCAAATCTACAAGCCCAGACTTCTCAGAAAGTCCCAAGCATGATGAACCCAAACAGGCCCACACTAAGACACATTATAATTAAAATGGCAAAGGTTAAAGAGAGAATCCTGAAAGCAGCAAGAGAAAGGCAAGTAGTAACTTATAAGGGAGCTCCCATAAGATTTTCAGCTAATTTCTCAACAGAAATTTTGCAGGCCAGAAGGGATTGGCATGAAATAATCAAAGTAATGAAAAGCAAGGACCTACAACCAAGATTACCATATCAAGCAAGACTATCATTTAAAATCAAATGACAGATAAGGAGCTTCCCAGACAAGAAAAAAACTAAAGAAGTTCACCCCCAAACCAGTATTACGAGGAATGTTGGGCTACATATATATATCAACAATTACTTTCAATGTAAGTGGATTCAATATTCCAATCAAAAGACATAGGAGGGCTGAAGAGATAAGAAAACAAAACCAGTACACATGCTGCACACAAGAGACTTACTTCAGATTGAAAAACACTCAGACTGAAAGTAAAGGGAAGAAAAAAAAAATATTTCATGAAAATGGAAATGGAAAACAAAAACAGAAAAAACTGGGAACCTGGGTTGACAATACTTATCCAGACAAACTGGACTTTAAAACAAAGGCTATAACTAGAGACAAGGACCCAGTAATCCCACTTCTGGATATTTATCCAAAGAAACCGAAAATGTTACTTGCTACTTCGGGGTGACAGGTGCATCCATATGTTCACTGCAGCATTGTTTACAATGGCCAAGATGTGGAGGCAGTCTCAGTGTCCATCGGTGGATGAATGGATAGAATGGAGGTGTACATATGTACAGTGGAATCTTGCTCAGCCATGGAAGGGAATGAATTCTTGTAATCTGCAGCGGCACGGATAGACCTGGAGAGTATTGAGCTGAGTGGAGTATGTCAGACAGCGAAAGACAGAAGCAATGTGATTTTGCTTATATATGGAATCTAAAGAAGAAAACAAACAAACAAAACAGAAATAAACTCATAGATACAGAGAACATTTAGATGGTTGCCAAATGGAGGAGATTGGGGGGTAGGTGAAAAAGGAAGGGATTGAGTACAAATTGGTTGTTACAAAGCGTTATGGGAATGTAGGGTACAGCATAAAGAGTATGGTCAATGATATTGTAATAACTATGTATGGTGTCAGATGGGTACTAGATTTATTGGGGTGATATATGGGAGGAGAGTCTAGGGCAGGGTGATACAAGTGAAAGGATTAAAAAGTACAAATTGGTAGTTACAGAAAAGTCATGGGATGTAAAGCAAAGCATAGGGAATGTAGTCAATGACATGGTAATAACTATGTATAGTGCCAGGTGGGTATTAAACTAATCACAGAAGCACTTCTTAAAATACATAAGTGTCTAGCCACTATGCTGTACAACCGAAACTAATATAACATAACATTGAATGTCACCTATAATTAAAAATCTAAAGGGGGAAAAATGTGAAGGGGAATAAGAGGTTCAGATTTCCAGGTAAAAAACAAATAAGTCATGGGGATGTAATGCCTGGGGAATGTAGTCAATACTATTGCGATAGTGTGGTACGGTTGTTGGACTTATCATGGTGATCACATCTTTAGGTCTATAAATGTTGAATAACTGTGCTGTACACCGGAATCTATTATTGTATGCTAGCTGTATTTTTTATGGAAATCTTTTTAAAATATGCATTTTAACACGATCTGAGGTTAATTGAGAATGGGAGAGATTAAAATACACTGTTCTACAGCACCTGACTCAGTTAAGATCTCTACTTTCCTTCCTTTCTGCCTAGAAGGTTTGTATTATATCGGTTTTTCCCACCATTTGCAGATTTCTCCCCCTAGTGTGTAAAATGAGTCCTTTAGTAACGATATGCAGTTGTTTTGAGTTATAATTAAAAGTGATGGGTTCTAGGTATATTGTATGAATGGCACATAGACCTCTGAGCCTTCTGCTGTCCATGGATTCCCTCTTAGATACCTATTTGGAGATCGGATCTGGGGCTATGTGCACTACATACATACATACATACATACACACATGCCATTAGCATACAACATAAAGTGAAAAGTGAAAAAAATACAACATAAATGCTCTTTGGTATGATGAATGATTTTAGGCAGTTTTCACAAACTCCTTTTGTCTTCTACCTACAGTGAGAATAAGACTCAATGCCGTGAGGAATGAAATCACTGCTTTGGCAAGAAATATGATCTGCATTATGACTCAGAACTCAGCAGAAAATGGTCCTTCTTACACTAATACCTTTGCAGCTTTGAGCTGGCTATGCCATCTGTATCAGTCAAGTGTTACTGTGTAACAAACACATCAGACATAATTTATTACCTCCTGACTCAGTGGGTAAACAATTTGGACTGGCTCATTGGAGCCATTCTATCTATCTTGTCTGGGTTCATTCAAGCCACTACAATCAGCTTATGAACTATATGGAGAACTGATTGAGCCTGGATAGCCTTATCCATATCTGGCTTTTGGCTAGGGTGAACAAGCTACATGTCTTCAGCAGGTTCACTCAAGCTTTTTCACGTGGAATCTGCATTCATAAAGTAGTAAGTCCCAATGAAAAAACACTTTTCATGCTTCTGCATGAATCATGCTTGCTGATATCCCGCTAGCTAAAGCAAGTCACAAGACCAAGTCCAGATTTTAGGGGCAAAAATATACATTCTGTCACTTAACACATGCTATAAAATACTGATTTTATAATTAAAAAATGCCATTTTTTTCTCAATTTACTACATCCTCTCTCTATTCCAAAATAATGAATAGGTTTTACAAACTTGTACCTCTTTTTATGTAAACATCTTACTGTTATCAGTAAAGAACCCCATGTCAATGAAACTGTTATGGGACAGAAATGTCATAAGAGCGCTAAGATCATGGAATACGGTGAGGGGCAGAGGGCGTGACTCTGAGGAGGATCAGGAAAGGACCCTTTATTATTTTTCTCTGAAAGTCCAATTCCTTACTTTTACTCTGGGAAATCTATATTTGTGAGTGGAACTCTACTTTGTCTTGTTTATACCACTTCTGTTGCATCAATAAAATCCGCACCTGTTTGTTCTGGCATTGAGAGCAGCTGTCTACTCTAGCAGTATTTCCCACCTGGGTAGCTGAGCTGTCTCTCAGTGTCAGACACCTTTGTCAGTCTTGGTGGGAAACGAGCATCTTGGCTAATTTGGGTGCTTCCCTTTGCATTTCATGAAATAGGACAGAAAAGGAAGTGTTTGATTCCCAAATGCATACTGTGAGAAGTTTCCTACGACACCCTGTGGGTGAGAACAGCATCAAAGAGGAGGTGGATGGTGCATGATATGGAAAGGCATTAATAATTGAAGTGAATTGTGAGGTAGAAAAAAGAATAGATACCAAGAGACATTGATTGTGTCATAGTAACCATATGAGCAAAAGCCTTCATAGTTTATATGGTGGAAAATACCTGATTTGTGTGAAAAAATTAAGATATCACTTTCCTATGTTGGACTCTGTGTACCTGAAATAGGTATAGGTATAGTTATAGGTAGAGATATTATGTATACCAGGGATGGATATGTGTGTGTGTGTGTGTGTGTGTGTGTGTGTGTGTGTATGTATATGATGGGGGTTGTTTTTGAGATTTATCAATGTTATTGCATGTATCAATAGTTTTCTCTTGTTATTGTTGAGTATACTCTATTGCATAAATATTTCACAGTTTTTTTCCATTTACATACAATTGACATTTGAGCTGTGTCTAGTTGTTGACTATTATGCATAAAATTGCAATGAGTAATTTTGTATAAGTCTTAGTGTAAATATAAGTTAATTTCTCTCGAGTAGGTACTTAGGAGTACGATTACTAGGTAATATAGGGAAATGTATAAATAAGTACATAGGAAACTGCCAGACTATTTTCTGAAGTGATTATATAATTTTTAATCCTTTCTGGTCGGGTATGAGAGTCTTGCTTGCTCTATATCATTATTAACATTTGGTATTGCTAGTCTTTTTAATTCTAGTCGTTCTAGTGTGAATTAGTATCTCAGTGGTTTTCATTTGATTTCCATCATCATTACTATGTTTAGCATCTTTTTATATAATTAATGGCCATTCTTTAAAATTAATGGCCTTTAAAATATTTTGCGAATTTTTTATTGAGTTGTCTGTCTTCATGTAATTAAGTTGGAAGGGTTCTTCCTATATTTGCATACAGATGCTTTACAATTGTATGTGAATATAGATATATATGTATAAGTGTGTATTTCTTATATATACTATTTGCATATAGGTGACAAGTCTTTTCTTCTAGTGTGGCTTGCATTTTTTCTTTCCTCAATGATGTCATTTGAAGAGCAGAAAATTTTAACCTTAGCAGAATTCAATTGATTCTTTCTTTTTAATATTAAAGTTTTTTGTGTCTTTGCTAAGAAACCTTTACCTAACACAAGGTTGAAAAGATTTTCTCCTGTGTTCTCTTCTAAAATATATATAAATTTAGCTTTTATGTGTAAGTCTATATTATGTTTCAAATTGATTTCTCTGTAGTGTGAGGGAAGAATCAAAATTTTGCATACAGATATTTAGTTTTGACAGCATTGTTAGTTGAAAAGGCTATGCTTTCTACATTGTAATTTGTTGGCACTTTTAAAAAATCAATTGAACTTATTATGTGTGATTTATGCCTAGATTCTCTTTTTTTCCCCATTGATCTGGCTTTATACCTGTGCAACACTGTTTTGATAACTGTAGCCTTGAAGTCAGATACCTAAAAACTTCCATTTTTTTCTTTTTCAGAATTTTGTTGGCAGTTGTGAAGTACATGAGAGACATTGCTAAATTTGCTTACACAATCTATTAGGTTGGTGCAAAACTAATTGCAATTTAAAAGGTTAAAAATAATTGCAAAAATCACAATTACTTTTATACCAATCTAATAGAAGTTTGCTTTTTTCAGATTCCTCAGAATTTTCTACAGAGTAAATCATATCATCTGTAAATAGGTTACCATTTATCTTCCTGTCTTATCTTCATATTTATTAGTTTTTTTTGTTTTGTTTTTTTTTTACTTTGTTATACCACTAGTACATAATTTCATAAAAAGTGGTGATAGTGGGATTGTTTCCTTGTTCCTGTTGTTAGGGGGAAAGAATTTAGTTCTTAACCGTTAAGTATATTAGCTGTAGTTTTTTTCTTTAAATGCTATTTATCAAGTTGAAGTTTCTTTCAATCCTAGTTTGCTTAAAATTTTTCTCATGAATGGATGTTGAATTTGAGATGATTATTTGAATATTCTCTTTAGTTCTGTTATGGTAGTGAATTATGTTGATTTAAAAATGTTGACCGCATCCTTCCATTACTGAGATCAATGGCACTAGGTGAAATGATGTGTAATCCTTTACAGATTGCTGGATTTAGTATTTTAATATTCTATTTGATTAAATTTGCTAATGTTTTGCTGTGTAATCAATTTGCCAACATTATTTTGAGGTGTTTTATATCTTGGTCTTATGATTTTTCTCTTCTTGTAATAGCTTTGTCAGGTTTTATGTTCAAGTTAATCTGGTCTTATAAAATGAGTTGGAAATGTTCCTTCTGACTTCACTCTGTAAAGGAATTGTATGAAATTGATATTATTTTTTGTAAATGTTTATTATAAATTGTCAGTAAAACCATTTGGGCTGGGAATTTAAAGTGCTTTATTTTGCATTGCATTTCTTTTAAAATAGATTTATTGCTTTCAGAATTTGTATATTTTTTCTTAATATTGTTTTGATAAGTTATTTTTTTAAAGGAATTTGCCATTTTTATCTTAGTTATTAAACACATTAGCACAAAGTTGTTCAAAATATTCCTGTGTTAACCTTTTCAGTGTTTGTAGGATATGTATTGATATTTCTCTTTCATTACTAATATTAGTAATTTGTTTTCTTTATCTCATTTAAAATTATTCTAGCTAGGAGTTTATCAATTTTATTAATATTTTTAAAGAACTAACTTTTGCCTTAAAGTTTTTTGCTTTCTCTTCATTGACTTCTGCTCTGATTTTTATTACATTCCATTTATTTACTGAGGTTTTATTTTATTTTTTCTGTACTTTTTAAAGTAGAGCCTTTAATGAATGATTTCACATTGTGCTTTTTTTGTCCTAGTATAAACATGTAAAACTAACTGGAAACACTGCTTTTACTTACATATTTTGATATGCTATTTTGAATATCATTTAGTTCAAAATTATTCTTGTTTCACTTAGAAATTCTTGGTTGTGCCATGGTTTGCTTAAAGTATATTATTTACAAATGTTTCATGATTTTTTCTAGATAACTTATAGGTATTGGTTTTTAATTTAATTTCATTTTGGTTAGAGAATATACTCTATAAGATGTCATTTTGACATTTTGGGAGATTTATATTGTGGTCTAACATATGGTTTAACTTGATGAACATTTCATGTAAGATTGAAATGGGTATTTTTCCATTTTTGTGTTTTATGTTTATAAATATCAATTAAATCAGTTTGGTTGATAGTGTTATTCAAATATTTTACACCTACTGATTTTTTTGATCTACTTTTTCCATTTATGTTTGTAGATTTTTCTATTTCTCCTTTTAATCCTGTAAAATTTGCTTAATAATTGTAATTGGGTATATATATATATATATATATATATATATATATATATATATATTCTGGATTATTTGTCTTCTTGATGAATTGTTTCTTTTAATCCCTTATAATGTGTTTTTAATCTCTAATACTACTCTATATTTTACAGTAGTTACTCTATCTACTTTACAGTTTACTTCTACTATTAATAGAACCACCAATACCAGCTTTTTATTTTAATGTATTTATGTCTTTATATTTCCAGTACAATTCTCATAGACAGTATATAGCTCAGTTTTAGTATTTTATTCAGTCTGATATTTTCTTCATTTTAGTTATTCTTTAATCTGTTTACAATTAATATAATTATCGGTGTGGTTGGGTTTGAACCTGCCGTGCTGATATTCATTTTTAACTTGTCCCTTCTGGTTTTTTTTGGTTTTTCTGTTGCCCCTTCCCTGACTTCTCCAGAGGTAAACAATTTTTTGTGACTTTCATATTATTTTCTCTATTTGTTTCTTGGCTTTCCCTTGTTTTATTATTTGCTCCAGGGCTCAACATTTATATTATTATTTTATCAAAGGCCATTCAGAGTCAATATTATTTACTATTAATACTTTATACTTCTTAACTGTATATCTGCCACTGTATGCTTCTTACTTTCTCAACTTCCCAGTTAAAGCAGTATACTTCTATTTACCCACTACCTTTCACTTTTATATCATAACCTATCTTACCAGTGTTATTCTTTTAACTTTAAAAAAACCAGTCACCTTTTAAAGAAATTACAACAACAAAAACCTTCAGCTTTTATATTTACCCACTTGTTTGTAATGTCCCACGCTCTTCACTCCTTCATATAGACCTGATTTTCTTTTTAGTATCGTTTTTCATCATTACTTATAAGCAGTCAATAATCATTTGGCCTGTTTTTTTTTTATTGTAATATTGTTGCATGGTTTTGGTATTAGAGTAATGCTGGCTTCATAGAATTCTTTGTGCTTCTTATCATCTGAAAGAGATTGTAGAGAATTGGTAAAATTTCTTCCTGAAATGATAGAATTCACCAGTGAATCTATCTGGGCCTCATGCTTTCTGTTTTGAAAGGTTATTAATTATTGATTCAATTTCTTTAATGTATATAGGCCTATTCATATTATCTATTTCTGCTTACTTGAGTTTTGGTAAGTTGTGTCTTTCAAGGAATTGTTCCACTTTATCTAGGTTAACAAATTTGTGAGCACAAAGTTCACACTATTACCTCATTATATATATATATATATATGGGATCTGTAGTGGTGCTACCCTTTCATATCTGATATTAGACATATGTGTTCTCTCTCATTTTTTTCTTAGTTAGCCTTGCTACTGACTTATTAATTTTATTAAACTTTTCAAAAACCAGCTGTTGGTTTTCTTGATTCTTTCTATTGATTTTCTGATTTCAGCTTCGTTGATTTCTGCTCTGATTTTTATTATTTCTTTTCTTATCCCTGCTTTGGGTCTGAGTTGTTCTTCTTTTTCTAGTTTCCTAAAGTGAAAACTTAGATTACTGATTTAAGATCTTTCTGCTTTTCTAATATATTCATTCAATGCTATAAATATCTCTCTAAGCACTACTTTTGCTGAATCTCAAAAATTTTGATCAATTGTATATTTCTTTTAATTTAATTCAAAATGTTTTTAAATTTGTCTTGAGATTTCATTTTTTTCCCTGGGTTATTTAGAAGTACGTTGTTTGCTCTCCAAGTATTTGGGGATTTTTCAGCTATATTTCTGTTATTGCTGGGCTAATAAACCCAGCAAAGGCATTTTTCATTTCTGTTGCAGTGTTTTTAATCTCTAGCATTTCTTTTTGGTTCCCCCCCTTTTTTTTCTTCAATTCCCATACTCCTGCTTACATTGCTCATCTATTGTTGCATACTGTCTACTTTAACCATTAGAGCCCTCAGCATATTAATCATAGTTCTTTTAAATTTCTGGTCTAATCTTATACCCTTGTGATATCTGAGTCTGGTTCTGATGCTTGCTCTTCAAATTCTGTGTTTTGCCTTTTAGTATACCTTGTAATTTTTTTTCTTGATAGGAAGGCATGATGTGCTGGGTAAAAAGGGTTGCTGTACGTAGGCCTTCAGTGATGTGGTGGTAAGGTGTAGGGGAAGGAGAAGCATTCTATAGTCCCATGATTAGGTTCCACATTTTTAGTGAGCCTGTGACTCTGGACTGTGAACTTTCTAAGTTCTTCTCATTTTGTTTGTTTGTTTGTTTGTTTACTCCCTTTGGTGGCACAGGATGAGTAGAATTGGCTGCAGTTGGGTATTTCCCTTTTCCCACAAAGAAAGTTAGAGGGGACTAGAGTTGGGCTTTGATAATCATACCCCAGGAGCTTAGGCTCTGGTTAACTAGTTTCCCCACAGGGAAGGCCTTGTTAAGAACAGAATGCTTTGATGTATTTCAAAATGGTTCCTTTTTCCCTCCACCTGTCAGAAGCAGGAGGGGATTTCTCTTTGATATTCACTATGAGAAACTGGAAAGCTCCTATAGGTAAAACTCACAAGAAAATGGGGGCTCCCCTATGACTGGGTCCCTCTGGATTTTTAATCTCTCCAATTAGTCTATGCTTAACCACCAGCAGATTGTCTATTACTGTTCAGATTTTCCTACCCCAATACTGGTTCCTGAAGAAAAATTTCTGCTGTGGATTTCTGCTTTGTCCCAATGAAAATGTAGAATGCTTCATCCAGTGCACCTGAAGTCATTCAACTTGCTCGAAAGCTCCAAACCTTCAAAAAGTTCTAGTTGTTTGCTTCAATTCTGTCAGTTAAAATGCGTTGTTTGGCTGTTTTAAGTGCAGCGTGGGAGCATAGAACTGGTCCTCAAATAAAGTCATTTCATTCATCATCATTTTGTTCTTATGTTGATGAGATGCCTTAGAAACTTAATTTCTTGTTTATATCAATGAGCCTATGGTAAAATTGGTTTCATTACATCCTTTCATTGCAGTTCTGAGAACATATTGGACATCTTTAGTAGTGTCCTTACTGTATACCATAATCATAACTAAAATCTTTTGGACTTAAAACAGAATTTACACTTTTCTTTTATCATGTTTTATCTGGAGGTTTCATGACAACAACTGAAATTAAGATATATGTAGAATAATCTAAAGATTATGGATTTTATCACTATTAGACCACATGTATGAAAGGGTATATATATATATTTTTGAAAAAATAACATAATCCAAATATCATTTGCTGGTAAATGTACCCAGAATTTTATTCTTATAGAAAGCCAGTACTTCCTCTCAAATGTATAAGAAGTGATTTTTCTAAACATTTCATGATCCTTATTGGATCTGTATGTAAATATATAACATGTGCACATACTATATCTCAAAAGCTAGTATCATAGGTCTTCAGAAGAGTAATCTACAGTATAATAATATAGACAGATAGATAACCAATAAATTATACATTAAAAGAAATAAATGGAATTTACTCCACTTCTGAGAAATAGAAACAGCAATAAAAATTACAAAACTTGGATTATATGATGTCTTATAAGAGGATTTTAATAATTATGTAATCTTATTTTCATCAAAATCCTACAAAATTGATATTCAAATGTATAAAGAAACTGAAGTATATTTTCTATAAGGTTATACATCTTCTAAGTGGTCAAGAAAGAATTTGATTTTAGGTCTATTAAGGTCCCAAGGCTCTATGTTTAGTGAGTTAAAGCCAATTAGATACCATGAAAGTTTGTATGCTTATTTAAAAAAAAAACAAAAAACAAAAAACAAAACAAAAAACAAAAAACAAAACAAAAAACAAAAAACAAAACAAAAAACAAAAAAACAAAACAGAAAACAAAAAACAAACAAACAAAAAACTTCTTTTCAGTTATCTGCTGTAACTATAAAAAAGAACGTGGTAGATGACATGTCCTAGCACGAAGCCAAAATGACTTCCCTCCTGGAGGCATAGCATGTACAATTTAGGGAGAGAACTGTAAACCTTAGTGGGTTTAAAACTTTAATGTAAGTGATTATATGTGGAAGAATCATGATAACATATTCCCAAACCATATTCATTTTAATAATAATTGGATTTTAAAAATAAATATACATCATAAACTAATTTCAATGATTAGGATTAACATAAAATTAATTTTTATCACGAACAATTTGAAGTGATTTGTTATCCATCTTCTCCTACCATCATCTTCATCAAGCTTAAGTTTTATCCTTCACTGAATTTCCCTAAATGATGAAACAGATATTTAGTTAAGAATTGGCCTGAAGAAACAAAGGTTTACCTACTTGCATTTGTTAATAGTACATATATCTTCTGTCCTATTTCTACTTCACCATGGAACATAACAAGAGATCGGTTTAGTTCTCAACAAAGAAATTGAAAAGAATTGTAGTTACTGTCGTTTTTTTTTGTTTGTTTGTTTGTTTTGTTTGTTTGTTTTTTTTTTGGCAAGACACCAAGATATCTTGTTTGGGCTTTCAGAATGGTGATTAGTTTAGATAGACACACTAACATTTTTCCATAGTACCTAAAATAAGAGTGAATAAAACAGCACTTCTCACCATAATCGCCTTGTAATTATTTCGTAAGATTTAAGCATTTACATTTTATCAGCTACAGAAATAATTACATAACCCTGCATTTCCTTTAAATTTCACTTGTTTTGCTTCTCCTGTTACAATTACAATTTAATCTCAAAGCCATTGCTTAATAAGGAGAAAACAAACAAACAAACAAAAAAACCAAAATGATATCCCAATACCATTTTTCCCAATCTGTGAATCAATTTTTCTGCTCATCATTTTATAGGTATTATTATTTTCTAAATGCTTTTCTTCCCCCATCGATTTGTTTATAAGGTTAGTAATCAGAATATTAGGAGAATATTATCTTTCTGAATTTTTTGTGGGAAAGGTATTATGATATAGTCCAGATAAATTTATTTTAGTCTATATTTATTTTAGTATAGGGACTCTTGTCTAGTTTAGTGTCTGAGTAGATACTCTTGTTGCATGGCTCATGATCATCATTGTCTCACACACACTAGGGCTAGAATCTTGGAAATACTTCTGGTGCAGTCTCAAAAGGCCCCACATTTGGTTTAATGCTCTTCTGTTGCTGTGTTGAAAAAAGCCTAATAATTTCTGAGCACAGAGTATGCCTTTTAATTTTGCACTGAGCTTCAAAAATTAGTTCTGACACCACACACACACACACACACACACACACACACACACACCCTGTTTTAATCAGCTTGGACTGCTGTAACACACTACCAAAGACTGAGTGGCTTAAACAACAAACATTTGTTTCCAATAGTTCTGGAGACAGGAAAGTCCTAGATAAAGGTGCCAGAAGATTGGGGGTTGGGTGAAAACTCTCTTCCTGGTCTGTATGTAGCTACCTTCTTGGTGTATTCTCACAGTGGAGAAAGAGATTATCTCTTCATTGTCTCTTTTTAACAGAGCAGTTAATCCCATTCTTGAGGGTGGTGCCCTCATGACCTAATTACCTTCCAATTACCTTCAGATTACCATCACATTGGTGATTAGGGTTTGAACATGAAACTTTGAGAACACATTCATTTCATAGCACATACACACATACTAAATGCTATTTACTATTAGGTTTATGAAATAAAGCTCAGCATTGAATAAATTAGATTTAAGAAAAAAAGAAAAACTCAATCCATGTTGCTCTTATACCTATACTGTGGATTGATAAATAAATATTTTAAACAAATAAGAAACTTGCTAACATATGCTCCTACTGTTGCTGCAAGAAAAAAGGAAAGCAAAACGAGGAAAGGATGGAAGGAAGGAAGGAAGGCAGGAAAGAAAGAAAGAAGGAAGAAAGAAAAATTATTTGACTTGATTTAGGCCAACTTACTCATAGAAAAGTGAACTGAACCCAAACTCTGTCAAAACTTTACATAAGCCCATCCAACTTTTATACATGGTTTTAGTGCCCATTTCGAGGCATTGACTTGAGATACATTTGATTTTTATTCTGAATCATGTAGTAAAAAGCCTTCCCATATTAAGAAACTTCCTTCTCTGTTCTCATGATAATTCAGTGAATTCAAAATCTTCATGTATTTTAAATGGGAGCTCCTTCTGCTCTTACAGGGAAGCATAAACAAAAATAGGTTATTTGCATTTCTATACTGTATTATTTATATTGATGTTGTAAGACTGAGGTGTGACACAAGCAAGTATATATATATATAATTTTCCCCCTTCTCTCTACCACTATGTATGGCACTTGTTCTGCATCCAAAATATATTACCCAAGTTTTGCTCTTCAGAAGTTCTAGTAGGAGAGGGGGTATACATCCAAACTTCTAGGAAATAAACTTCAAATCATCTGCATAATCCTGGTGCATCTTGTGTGATGTAATACCCTACTGAAAGAATAAGGTGGTGTCTGTATAAGTATGGTAGTACCCGCCCACCATCTTGCCTTCTATACTTGCAAGCTAGACCAGGTACCTTTCATCTGTGTGTCTCTAACACCTTTTGGGACTGGGATATGGTAGCCAGAAAGCTAAGGCTAGTCTGGCTCATGGAATTTTAGGGTATTCTATTGACCTGATGGTGCCCATCACCAAAAAGGATGAAAACCCATTATACTGTGTCTTAAGGCTGAGTTTCCCTGAAGCTTACCTAGGCCAAGCCCTTTTTCCTGCATTATATTACTATCTTCAGAATCTTCCCATTTTTAATCCCATTGTCATAGCAAAATAACCATGATGTCCTTTTTTTTCCAGAAAATTAAGCGTGTGATGCTGTATTTTATTTTTTTAAAAAAGACTAGAAAATTCTCAATGACCACCCCCACTATAAGAGCATCATTAATTTTTGCTTGTTTGTTTGTTTTTACAAATTAGTTCCACTTGTAGGCAAAGATAGAGGAACTGGATTAGATTACCTTCCTGTCCCCCATCCCCAAAAAAGAGGGAGGGAGGGAGGAAAGGAAAGAGGGAGGGAAGCAAGGGTGAGAGAGAGCAAGAAAATGCGTAAAACCATGATTTATAAGACACTGGAGATCAGTCAACAAAGAAGAATGATCCCCCCGCCCCCAGTTGTGGGAAAGAAATGAGGTAATTGCCCCATTTTACTCTCCAGAGATTGTTTCCACACCACAGCACAATGAGGGGTAACTGAGGAGGAGAATCTTAAAGATTCTGGAGCTGAGGAAATGAACCTGAGTGTCCGTGGAGAAAAGGGAGTTAAAATTCTCAGGACAAATTACAATGGAGAGAAGTACACAGAGGGAGAGCCCCAGGAATATACAAAAGGCTGAGCTTGCAGCAGAGTACTTAGCACATACTGGTGAGGAAACTACCCAAGTCCAGAAAAAGAACCAGCTGAGATTAGAGTTCTTAGCACTCACACAGGGCTGGGAATAGTGCCTGGTTCCCCCAGCCAGACTACAAGACCCCATGACTTATGGAGCATGGGGAAAATACCCATTGGGGTCTTGCCTTAGCAGTGGGGAATAGTTCATTCTAGACTAAATGCTGCTCAGGTCTTGCCTTTCCAATCTTAAAAAGCAAGACCCAAAAGGATCGTTATCCAAGGAACTTAATTCCATTTAAAAAAAAGGATCACAATTGTTTGTAGTGTTATAAGAATATTTAGCATCTAACAAGGTCAAACTCACAATATCTAGCATCCAATCAAAGATTCCCAGGTATACAAGAAAATCTGAATCATAATGTGGAGAAATATTACTTGAAACCATTATATATCTGAATTATATGTTAGCAGGTAAGGGCATGAAAGAGTTATTCTAACTATATTCTATATGTTTAAAATCTGAAGAAGTGACATAGAAAATATAAAAAAAAAGACATGATCAGATTTTTAGAAATAAAATGTCTAGTGTGTGAAATGAACAACATGCTGGCCATATTGGACATTGCAGAATGAAGGTTAGTAAATCTGAAGGCGTAGCAATAGAAATTATCCAAAATGGAACACACAAAGGAAAAATAATTTTAAAAAATGAAAAGTGTATCAGTAAGCTGCGGGACCACTCCAAGTGATCTAATATACATTTGATGGGAGTCTCTGAAGGAGTGGGCACAAAAAAATATTTGAAGAAAAATGCCCCAAATGTTCCAACTGCCATGAAAGCTATAAACCCAGAGATCTAAGCTGCTTAATGAGCCCCAAGCACAAGAAATGTGAAGAAAACTATACCACTGCACATTGTTATGGTTCACTTTTATGTCAGTTTGCGCCATGGGATACCCAGATATTTACATTATTCTGGGTGTTTCTATGAGGGTATTTTTGAATGCAATTAACATTTAAAATTTAGAGTGAATAAAGCAGATTGCTCTCCCTTATGTAGGTGAATCTTATCCAATCAGTTGAAGGCTGACCCTCCCCCACATAAGAGTGAATTTCTTCTGCCTGCCTGACTTCTAATTGGTGCGTTGGCTTTTTCTCTGCTATTAGACTCCAAATGGAACACTAGCTCTTCCAGGGTCTTCAGCCCATATCAAACGGGGTGGTGCTGGTGCTGAAGTTGATAGTATTACTCTGTGAATAATATTACTTCAGTAGCTAAATGTAATGCCACCTATGTCATATGCTCATGAATTAACGCATTAATAAATGTGGCCTTGAACTGTGAACTATAATCAGATTGTTAGATATGAATACTTGTATATTTCCTATGTCAACTGCTGTGAGGGCTTCTGTGTAATACTCAGAGATTTTCCTGAAATTCAAGAATTTGGGGTTAATGGCAATTTCTTTTGTATACTGAGTCCAGATTTGGAAGAAAATTAGTAGTAATTAATTAATTCATTTATTCATCCATCCATTCACAAAGTGTAATGGTACTGTGGTCCCAACTTGTACATTACACTGTAGCCAAGAATATATTTTATTCTGGGCAGAGTTTAATACCTCCAGGGTACTGCCTTCGTTTGTTGTTCAAATGCAGTTGTCTCATTCCACCAGGATCACTTTCGCAGCGTGGATCAAGTAAGCCCCTAGCTGCAATAAAATGATACATTTGAAAGTATTTTTATTTTTGGAAAGCCCATGTCCTTTATAAATAAAGCTAAAGCAATTCCTTGTGTACCTCTGGGATTTCCAAAGAATCAAATGCAGGCTATGTTATTGCTTTATGGATGTATTTTGGCAATTTTGTAAATATAATTGTACTGTAAAACCTGTGTTCTCAATTGATCAATCAGATCAAGTCAAAATGAAATTTTCAAATAACAAAGGACAGCAGTAGTGGCATTGAGGGAACAGTGAAGGAAGTAGACTTGAACGAAAAAATTTAGGGCACACAGTTCGTATAAAGATGTTTTGAGAAAAAGCTACACACATGACTACACATTTGACACATATTCCAATGGAGATAATTTATGACCCAGAATATCTCACTTTAATAAGATGAATTGAGAAGCACATCATACAGATTTGTAAGTGGAATGTATTTTCTTTATGGGAAAAGAATCCTAAGGATTTTTCTTAGAATTCTGTTGTTTTTACATCATAAGTCTGGCTTGTCACCATTAAAAATACCCAGTTTTATTGTTATTCCACTTTATTTTCATATCCCCAAGACTCCTCTCCATCTGAATATAACTACTCAGACCAAGCTTAGGAAACTTCCCATAGGAATAATTCCCTCTCTTCCCACCTTTGCCGGATAATATGACAGGTTTATCCCTCGCTACATCCACTATTATTTTTCAGTTCTCATTAGTATACCTTTAATTCTATCTTGCCCATTTATTTCTAGTTCTTTACAATTTCTCTTCTCAGTTATAAACTGTTATCTCCCTTTTATTATGATTTTCCCCCTAATCATCTTCTATTATCTCTTATTTTAGTACTTGGCTCTCCCTCTTTGATGTCTTTAGTTTGAACTTCAGGTAATTTGACCCTTTTTGTTAACTCTTTGACTTATCATAGATCCATTATCTATTCTTTTTTTTTCCATCTTTCATCTTTTTCTATATATTGAAATTCATACAATTGTATGGTTTAGCTGCAGCCGGCAGGGTGATGAGCTGTGGAAAGCTGTCAGAAGGTGAACAAACAGGCTTTTATGATAAAAGGTTGAAATAGAGCACACATGAGGTTAAAAAGAAAAGGCGTCTATTATAGGATTTAGAGAATTGAATTGCATGACATGATTCAAAAAAAAGGGGGAAAATATTGAGTAAGTAATGACATCATGACAAGAGGAAAGCACTGTTTATCTCACAAAGCTTAGGCAACTTAAAAGCTAAATCACATAAGGCATGCATTTCAAAATAGTCTGTGGAAGGTTAGATCAGAGAATCAACATTTGAAGTCCGCATGCATGCACCAGAAGCGCCGGGTGTTGGAAATAGCAGCTGACCTCCTAGGCTGGAGATTTCACCACTTGTTTAACTTTTTATTTTGACTTTTATTTTTTTTCCCTCTATAAAATGGAATTAATGGGGCTTATTGTGATAGTTTTAGATCCTAGAGTCATAGACTCTTGTCATACTTACGTGTGGCAAGGTCCGTAAGAAAGATTAAAAGCTTTCTATTCATGTTTTGGAGTTGGTGGTAGATTCTAATGCAACTGCCCCATAAGCATATATATATATATATATATATATATATATATATATATTTTAAAAAGACTTTACTACATGCACTTATACAACTAATCAAAACTCATGGTGTGTAAAATAACCAATTATTCTGGGGAAAAAAATTCCTGTAAAATAATCTGAGCCCTTTGGCTCAGTAATTCTACTTCTAGAAATATATATACAAAGAAATAAAGCCCAAAATACAGGGGGAAATTTTCAACACAAGGATGTTCAATACAGTGTTTCCTTAAAATAAGGATATTTTAAAAATAATATAAATATCCAATAGTATGGAAGTGGTTAAACTAATATCAATGCATAGGATTGCCATGAAGCACGTCTGAGAATGGTTCTAACATAAAAAATACTTAATTATATTTTTAGGTATAAAGAATGTTTCAACATTATGTAAATAATAGATGTTAACTGTGTTAAACTGCTTAGAAAGAAAACAAATGGAAAGATCTAAATCAAAATATTGTAATTGTTTTGGCAATCTAGATTTGTTTGCGTACTTCTATTCTGTAGTCTCTAAATTTTCTTTTATAAAATTGTTGATTTTTAATGGAAGGAAGAGTAGCATACTCTTTTAATCAATCTAGTATAACTTATTAGAAAATTCCCTTTGTTTGTTATATGTGGCAGGATTATATTTCTGAAACCAAATGTTATGCCATGAGGGATGTTTGAGAGCTGTAAATATGAAACCCAAACTAAACCATACCAAACCAAATTCCCAAAAAGTTATACTTCACCTCTCTAAGGGATTATACGTATTGCCCTGAATTTTATTTTTTAACATCTGATTGCCTGTTGCACAATATAAGAAACAGTAAAATAATTGCCTTTTGTTTATCTGGAATTTGATTTACCTAATTATGTGTCCACTTTGGAGCCTGGTATTCAGCAGGCTTGTATTTTCTCCTTATATTTCTCATGATATTTTGCTAACTCCCACTTCTCATCCAGAGCAAATAGTTTATTTGCTGAAGCAAACATTTGTGGGCAGAGTACTGTCTTTCTTGAACCTGCTGCCTGCCCAAGTTGAAGAATTCTGGATGCTTCTTGTTTGTAACATTCTTTCCTGAAAAACGAATCATGAAATGCAGTGATGTAGGAAAAAAAAATAAAAAAAAGACAGCTGGAAAATGAGGGAGGAAGGAGAATGCCTTTATTGTTATTACCCCAAGTGACACGGTTACACAGAAAATGAAATTTCAGGGATTTTTTGGTTCTTATTTACTATGATACTCTCCAAAGTTATGGTTACCTTGGCAACCCTCTAAGCTACCCAGCATGGAGGTAGGGAACAAAGTCGTTACTTCACCCTCTTGCTCTCTGCCTTGGAGTCAGGGAAAATTAAGTCATGTTAAATATAGATCACATCCTCTATGCCGTTTGTAGATGGCTTTAGAATAACGTAATTTGTTCAGTCATACCATTTTCTCAAGTCGTTATTTTTCCTTTTGTTTTAAACGACACACTATAGTAACGCAAAAGCAGCAACCACTTTAGAAGCAAGAGAGGTTTTCATAATAGCAAAGCAGGAGCACAAACTAATTGAGATGGTATGAGAAGCATTTCAAACTGTTTTCAAAAAAAATAAATAAATAAAATGGGTTCGCTGTATTTAAAAATTCCCGGGAGGCATTTCCTCATTGCAGTATTATTTTCAGCTCACTAACTTCTAGGACTGGGGAAAAGCACTGGGTAGTAGAACCCGCTGCTTTTCCTCCCAACAACTGTGTTTCCCAAAAAATAAGACCTAGCCAGACAATCAGCTCTAATGCATCTTTTGGAGCAAAAATTAATATAAGACCCGGTCTTATTTTATTATACTATAAGACCGGGTCTTGTATAATATATAAGACCGGGTAATATAATATAATAAACACCAGGTCTATATAATATAATATAATACAATACAATATAATAGTGTAATATAAAATAGTATAATACAATACAATACAATATAATATAATATAATACCAGGTCTTATATTAATTTTTGCTCCAAAAGACGCATTAGAGCTGATTGTCCGGCTAGGTCTTATTTTCGGGGAAACACAGTACAAGTTTGAATATTCTAGAATTGAGAGACACTGGTTGAAGCACGATGCCCTCTGAGACACCATAGACTCGTGTGTAATATGAAGGCTCTATCACGTGTTGTGGGGAAGCTTGCTGCTCACGGTGAGGTCGGGACGATCAGCGTCAACACTGCACGGGAGCATCCTGAGAACAGCTGTGAGTACACAGGCAAGCTTTGACCCAACTGCAGTTGTCTCAGATTCCCCAGGTTTTCTGAATCATGATCTGCATTGTAACAAGGTCCCCAGATGATTGGAAATGCACAATAAAATTTGAGATACATTGGTGGAGATCCTAACACCATGTGTTGGCTCATGGAAAACGCTCAAAAATTAATGATCCCTGTTTTCCTTCCAATGAACAGATAAGACTTCTTTCAAAACAGATAGACCCTATTTTCAAGGCTTCATAAAATACCCTGATGGTTTAAACTCCCTTTGTCACTATGGTTTTTCACAGGGTTGATTTTTCTTCTCCTTCTCCTTCTCCCCCTCGTCCCCCTCCTCCTCCTCCTCCTCTTCCTCTTCTTCCTCGTCCTCCTTTTCCTTCCTCCTCCTTCTCCTTCAGTTGAATACTTTAATCTAGCATTAACCCCCAAATGTGCTTAATTGGTAAAATTATATGTGCATTATTTAATTCAAATTACTTAGCTTTTGGAAATATTTGTAACACATTATATTCCAATCTAAACACTGGAAACCTAAGATAGCATATTTATGCTAAAATCACAATTAAATATTTGAAAAGTAAGTTGAAAAATGAGGTTTTTGGATAAATTCCAAATTTTTATAAAGTCTGGAATGTTTGAGGGCTTTGGAGTCACATTTTAATCCTTTCTTTGATCCTCTCTAGCACATTACTTGCTGCCATGTATAAAAATGTAATTGAAATGATATGAACTACCTAATCCAGGGTTAGTGGAAATAGTCACATTTGCCCCTGTGTTATTATACTTATAAATAGATTTTGTGATGGCCAGGGGTCTGCATGAACCCATATGAAAAGTTCTTCAATATATAAAAAAACTCTATAATCTACCATTCATCACCTCTCATTGTAAGAATTAGGGGAAATATTGAATTGTTGAATAAGTAAATGCCATAAGATTATTATTTTGAAATATATACAGTGATTTAAATAAATCATTAACAGTGTTGCCAAGCAGAGATCCTCAAAGACCAGCTTTCATGAAAACTGAAGAAGCCGCTGTAATTTACAGTCGTGTGCATTCAATTCTTCTTTTCTTAAACAGTTTCAGTGTGCTTCCTGACAAGCTTGCCTCCTCTCCGTGATAACAGGATCCTTTCTCACCTGGTCAATAGTGGTGACGATCTATCATCTCCCTCTTCGCCCATGCACTACGGGCAGGAGTGTCAGCCACCCCAAACGGGGTTGGCAGACATTGAAGACCCCATCAGAAAAGGATAAGTCTGTATCAGAGTGGTACCGACCCCAGCAATCTTTTTTTCTTTCTTTTAACATACCCCCTAAGTGAGAGAAGTTTCAAATGCAAACTTTAACCCAAGGAAAATTCTCTCACATTCCAAATTTGTAGAACACAAATTGCGAAAACTGCAAGTTGGGAAACTTGGCAGTCACCTTCTGTATCGAAGAATGGCAAATATAATTATAACGTATAGACCCTGGAACATTCTTTCCTTGGCAAAAACTGGGTTGACCAAGTGATGCAGATTCTAGTTCTGGCCCCCTGAGTCTTGGAGACTTGACCGAGCCACTGTCAGCCTGTTTGCAGGGGACGGGGACTCTCCTGTTCAAGGCTGCATCTCAGTACCTAGAAGAGTAACTGTCCTAAATATTGGCTAAATAAGTCTATAAAACCTGCTTTGTCAGTCTCTCCACGGGGAGAGTTGAGAGCAAAGCTTCCCAGCTGGAGTGATCCACCCCAGTAATAACCCCATTTGGTTACAGGTCTGCTGACATGTTATTCCCCTCAGCCCCTGAGGCAGCTGGAACTCTGGAGGTAATCTCTTAGCAGTTTCTTCCATTAGTTCAATGTCTGTATTAATAAAATACTATCATTTTCTCTGTGTGCCATGGCATGAAAAATGTTGGAAAGCCATTCTTTAGACTAAGAATAATAAACACAAAATATCTACAGAGACCGGGACAGAAATTTGAGTTAATTGAGCCTAGTGTTAAGTACCAGCCAGCTGATAGGTTAAGCCCCGGATTAGAAAGAAAATGCAGTGACCATGAAAGTATTATATCGAACTGGATTGATCACAGAAAGTTAAATCCTAAAAGCATCACTCATGAATGTGTAGTAGAGAAAGTGAAAATCTTCATGGAATCACTAGTATGTTGCCGGTTTGAGTTGCACAAACATCCACCTCCAAAATGTACAGAATTAGAACGCCGTAATTCTTCTGCCTGTCAGGTTTATCCCCTGCTCCTTCAGTTCACCCTTTTTGGGCCTCATCTTTTTGCCATGCTCACTTCACCTTTTGTATTACCAATTGGAGTTCATTTCTCTCACTTCTATTTCAAGCTATAGATGAATGTGCACACACTGATTTATGTCACGTGTTTATTTTGTGGCCTCATTGTGTGTTTCTAGTTAATGATACTACGACTCCTCTTTTCCCCCATCTTTTGTGTCCGTGCCAATAAAGCACCATGCATTATATTAAGTCTAGGGGAAAAGGTTAATATGATATGGTCTGTGTCTTGAGAAGTTCACATTCTAGTAGAAGGAGACCATATGATGAACCTTTAATTAAAATAATAATATATTTTTTTATTGAGCAGTAATTGGGTACTAGGAATTATTCTCAGCAATTTTGCATTTATAATCTCATTCAATCCTTCTGACATACATGTTTGTATCCTATGTGCTAATCTAAATTTTTTGAACTCTACTGTCAATATGCTAGGCTTCAAAGATCGTAAATTCCAAGGTGCTAGGCAGTCTTGATACATTTTCATGAAATTTTTTACTATATGGACTCAGCCACCCTTCCACTTCTTGTCTCTCTCTCATTCCAAACCCACAGATACTTATATAGCCATGATCGGTGTATAGCTAAGGGTTTATTGTGGCTTGGATATGAAATGCTTCCGTATTTCAAAGATGCCAGAGAATCTCAGGTTACTTCTGTGTGTGCATGTGTGTGCATATGTGCTTACACGCACACTTACACACATAATTTATGTAATTTATTAAGCACTATCTAAGAAGATGAAGTTCTATATTTGATAGCTCCACTATGCACAATAGACCTGCAAGGAAAGAAGAGGAATCTCCATTTCAAAATTGAGGTTAAGAGGGAGTAGGTCATTTGTCCAAGGTCACAGAGATAACAAAGGCCAAAGATCACATTCATACTCATATCTGACGTAAAGTCTAGGTGTGTAGCCATTGCCTCTATCTTACTTAAGGTAATTTAGTCCAACTGTTCATCTAATGTTTATAGCCTGTCTGCAGCTTCCCTGGCAAATGGTAAAATAGTGTATACCTTCAAAATGGAAGTGACTGGCCTCTTATTTTATCCAGAAACACCTTGGACTGCTCTGAACTTCGAAAGTTGAAATATCATAAAGTTCAAATCTTCTTAAAAGTAAATCTCTCTTCCAATGAGGATTGTTCAGATTCTGTACCTTGAACCATATAAAATTTGTTAACTCTTTCTTTTTTTGTCAATCCTTTTGTCTTTGAATTTTCCTTGTTTCAGCATAACTGCCATCTGGTCTTCATAGTGTAGAGTTTTAAGGCTTTTCCCGTTTCCTGTTTCTCTCTGCACATGTCCAAAGTTAATATATCAAGTTTGATGTGCTCAGCCAACTCTTCTATTTCCTTTTTTTCTACTAACAGATACTGAGCTACCCCACTTCCTATGCCATTGATCTCATAGGACATGATGATAGCCAACCATATTACCCCATCTCCCTGACAGTAGTGATCAAGAAAAAGGTTTCTATGTGACTCCTGAGTGGCCAAAGAGAATTCTTCTCAGGGATTTAGATATAGGCATTGGACAAAAAGAAGCTTTGTCTTTCAGCTGGAACGATTACGCTCACACACTTCCTGCAAGTGGTGAAGGCCTGTATGAAATAGGAGAGGATGAGACCAACATGTAAAATGAAACAGTGATAAACAGAGAGGAGAGATTGGGAACCTAGATATTTGGTGGCTCTGAGACCCTCTTTTCCATTCCTGAAGTCAAGGTTCCAGGAGTTCTTTCTTCAGACTTGTAGGTTACCTGAGAACTATTTTCGCCTTTGTAAACCAAAAATTCCTTTCTTACATATGGAGTTTCTGTCATTAACATGGAAAATAATCCTGATAGATATATCCCATATTAAGGTGTAGAGATTGGAACTGAAAATACTGAAAAAGCAAGCATGGCACCACCTTTTCTTCATAGAGTTATCCTACAATATTTGCTTAGTAGCCATGTCAACACTACTGACTCACAATGAAATTATTAACAAAATATCTATGAATTCATTTGATATACTAATGAGTTCAGATTCTCTTAAAGCCTGATTCTGTAATCCAATATAATTGTTCTTTCTCCAGCTTCATGTAATTTGCAAATTTTAAAAACTTAAACTTTCTATTTATAGCTTGGTCACCTTTGGCAAATTTTTCAATTTAGGTGATGCAAAATAAGAAGACTGTCTATTTCATTGGTCATTGTGAGGATGAAATTCATGTCAAGGGATTAGCACAAGCCTAGCACACAGTAGGTGCTGAAAGGTTCTTTTTCACTGGGTACTTTATTGATGATACATGATAAGGTAGGGCTCCCTAAGGTCCTCCCTTTCTTTAGGAGATCTGGGATGGAAACTGTGGAGGATGGAAGAGTCTAAGTGTGTTGGAGGTTTGAGTTGGGCAATGACTCCCCAGCAGCTCTGGGCTACTTTCTTCCTTCTTGTGCTTTCACTGAGTCTGATAACTCCAGGAGGCTGTTATCCCTTGGAGGCCATGTGGACCATAAGGCCCACCATCCTGTTACTATAGCTAAATTCATTATCACACCAGGAAATGAGATCAACAAAGTGCTCATTGAAGGCAATGCCAGGCCCAGCATCAAAGGTGAAAGAGTGGGTGTCAGTGTTAAAGTCACAGGAAAAAGCCTGGCCCTCATTGTAGGCATTTAGACTTCTCTGCCTTAATGTCATCATATTTGGTAGCTTTATCCAGACTATAGGTCTGACCTCTGACTGGCACAATGGGGCTGGGACACAGGAGGCCATGCTAGTGAAGCGTTCCAGTCAGTTCATGGGTGAGCTTGCTCACAGCCTTGGCAGTACCAGTAGAAGCAGGGAGGATGTTCTGGGGATACAGTTGGCCATCATGCTACAGCTTCCCAAAGGGGCCATCACAATTTTATGGTTGTCTGTGATGGTCATGAGTTCCTTCCATGATGCTAAAGTTGTCATGAATAACCTTGGCCAGAGGGGCAAAGCAGTTGGTGGTGGAAGAGGCATTGCTGACAATCTCGAAGGTATTGTCATACCCCTCGTGGTTTATGCCTGAATATGGGGGCATCTGTAGAAGGCACAGGGATGATGATGACCCTTTTGGCTCCATCCTTCAAGTGAACCCCAACTTTCGCCAAGGTAGTGAAGATACCCGTGGACTCCATAACATAGTTAGAACTGCATTACCCCATTTGATGTAGGTAGGAGCTCTTTCCTGAAAGATGGAGATGGGCCTTCCATCGATAACACACTTCCCATGCTCAGCTTTGATTGTGCCATAACTTGCCATAGGTGGAATCATTCTGAAACATGTAGACCATATCGCTGAGGTCACTGGAGGGGTCATTGATGATGACAATATCTACTTTGCCAGAGTTGAAAACAACCCTGCTGACCAGATGCTCAATATGCCCAAATCTACTTACTCTGAACTTTACCACAGTGTCTCAGGGTTTCAGCTGGCACTGCACAAAAATACGTGGCTCTCTGTGGAACAGGGAACAGCAGAGAGCTCCATTTCTTTAACAATTGGTTAATTGTGCTTAAGATTCATCTCAGGCTTGCAAGTCTAAAGTTGGTATGTAGCTAATTACTGTCCCTTTTTAAAAATAAGAACTACTGCTGTTTATTTGCAGCCTTGTGGCACCAAGCCCATTTCTCTATGATGGTTCAAGATGATTGAAAACAGCATAGTAATTTTAAATGCAAGTTTTTAGTAGTCTTAAAATGTAGCCTCATTTAACTCAATGGGTGCTTTGCTATAATTCATCCAACTACCCATAACGGGAAGCCCCTCTTACTGATACTGTTCATTGTGCTTTTTTTTGTTTGTTTAGTCTGAAGATCATTCTCAACACATAAAAACTATGTATATCCACACATACATAAAAATATAGCTATAGATAGAATTTGATCAGTTGATAAAAGATGTCATTTAGTATCAAACTCTCAAGTTCGCTTTATTATCCAGGCTCTAAAAATACATGCATCTAGGGTTATAAATGCTATTTCCTGCTTGTTCCCAATCGGTTTCATGAGTGAATCACTGGGCACCGCCTACACTTTGTTCTCATATCAGACCTGCAGTCTTCCATAAGAACAGTCGGCTTCACAGGTTTATCTGTGTATTTTTTCTTTCTCTTTCACATCCAATTTAATCATTTGATTGTGTCAGACAGAGTTTAGACAAATATATTTTTCACTGCTCTTATGAAGTCACTCTAACTTAGCTTGTTGAGGCCTTTACCTACATTCATACAAAGTAAGATATAGTCATTTATAATAAATCCCTTGTCACTAACAGTTCCTACTTTCTTTGTACTCCTTAAAAATTATTGTTTTCAGATTTTTTTCACGTTTTTTATAGATGAATCAAACATATTTGCCTTGTTTAACTCAACCAGCCTTATTACATTGGGATCATGGGGAGACATTGTCAGTCTGTCTGTCTAGGCTTGGTGCCTCAGACATCTCAGTAACAGAAGCATTTAAGGTATAGGATACTTTGTTTATCAGGATAAACTCATATTAGAGAGCTAATTGGGGAAAAATAAAACTACAACCTAACAAAGCCATTTATTAAAGTTATCATAAGGAAGGATTATGATGACTTTCTCTTGCATATTAGACTGCGTAGTGGTTGGTTTATTTTGTAAATATGTATGCTATTTTCTTTTTCTTCCCTATCCATTCTGGTGGCCTAGAATTTAGGATAATTGTAATTTTCCTTCATTATTGTTCTTGTTTGTGTCTTGTAACCTTTTCTGTCTCTCTGCTTTCTTTTCTGCCCCCAAAGCTTATAGGTAGGTACAGGTAATGCCATTCATTGCCAATTGCTTGGAGATTTGGAATATGACTCTCTTCTTTAAAGTTTTGATATAGTTCAATTAAAGTGTCAAATACAGAACACAAAGTATCAGCATGTAGGACTTATCTATAAGTTGGTTAGAAAGGCAAGAAGAAAATGGAGAAGAAATGTTATCTAGACCTACTTCTCCCCTTGTAAACATCTTGATGTAGGTTCCTGAGTGAAAGTGAATGAAGAGGCAACACTAGGAAAGCAGGTGTTTAATTTTTACCTCCGTTTTTTTGTCACTATCTTTCACTGAATTCACATTGAATTCTTTTATCCTTACCTTTAGTAGTAAACAAATATTCCTTTGGTTCTATTTTCTGGTTATAGCACTCTGACTTCCCCTTCAGAAAGTACCACTTTTGCATTTTCTCAGTCTTTGGGATTTTGATGAACACTGACACAGGAGTGGCCTCCCTCTCCTGAGAGATGGTATAGGGATGAACACTTGACGCAAATTGGTCCATTTAGAGCTTCTGTTGTACTTCTGATGAACAGAAAGAAAAGAGACATTCTTTCTCATGCAATAGCTGAGAGAATATAACACAAGGTTGGAGCCCTTGACATCTCTTTTGCCAGCAAGAGGATGTATGCAGTCTAAGAAGGAATCCCACAGATAGCACAGCATTGCTAAGAAATGAAAAGAGCAAGTGTGAAGTCTTAGTGTTCATAAGATTTTTGAGCATCTGGATTCAGCCGCTCCTGAAGCCACATATCTCTAAGAATTATTGTTATATAATAAAGTCTTTTTTGTTTGTTTGTTCGCTCGTTTAAACTTGTGGAACTGGGAACTTTCCCATCTCTAACAAACGAAAGAGTCTTGCCTAATACATCATTTTCCTCCCAAAACACCTCTTCGTTTTCCTAAGCACTGAAAAACATATCATATATCAACTATGTGCTTTTTCCACTTGGTAAAAAAAAAAGAAAAGAAAAGAAAGCCATACTTTTAGACCTAGTTATCTCTATTGCCTCTTCTCATTAGCTCATTTTCACATCACACTCATTAAAAAAAAATTTAAAAAAATGCTACTATATTCCCTGTGCCCTGTAAATTAGTTGGCAAAATAATAAGCACTGTCACCATTTCTATATTTCCTATATTGGAACTTTTCACTCACAAAGACTTTATCTTGTTATGTACCTTCTCAAAGTTATTTGTGTTGACCTGACTTAGATAGTCTTTCCTAGGTATATGTGAAATCCAGTCATTTTACTTTAACCTTTAAACTTAATGTAAAGGTAAAGGCCTTTTTAATTGAGGAGAAAATTAAAATTCATGTTTTTATTATGAGTGAGAAGGACTTGAGAAACTCAGTGTCTGAAATATCAAGAGTTGACTTCGTCACCTGCTAAGACCTTAGCATCAATATTTAAAATTTGTACTCCATCCAAAATTAAATTTTAGCATACTAAAAGTATTGCAGTTTATTCAGGTATTTTTAATTTTTTCAGTCTTAATGATTATTCAACTGTCTGCTAATTTTTCTTAATAACATAAAAGAGTCTCTTTAAAAAAAAATATTTTCTTTTTTGAAATGGAAAATCAGGATTATTCTCCTCACACCTCCCTTGGGACACATTCCTTTCACTCTACCTCTCCGTCCTAACTCCCCTTCTTTCTTCTTTTCCTCCTTCTTCTCTTCTGCTTCTTTATCTGACTAGAGAAGGTCTTTCTTCCAAAGAGTCATCCTCACATTTGTGTGGTAGCATATTCCTGTTAAAAAGCCAGTGGAGAAACAGCACTATTTTTCCTATTCATTTCTTTTAATTTTTCATAATTTGGATCTCAGTGAGCTTATCACATACAAACAGCCTGGACCCTTGAGATGTTCTGGAATGAAGATAATTTGTACACATTGTGATTGTTAATAGAGAATTCGGTGTACAACACGGATTTCTTACAACACAGTGAAGATAATTATAATTGGGAACACAAAATAAAACCTGCTTCAGCTAGGAAATTGTTCAGAGACACTTGTTATTTTTACGGGTCTCCTTGGGAAAGGGCAGGCCATGTCAAGAACTTAACATTTGATATTAAAATATCAAATTACCCAATGATCTCAACATTCAGGGAAATGTGTTTAACTACCTATTTAAACTATATTTTAAACATTTCCCTCCAAGTGAGAATGTGCCATTTTTAATATCCTGAGGTAGTTTGTAAAGTTGGTTAGAAGAGTGTGAAGAGAACCATATTTTTAAAAGGATGAATAATCTCTGCCTTATATGAGTATGTAAATTATGGTAGCAAATCAACTGCAGAAAAATATACATGAAAGGAATAGAGAAGAAAAGTTAGTTGAGATTAATAGGGAGGAAAAAGCAGTGAAAGAGTGGCAAAGGCCCTCCCTTTTTTATTGTAAGAAATGTAGTCTCTTGTGGGAAGTACAAGTTCAGATAGGAATCCAGAAGAAAGAGAAAGGCCAGAACATATCGTCTCTCTCTTATTGTAAGAGATACTGTGGTTAGCCACACTGATCACGTTTTAGGACTGAAGGAATTATGCTCCCAGCTGCTGGGAGTATTGGCTGCTTACAGCTCCTAACTGTGAATCTGCTCCAGAAATTTCTCTCTTCTAGAAAGACCTACCTCATGTTAGGAACAGACTGTATCCGATGACTGGTTGATCTTTGAGGCTAGAGGCCTGGGATCCTTAATGCAGGGTGGGATAATTCTGGAGTGCTTTCCCAGCTTCCCTTTGGGGACAGCTGCGGCATCTGTTGAAAATGAATCAACTTCTCTCTCTGCCCAGTTCTGCTTCCTTCCTGTCCCTTCTCCTCCACAGGTGCTGATCCTGAGTGTCTGCAATAAACTTACTGCATGTTAATCTCCACTTCAGAGTCTGCTTCCCTGGAAGCCCAATCTGCCACAACCTCTGAAATTATTTCTCAGGTTGTTAATGTTTATTGAGTAATTATTATATGTAAGGGACCACGTAAGCACTTTACATGGATTACTTAATTTGATCCTCCCAATTTGTAAGGGAGGTACTACTATCATTCACAATTTGCAGCTCAGAAGACTGAGATAAAGTGAGGGTAAATAATTTGTTTTAGGTCCATGGGTGAAGAGAGTTGGGGTCCAGCACACTCTCTATGTATTGTGAAGGGAGAGAAGGTCCCAGTAAGGAGCTGATGAGAAAAATTTAGGATTCTTGGCCCCAAAGTAGAATTAAGATCAACATTCAGGAGGGGATGTAGAGTCCAATTTAAGTAAGTATTTGTAACTCTCTTTGAATAAGAATGACAAAGGGAAATTTTCAAGGATAAAAGTTGAACAATAATGAATAAAAGCATCTAATTGTATTCCTAAATTTGGAGCTTTATAGTTCAATTTTCATTCAATCCTGAAATATAATTATAATCCAAGGGTGCTTCAGATGATGACTTTTAATAGAAATATTGATTTCTCACATAAAGGATAGAATTTTTTTATTATGCGTCTTTAAGTAAAGCAGGAGGTAACACTTAATTTAAGAGCATTCAAAATTTTACCCCTCTGTTTCACTCAGTACTGACATCTACTAGAGGAGGAAGGATTCTTTAAAAAAATAAATAAATAAAGTTTCCTTAATGTGTTTATCCTTCCAAATATAATATGTAATCATGATTAAAAGATGGAAATACAGAATCATAGAAACTGTAAGTGAGTTTTATGTTTCCTTTTATTTGTTTTTTAAGCGTGACATAATACTAGTTGTCACGATACTAGCATGTCATGCTTGCTTCACAGCAAGACAAAATATTTATTCCTTTAAAATTTACTATTATAATATATATATATATTAATTTTACAAGCACTTCACATAAATTTCAGTGGCTGCGTAATGCTCTACTGAGCAGATGTATAAGTTTAGCTTGAATGAGAATTGAGTCCCTGAAGTCAGGGATCACCTGAGGAATACCACCTGGCCCTGTAGACCCAACATACCCAAGATAACAATACTTGATTTGGTCACAGTATCAAAATAACAAGAATTCAGTAGAAACCAGAGAGTCCATTAATCACTTTACAATAAAAAATGTACATGGGAGAGCCACGTGTGATTAGTGATTATGGATACTGGGCCATCAGAATTAGCTGTGTGATGGTCTCATGGCACAAACCTTTGTTTAAGAATATGCTCGACACACCCAATTTGAGTATTTGTCAACCAAGGAGACTTTGTCATTCTCTTGCTTAAAACCCTGCAGAGTTTTCCCATCACTGTTAGATTAAAATGCAACATCTGTTTAGATAATTTTGTATCTACCCACCTCTGTCTCATTTCCTACCACTCTCACCTTGCTCCATACAATGCACACACTACATTTTTTTTTTTTCAGTTTCTGGAACTCACCAAACCCTTTGCAACATGATGGCCTTTGGAAATGCCACTCTCTTGACCAAGAATTCCCCTTTCCCCAATGTTTCCACTTCATTTGTCAGCTCAATTCTCATTTGTCATTCATGCCTCCTCTAAAATGTTGTTTTCTCAGAAAACCTTTTCTGAAATACAGATAATAATAGTTAAATTTGAGTAATATAAAAACTCAGCATCCAGGCCTACTTTGGAACACTTGTCTCAGTTGAAACTGAATAATTACACGCAGTTTTATGGAGCACATAGATACTCAATGAGAAGTTTGCTACAGGGAAGCCATAGCAGTGAGTTATATGAGGTCTAGGACCATATCTCTTATGTACCACTGTGACTTCCGTATGGAATTCTGGACCTGGCATATATTACATATGGGTTGAAATCACACAAATTTCTTTCCTTGCCTTTTTTTCTTCTCTGCTCTCATTTTCAACCAAAACATTTACATTTTTCCTCTTTCCTTGCTAGGATGCACACACATACACACAGGCATACGTACACACAGAGATACACACACACACACACAAACGTGTGTGTGTGTGTGTGTGTGTGTTTGTAAAAAATCTTCAGATTAAGGTTCATGTTAACTTTTTGTCTTAGAGTAAACTGTCTTTTAAAGTTGATTTTATATATTCTTGTTTTGATTTGAAAATAGAGACTTTATTTTCAAGATTTCAGGATATGCCTCGTAGTTACCTTTAGTCACATGGGTACTCTATTTCCAAATCTTTGGACAATTAGATTTTTCCCCCTATTATACAAAATGTTGAAATGAGCTTATACTGTAAAACAAACACCTTTTGTATTTTAAAATTGAGTTTATTTCCTAGGGTAGACCAAAAAATGCTTATAAGAGATAAATAAATTCTTTCTGACATAAATTTTTGATTACAATAGTGTGATAATGGATTTTACATTTTTAAAATATTTTGATTTCTCTGAGTTTTCAATTTATTGTGAAAATTCATATATAAGTAAAAATATTACCAACCTAGAAAGTGAATGTGGCTAGATGGATCTGGTTTCCTTCAGTCTCTCAGGAAATGACAAAATGTTCAACCTTTTGAGAGAACTTAACTTTATGTTCCTCTAGTCAATGTTCACACTGCTAAGAATGAATCATTAAATGTGAGAGGAAGGCTAAAAGGAAAAATGTTTAACCAACTGTCTTTTCCCAGTGCTCCATTTAGACAAACTATTTTTTTATATATATACAGAGTATATTTCAATGGGTAGGATATAAAAGAACTGAAAAAGATTAGTTTTCAGTTGTTGTAATTCATTTATAAAAACACCTGCATGCTTACAGAATCAAATTTTGGTTACTGGAATGGAATATAGAAGGGATAGGAAAAAAGTTTCTTTATTAGTTGATATAATGAGATTTCTCGTAGAGAGAAATAGTGGAGCACATTACATATCTCAGCAAGAGGAATTGAATTCAACATGGAAGGAAAAAACTACTTCATACCTTCTTGTAAATTCATGAGCTTCAGTTGCATGAAATCATAATCTTAATTACATAGAATTCAACTAAAAGGGGCATTAAATTAATCAGATTTATGTTCCGAGAGTTCTACTTTGGAGAAAAATAAAGGACCCCAAAGTGAGCCAATTAAATAATATGTATGTGGTTTATATTGTGAATCAATAGTTTAATCCTAAGATATAGATATATACTACTAAAATATTTATGTATTTTATACTGGACAATGAGGAATGACACATGGGGTGACTTATTTTTTGGAAAAACTGTGAGTGTCCAAGATATACCAGATGTTGGCATAAACATTTTAGATTAAATAGTAAACCAAAATAGATATTATCTCTGTCCTCATAGTTAGAATCTAGTGGAGAATGTATACATGAAAAAAATATTTTCAATTTTAAAACTTAGGTAAATTAAAACGCAGATAAGCACTATATATGAAGTTACATAATCTTTACGAGTGTGCAATAGAACCATTTGACCAAAGAACGAAAGTAAGAGAAATCTTTTCCAACAAAGATGCAGATGGACAATGAGATGAAGAATGATGCAATTATTATTTCAAGAAAGAAAAACAGAATTTCTAAAGAGGTGAGCTTTAATATTTGTTCTTTGATATCATGTTTTATATGAAAAATGCATATGACTGGAAGGAAACCCGATAACTTTCATAGTGATATAATTAACTCCCATTTGAAGAGTTCATTTCATTATTCTTTCAACAAATAATTATTGTCTAGTTGTAGCAAGAAATCATCTAGATTGTGGGAATCAGGTAATAAACAAGAGAGGGAAATTCCTTACCTTGTGGAGTTTAACTTCTGGTAACCCCAAACAAGTTAACCAATGAATAAATAATTTCATATATTAATAAATGCTGTATAGAAATAAACCTAGGCAAAGGGCTAGAGAGTGACTGTAATAGGAGGGGATTTTTTTGTATGTATTTATTCATGTATATATGTATGTGTGTGTATGTGTTTGGGTGTGTGTACAATAATTTTTGATGTACTGGTCAGGATATGTAGAAATAACTGACATTAAAGAAGAGACCTGAAAATTGAGAGTCATGAGGAAATATCAGTGTAGGGAGGATCATATGGAGTCTAAAAGGGTTGAGCGATAATGAAAAGGGTTCTGCACCAAACACTTCATTCTGAGAGGACATTCACCATTCTGAGTGGTCAATGTAGGAGAGAATGATGACCTTGGAGTCATAGGCAGAATTAGATTGTACAAGGCCACGTTGGCCAGGGTACAGAGTTTAAATTGTATTCATATCAAAGTGTTTGGAAGGTTTGAAGTAAGAAAAAAGAACTAGGCTTTCACAGTAATTTGGTTGTGAACTGCCCATCACATCAGCGGCAGTGGTAGTGAGAGAGAGGGAGAAGTGGTGAGATTCAGGATATGTCGAGGATAGAAAATTACTGACAGATTGGACTCTGGAGCGGAGGAAAAAGAGAGGAATCAAATAAAGGTCATAGGTGTTTCAGCTTGGCCAACTGGGTGAATCACGATGCTGTTTCTAAGATGACACCATATTTAGTTAAATCCTCACACGCCTTTAACCATGACACTTGCTTGCTCACCCATCCATCCATTCTTTTATTTCTCATTCTTTTAGTGCTTACTTTGTGCCTTGCAAGATGCACTAACCTATGGGGACACAAAGATGAAAAAGACAAACTAGGTCCCCGCCTGACTGAAACTTCCATTCTAAATAGCAACAGATGGGCTGGAAAACAAACAAACAAACAAACAAACAAACAAATAAATAAATAAATAAATAAATAAATAAATAAATAATCCTAGAGGCAGTGATGAGTGGGATGAAGGAAACAGAGCAGCTCTTGTAATAGAGAGTAAATCATGGTCTCTCAGTTAACCAGGATGATCGGGGAAGGATTCTGTGAGATAGTATCTAAGCTAATGTCTGTAAAACATAAAGGAGTCAAGCATATAAAGTTCTGGGGAAGGTTTTTAAATTTTTTATTTCAGCATATAATTTTTTTTTCATTATCTACCAAATGAGATTTCATGACTCTGGTAAGAGCAGTTCTTATTGAATATTCTTGAGAACAAATTCACCACCATCATTTTTTTTCCCACTGTAGAGCCTTAACTTCTTTTGATCTTTCTTTCAAAGTAATCTTCATATTCTTACTGATTAAAAAGATAAAGCTACACTAAGTTTCAGAAATACAAAATGTAGCATATGATATTTCCTATTATTTCACTATTCCCTCTCTGAAATATATATTGTCAACAGTTTTTGGATACCATGCCACCTTTTTGATATATAATTATACATACATAGATATATTTGCTCTGTTTTAACATAATGATAGAATATTAAATATATTCCTCTAGAGCTTGTGGGTTGTTGTTTTTATTTTTCACCTTATAATAGTATCTTGGATAGCTTTCCCTGTCAACACATATGGAATTTTTATTGTTTTTAATAGCCACATACTAATACATTCATGTATCTACCACTGTTATTTAAGAGTTTCTCTATATAAGAGTACTTAGGTTCTTTCCATGTTTCACAATTTTTACTGGTAATGAATGAAAAGTTCTTAGCAATTATGGGGTATTTTGAAAGAATGTAGCAGAAATGTTAGATCAAAGGAATATGCATATTTTAAATTGAATGAGTTCTGTATTGCACTCCAAAGTTTATACCATTCTCATTGACGTATGTGAACAAAGCATAAGAGTACTCATTACAGTTTCTTTTAATAAGTTTATATATCAATATATCATTTTTGTGTTCAGTTCTTTGATAAACAATGAATTTCATGTTCATGCTATTTCCTTTTTAACAAATTGATTCCTCATTTATAACTTCACTTATAAATAATAATATTTTAATGACCATTTACCTCACCATTCTAAATTTCTTTCTTAATTTCATGTTTTTTTTAAAATTATTATTCTTTAAACATGTTTCATATGTGCAAAACCTCAAAAACCAAAACAGCTTCAACATTTGAAGGAGATATTAACATACTTAACAGCGAACACAATTTGGAATGTGACAAAAAATTTACATATGCTAGGCTAGTATTTGGGCAAGAGGAGGAGCAGTAAAAATGAACACTGTAGTACTCTGTTAGTGACAGTGAATCCAGAGATTCCCATTTTAAGCCATACCACAGAGATGTCAAAAAGCAAGGTCAGCAGGAAATATATTTCACTATTATTTATTGGGTAGAGAACTTATATCTCTATGGAATTTATTCAGGTTTTACTTTAAACGTGTGATGAATTTTTCTGAGTACACTGTGAATACTTAGAAGAGTACATCTATATGTTTTAGGTTTCACCTATTAATTCTACTTTAATAATCATATTGTATCCTTTATGCCTTTTATTGGTATAAAACACTGGGAACTTCTGTTAATGTTTGATGATGAGGAAGCACCACTGTTATGTATACTTGATATACTAGAGTAATTTTTCTTTTACATACAGATAGTTGTTTACTAAATCTCCACTGCTGTTGTGTTTCTGTCAAACATTTTACCTTTGCATCTCTAACATTATTATTATTATTATTATTATTATTTTGCTTTATGTCTTTTACTGTGCTTTTTTTAAATTTGACATTTTACTCTTATGTCTTTACTTTTGAGGTAGCGTGTATCAATCTAAAATTATCTTCATCTTCCTCTTCCTTTACATGCTAATTTATGTACTGAAGTTTTGTTTGCACATTATTCTCTAATGCACATTTATCAATCCTTTTATTTTTTTACTAGCTTATTCTCTTTTAGAACTCCTGTGTAAATAGGAAAGCAAAATATAGTTTATTTTAATCTATTTCAAGAGATTGTGCTTTGTAATGGTGAAAAGTTACTGTTTATACTTAGAAATCTGCTTATTTCTTTTTTTCTGATATTTTATTTTTTGCCTTTGCTTTTACATTTTTTTCTGTATCCTTTTTTCAATTTCTTGATTTTTAAAAATCATCTTCAGAGGTTGGGGTGGTAAAACATATTTTTAATTGTACTGGTGGCAACCTTTTGTTTTACTTAATATATTGTTATGTTTATATTAACCTAAAGAGCTTAGATTTTATATATTTTTTGCCAGAAATTTATATCAAATATTTTTCCTTTTACTTTCACATACTAATGACTATAGAATGCATAAAAGTTTAGGTGTAGTAAAGCTATTTGTGTACTTTGGATGTTGTACACAGAACATATCAGAAAGATCTCTCAGTTTCCAAAAATCTCTCATTTTTCTCAATGGCCAAGCTGAAACAATTGGGAAAATAAAGTTAATAACAGTAATGTTGGATTATAACCCATAGAATAAAATAAATATTCATGTTTTCATGCTGATATAACTAAATAATAGAATAAATAATTGAGGGTAAAGGACAGATCACTAATATATGAAATTCAAGAGAAAGTAGAAGGAATGAAGGAAATGGAAACTCATTTACTAGTAATTGTCAGGCAAGATTTACCAAAGGATGCTAAAGTTAGGGGACATAGCATAAGAAAATACAGGACATTTCTGTAGACTCATTTCTGTCTACCTTAGGATATTTATTAATTACAAAGGGAAAATGAATAGTTTTATAGTAGGAAAACCTGATAGCACCTTAATGAAGTGATTAAATTTACTATTTCTAGTTAAATAATGTATTAACATTATGTCATTATATGACCTCTGATATGATGTCCTAGGGAGGCTATATTATTTTTGTGTTATTTTTGCAAAATGCATAACTTTAATCTAATAATGAGAAATCATAAAACAAGTCTTCAAACTTAGAGGCATTCTCAAAACTGAACAGTATCTTCAAAGTTGTTAAGATCATAAAAGAAAAGGGAAGACTGAGGAACTGTCACAGATGGGAGGAGACCAAGGAGTCAACTAAACTTAATGTGGAATCCAGGAATAGACCCTAAACCAGTATTAGTAGAAATACTGATGAAATCTGAATAAAATATATGGTTGAGTTTTTAAAATAGCAAAAAAATTAACAAAAAGAAAATCACCTAAATAAGTCAACAAAGGAAAGAAACTGAAATTTAAAGATATTTAGAAATGAATAACAATGAAGATAGAGTATGTTAAATATCTGGGATGAGAACAAAACAAGTAGAGGAATATTTATAGCCATAAATGCCTTTGTTATAAATACCAATTTAATTGAAAAATAAATGAACTATGCATTTACATCAAGGAGGGGAAAACTAAAGTACATCTCAAATAATTACAAAGATTGACCTTGTAAAGATTAAATAGAAATTGTCACGGGAGGCTCACGAGATGTCCAAGAGGAGTGGTGACTGGGTTCTGTCTCCACAAAAGAAAGAATTCAAGAGCAAGACAGATGTGGGAAAGCGAAAGTGATTTATTGAAAATGAAAGTACACACTTGAGAGGAAACTGGGTGAACTCAGAGAACTAGTCCCCCCAAGGAAGTCAGGGTCAGGGGATTTTCTCTCTCCCCAGGGCAGAATTGGTGACGGGGAAATTGGTGATGCCCCATTGATGTTCATCTTTCATCTCCTAGCCCTGGGCGGAAACCTTCCTTTCCTGTTTTTCTTCTTTATTTGGTTCCTCTGGAACTGTCATGGCATCACATGCATGATGGAGTTGTAGTAACTGCAATGAAACTGACATTATAATGACATTCAAATTAGCTAAAGGTCAGGTCCTGTTGCGTTGCGGGATGTAACTTGCGTTTGATTTTATCCAGCTACAGGTGCCCAAGTCCCTTGTTACTTGTATAATCAGTGAGGTGCCTTTTGTTGTACCCTGAAGGGGGTTGTCAAATTCCTAGGCTACCTACCTGCCTCAAAATAACTAAAATATAAAAGTTAAGCGTAAATTGGTTTGTTTTTTTTGAAATTCCTGGAATTGTTTTATTAGTTTAGACAAAGGCCAATATGCACAAGAAAAGATGCATAACATGATTCGTGATCAGGAAAATTGTTATGGACTAAACTGTGTCTTCCCCAAACTCTTATTTTGAAGCCCTTAACCCCCAACGTAACTGTATTTGGAGAAGAGACCTTTAGGGAGGTAATGAAGGCTAAAGGAGGTCATAAACGCGGGACCCTAATTCTATAGAACTGGAGTCCTTATAAAAATAGGATGAGACATCAGTACTCTTTCTCTCTATGTGTGCACAGAGAAAAGGCCATCTGAGGACATGGTGAGCCAGGAAGTAAGGCCTGACCAGATATTAGCCATGCTGGTCCCTTGATCTTGGACTTTTAGCCTGCAGAACTGTAAGAAATAAGTTTCTGTTATTGAAGCCACCCAGGCTATGGTATTGTGTTATGCCAACCCAGATGACTAATACAGAAATGCAAACCAACACTTCAGTGACATAGTACTTCACATCCACTAGCATGGCTACAATCAAAACGTCTGATAGGACGTGCTGGTGAAGATGTGGAGGAACCGGGACCCTCTTATACTGGGTACCTCTGGTTTAGGAATTCTTCCTCTAAGGAGCAGTGCTCTTCCCCTTGCTCCAACTTGCAGATCACCTGGGGTTTGGTAATGCAATAACCCACGGAGACCAGGTGGCTGTATCACATTTCTGTAGAGGGCCCTCTGAGCAGGGCCCACGTACGGCCACTCCTCCTGGGTGAACTCCACAGTCATGTCTTCGAATGACTTGGATCCCTGATCTATGTGCATTTTGTGCTGTTCCTGGAAGAAGGTGAAAAATTGAAGCTTCCACTGACCACAAGGGCCCAGTGCATCCTCTGCTCCTGCAAAGAGCTAGTGACTAGGAGATCATGTCTCTCTGAGTCTGAGCATAAAATAATTTAACAGAATAATTTGATTAATAGAATTAAGTTTTTATAACACTGACAAATTAGATGAAATATTGACAAGTCTACTGCAAAGAAACAAGACAAATTATTGATAAACAACTTAAGAAAAAAGTGTGCATAACATAATAACTGTACAACTTTAAATCAATAAATTTAACAATCCAATGAAATGGACAATTTTCTAGGAAATACTAATTCAAAAATAAATAGACTCAATTTTCCTTTGAATAAATCTAATTAGGACAGTGAACTGAAAAGATATTTTAAGAGTAGTAAAATATCTAAAAAACAAAAGCACAATCTCATTTATGAGCATATTCGGGATTATTTCAAGGATAAGAACCACATATTATATAAAGAGGAAATTATCTAAGAGCGAATACGCTGAAGCATATTTTTTAAAATAAAGGAATAATGTTTTATGCTTCAGCAAGGAAATATCTTTTATCACAAAGATGTCATTTTTTTCCTAGTCATCATTTGCAATGCAATTCTACTCCAAACCTTTAAAGGATCTTCAGGGCATTTCCAAGAATATTTGAAAACCAATCTGGAAAATCACATTTATAAAAACGGCAAAGGAAAACCTAAAGAGGGGAAAATCACCCAGTCACATAATAACAGATGAGGAATGTACACAGCAACAGATTTCTCAACCATACCAGAAAATATAATGAAATAAAGCCATCTCTAAAATTCTGGGATACATTAATTACAACTTGAGATTTTATATAAGATTTTACCTTCCCTGTCTCAGGAAATCTGACATCTGAAGAAATAAGTAAACTAGGGAAGAACAAAGCATGAGATTCAGCAAATACAGTTTGTAACTTCAGGATACTAAAGAGGAAAGCTTAGTGATGATGAAGTCAGAACATAAGGCCACAAATACATACCAGGCCTGGAAGACAGAAAGCTGAGAAGGGATAGTTCAAAGAACCCATAAATAATAGACATTCTAATGTATTTCAACAAGTGCATTAGAGATTGCAGTTATGACAGAGAATTGGGGTAATTATTTAAGTGTGCTAGTTTTCTACCATTTGTTCCTCCAGATCCTTCCCCACCCCCGTGTCTACCTCAGGACACTGATCTATATGAAAAACAGTGGGATTACTTGGCCTTTTTTTTAAAGATGTGTGTGGCCAATGCAAAGCCAAAGAGGAAATTCAATGGAAGGAAGAGAGTGAGGCAGTCTAGTTTTGTCCTTCAACTGAAAATCATTCCTGCTGTCAGCTCCATTTTTTACGTATACTTATGAATTTCAATACCCACTCCCTCATTGTACCTTTGGGCATAAAAGTGGTATCAGCTCTTCTGTTACTTGGCCAAGGTGCTGAATTATTCCTTGTAAACATTTTCTTTATTAACATCTTCTGAATTATTATTATTATTGCCATTATTATTATTATTTTACAATTCTGCCTCTCCTGGAACATATATCATAGGGAAAGGGAAACAAACAGTAAACACAATTAAGGAACAAGGACATGTCAGTGAATGATAAGTACCAACAAGGAAGGAAACACATCAGTGGTCTAGTCTAGCTAGAGAGTGATGCGACTAAAGGGTGTCTTTAGCCAGGATGGACAGGTGATTATCACAAGGTGGGACTTAATTATCCTAATTTGATACCTATTTCCTGCTGGGATCCTGACTGGAGTAGTATTAGCTAATTAGAAACAAGACATAACATAACAAAAGGAGACAATCAATTCAGGGGATGAGATACTTAATTCAGAATAGCTCCAAAACAAGAGAAGTGAAAATAAAAAGAGAGGATATTAACTAACAATTAATTCATGAAAACTTCCTGTAAGTGATGGTCTTGAGTTCTAAAAGTCTCCCAGATTACAGTAGTCTTCTACCTGTTTGCACAATATATGGAAATGAAGAAATTCTTTATAGATAGATAAATATGTATACATATATTTGTTACATAGCAAACTAAAAATAATATATAGTTTATTATATACAGGGTAGTACTGACTCAATATTTAGTGTATAGGTCTATGTAATGCATAAATTGTTCAGAAACAGGCCTTTCTAGATATGAGCATTTTGTTATATAAATAGTGGCATTTCAGTACAGTGGAGAAATAAATTGTAATGTATCAAATAGCTATCCCTTGGGGAAGGTGAAAGGGAAATAAAATTCTATAAACTAGGAAGAATTTAAACCAAATTCTTCAGCAAATTTTCCAGAACAAAAATCTATGATCATAGAATGAAATTTGCACATGCTCTTACAGTAACTTATTAAATGAAAATATTGGGAATATTAAATTAATAGAGGATTTGAAAACACAATGAACAAATTTGAGATTATGGACATTTATAGGACATTTTATCCAGCAGCTGCATAATACATATTACTTTAAGTACACATATAGCTTTTACAAAAACTCTTATTCTGGACCATGAAACAATCCTCAATAACTTTCTTAGCACTGAAATCACAGTAAAATCCAAAGACTTAACAAACTGGGACTAAGTTATACATAAATAATAACAATAACTACAAAATCTACAAATGTTTGGAAATTAAGCAATTTACTTCCAGATAATACAATGGAATAAACTATTTGGATCTGATATCAATGTAAAAAAATCAAATTAAACCAACTGAAGAAGATGGGAAGAAATTGTTAAAAATAGAAGATAATGAAATGGAAATAAAACGTTCGATAGAAAGGATCAGTGAAACACAGGTTGGTCTTTGAAAACTGATAAAATAGAAGGAATAACCTCCTGGTAAGTCTGAACAAATACATTTAAAGTGGCAAAGAATATAACATCATAGATATCACAGAAAATAAAAAAAAGTAACAAACACTTTTATGAACATAATTTTGAAAATTTTGAAGAAGTGAATACGTCTAGGAAGACTGAATTTACTAAAACTGACATAAGTAGAAAAAAGTTCTGAATATTACTATTATTTACTGAAGAAATTGAATTTGTAATTTAAAACTTTCCTACAAATAAAATTCCAAACTTAGATAGCTTTACTAATATAGACAACATCCTATCATATACAAACTCTTTCCGAAAAATAAAATTTAAAAGTGTGTGTGTGTGTGTGTGTGTGTGTGTGTGTGTGTGTATAATTGAGAGCAATTTTTAAGTCATTTCATGAGGCCAGCATAACCTTGATACAAAACCTGACAAATACATTACAAAACCGCGTATCATAAGTCAGCCCCTCTCTCACACTTAAATATGAAAAATTTCTAATCAAAACTTTTTCAGTGAAATATAATTTTAAAAGGTTGAAGGGATACTGTAGCATGATAAATTTGGGTTGATTCCATGAATGCCTGGTTGGTTTAATGTTTGAAAATCAATATAAAGGAGCACATATTAATATCACAAAGGGAAAAAATCATTTAAAAAAATGCAGAAGAATTCGAGGAAAATAGTCATTCATGAATGCTTTAAAAATAATGAACTAAAAGTAAAAGAGAGTGTCCTCCATCTAATGAATATCTTTCAGCAAACACCTTACTTAAGAGAGAGAGAGATGGAAAATTCAGGTGGGAGAAATTCAGAAAGGAGAAAGGAGATGTCCATTAGTACCATTTATATTCGACACTGTATCACATATTCTAACAAGTGGAATAAGGCAAGGAAATAAACAAAAAACAAACAGATTGCAAAGGAACAAATATCATTACCCATTCATAGACCTGATTTTGTACATAAAAATGTCCAATAAGAATTTATAGATAAACTAATGGAATTAATAAATTATTTTATCAAAGACATACTAACCTCAGTTGTGGATACATGGGCATGCTCATTTTGTGACCATATATTGAATTGTATATTTAATGATTTCTTCAATATTTTGTCTATATGTCATACTTCACTAAAAGTATTAGCAGAAAATTTAGCGTAATATAGCTATAACCTTGGCATAAAGGCCTTCCTAAGCATTTGTAAACTGCATAAAATAAAGTAGATAATTTTGACCTTACAGATCTGAACTCTTCCATATTATAAAAATAATGAAAGACAAATGGTGCATTGGGAAATACTTGCTTATGTAAAATAAAGCATAGCATCGCTATCCAGATTATAGGGGAGAAAAAAGTCCCTCAAAACATTTTTAAAAGAAGGGCAGAGAAATACATAGATATTGTAAAAGGCTGTGATCAGGCAACTCACAGGAGAAATGTATTTGACTGAAAAACATATAGGAACAACTGCCATTTCAGTATTACTTAGAAAAAGGCAAAGTAAAATAAATACTAGATTTAAAAAAAAAAAATCACCGATATCAAATGTTGGCTAGTGTGGAAATAGACAGGAGGAATGTAAATATGTACAGCCTCTGGTAGGCCAATATTATAATGCCTAGCCACAGTAAAAGTGTGTATTGTCTTTGACCCAGCAATTACATTTCAATGTGCCTCATCTGTGCACAATGAGTCACATGCACAGATTTTTGCTAATAGGAAGAATTGGAAATAACCTAAATCCACCAAAATTTATGAATAGTAATACAAACTCTAGTGTATCTGCACTGTATAATTTCAAGAATATGATAGATGTAAGATATGTAGTGATATGATAAGATACTAAATCAGATTGGGAAGTGAAAACTATAAATTACAAAGCAATATATCTGGTTGGATTATACTTCCCTGTTAAATAAAATGAACTATAAGTATATATAAGATAGTATGTGGATTTATGTGATTGTTTTGTCTTTGTAAATATACAACACAACAATAACAGTGGCAGTTCTGGGGAAAGAATTAAGAAGAGGGAAGAATTCATGAGGACTTTTGCTTTTCCCTATTACTGGAATTTGTTTCAATGTCTTACATAAAGAATCTATTCCTGCATGAATAATTAAAAGGTAAGAAGAATACAATAAAAAGCTCAGTACAAATGTGACTCATTTTTAAATTGTAATATCCAGGTTTTACAATATCCCTCTTTGGTGGTATACTGAAAGGGTTCTCTTTTGCACAGATATTTAGCTATCCAATAATACAGAGATTTCTAGGTGATAAATGAAATGCCTGCTTGTCACAACTATAGGCAAAGTCTTAGTGACATCACACAGGAAAGACATCTGAGTATAGACACAATACTAGTAGAAAATACAGATAAAAATCAACATTTCCATGGCCCTTACTGGATATGTTTTTTTCATTCCCCTAATTATTTTGTCTTTCTCCCAGGGAGACATTAAAAAATGGATAGTTGTTTCTTGCCATGAAGAGACTATTTTAAAAAGCTTTACTAGAATGCTAAATATGGATTTTGATGAGTATCTAAAGAATTCTCAAAGCCAAGGCACATTTTTCTGAGCATACAGTAGATGTACTTGAATTACATTAAGTGAGATTTCTAAACATCTGACATCTGTTTACTAGTAAACATTTAATTAAGTATTTGAACAGCACAGTGTTTTAAATGAAATGTTTTAAAGACGCCATCAGAATTCTGCAGCTCTCACTGCAGTCCTAAGAAACTCAAAGCAGTAGAATGTGTTAGGGCCGTCAAGAACAATGGATCTCTGCGTTCTTGCTTTATTCCCTTACTTCCTTGACTGTTGTCTGCCTTTGCTTATCACCTCTCCTTCAGTGATGCTGCATTATTCATCAGGCCCTGTGTAGGAGAAGGTTGGCATCTTGCAATCAGAACAGTGGGTCTGAAATTTTTCACTCAGGGACCATTGTGCATACACACATTGAAAAATCATTTGTTCCCCCAGTAAAGGTAAGGAGGGCAGGGGGGTCTCATTAACTTTGTTCACATGGCATTGTCAAGCTACTGGATGTTACAAGAGTGACTTTTATCGGGTGATTAAATATGAATCAAGCAGTGCAGGTTTAGCAGCTTCCATGTAAACATAGAAACGCTTTTATCTCATGCCATACTGTTTTCAGGAGAGAATGTCTGAGAGTGGACACATGGGAATAAGGTTTGTTGAATGTGGGGCATATGCGTATAGGTGTGGTGACCTCTCGGTACCAAGCTGCAGAGTGGGTGTCTGTAACTTTTTCTATTGGACAGCACCCTTGAGGGCCGAGAGCCCTGCTGTTTCACAGTTCATACAGTGCCATTTAGGATTTTCCAGTGTAGCACTCCTGAGGCCTCCAAAACAGCCACCATTATGCAGACTTTTCCAGATCCCTCTCTCCTTATTGAAAATCAAAATTCATTGTTCATTCCTGTTCCCTTAGGATAAACTTGCATAACTACAGTTTAGCTGGAGATGGGAGGGGGATCAAATTGTTGTGTTAGTAGCTGATAAATGACTTAACCGGGTCTCCCTTTCAAATAACAGTGGTATTTGAAAAGTAATTTTTAATGCTCTTAGACGGACAGCATGAGATATTGCATGTTCAGCACCTAGCATGCTGTGCCTGGCAAATACTAAGGGGGCTGTCATTATTGTTTGTTGTTCTGCTATTGGAAAGAGCACAGGGCTGGCAGGCAGGGTCTCATTTTGAGACCCAGTTTCTTTATCCGCAAAGCTTTCTGACTCTGTGGCTTATATTTGTTCTCTAAATGTAGGCCCACTACCTAGTTATAGCCTGGAGCTGTACCCTCAACAACAGCAAAGTATAATGTTCTCAGTGTGTTTATTCAGATTCTAGAATTGCTTAAACATTGCTTTCTACTAATAATAATTATAATGATGGCTAATATTCATTGATATCGTGCTCTGTGCCCTTTGCATGGATTAGCCTGTTTCATTCATACAAGAATCCCATGAGGAAGTTAATATTATTATTCTATTTGTATAGATAAAGAATCCACAGGTCAGAGTAGTTAATTTGTCCAAAGTCATATAGTCAGAATTAAAATGCAAACCCCAGATCTTAGCTGTTAAGATATTCTGCTTCTATCCTACCTCTTGTGTTGTCTCCTCCTCCCACTCCATATACATTGTGTGCCCCAGCCTGTAGCTAAGTTATTATGTCCAGCAGAGGGTATCTTTTCTACCCATGAAATGGAAAACCATACCTTATCTCCTTTTACAACAAGAGCTACCTCCTCCTCTTCTTTTTCAAAAAAGCCTTAGTTACCTTTAGGGTTCCTTAAAGGGGCTGCACGAAAGCATCCGCTTAACAAATGCATTCTACTAAGTGTCAGGCACTGTTCTAGGTAATCCAGATGTAACAAAAAACAAGGTTCTGGCTTCTGGTCTATAGGCCAGAGAGGGAAGACGGGAAATAAGCAAGGAAATGACTGTTACAGTGGTACATGCTTTAAGGAAAATAAAACAGAATAACAAAAGCAAGTGACTTACAGGAGGCTACTCTGCTTTTGATTTTAGCAAAAGACTGGCAGCAATACCAGTGACCAGCAATAGGGGTCACGATGAATGCACACTGCTCTGTGCACACAATATTGTGGTACTAATCAGCTGCAAAAAGTAACAAAGGGATTTCTGAATACTGGTACGGAATGATTGCCAGAATAGTTTGTCATTCAACATACTATTGCCTTAATAGACTCTCTTTTGTTATTTAATCTACTACACTAACGATAGTATATTAAGGGGAAATATGGGTATATATATGTATATATATGAAAGGTCAGACAATTAAGTTTGACAACTTTCCACCCTGTAAGCTCATGGTGGAAAATTCACAAACTTAATTGTCCGACCTTCATATATACATATGTTGAGATGTGTAGATGTATACACATAAATATATATATATATATATATATATGTATATAAACATTTGATTATATTTCTAAAGAGTGGCTGAGTAAAACAGAAAACTAATGAAAAGAGTTACTTGTAGGAAAGCAGGGGAAGAGCAGAACGGAAAGGATTGGGAGTGAGATTTCTGTGAATGTACCTTGGTTTATAATTTTGACTTTGGAAGGTAAATGTTTAACATAATTTGAACAAATGCATTGACCCCAAAAATAGTGGAAGCAATTAAAAACAAGATTCAGTGAGATCTTTTGTGAAAAGGTAATATTAAGTAGGTGCCGTGCATGCTGTTTTTTTACTGGTTCTTGAACACACCAAGTATATGCTTGCCTCAAGGCCTTTCCATTTACCATGCTCTATTTGGAGCGGTCTTCCCCCGTCTCCCATAGCGTTCTCCCTTACTCTATCAGGTTTCTGATGGAGTTTACTGAGTCACCTGTCTAAAGTAGCACCTTCACTTTCTTAGGGCATTTGTTACCATTTGCAAAGCCGTGAGATACAGGAGAAGTATGGCTGGAACACTGTGGAAGAAACTGTTAATATCTAACATCCTCTCTCCATATTCTCCCCTTTTTTTCCAGGCTGAGAACTAGATTATATTTTCCAGCCTCCCTTGCAATTGTTTGTATGTAGCCAGTAAAATGGGTAGACTAAGTTCTGGCCAGTTGAATATGGGTAAAAGAGACATTCAAACAATTGCTGGCTGGCCCATACAAGTATTCTACCTAATCCTCCCTGCTTTCTCTGCTTCACCATATACCCCTGAGTGGAGAAGACTACAAAGTCTTAAATAAGGGTAGGATTTCAAGAGGAAAAGATCTTGGACTTGTATACTTGCTGGAGCAGTGCCCCTCTACTAACCTGCTTTTTTCTTGGACATAAACATGACATAAATTTATTAATTCCTTGCATCTATCAAAGTCTAATCAAGAGAACAGAAATCACTTGGAGTGTTTACAACAAAAGAAAATTAGCTCAGGAGAGTAATTGACATAGCTGATGGAGGACATGAGAGTCAAATAAGAAACAGAGAGATAAACCAGAGATTAGTATCAGCAGGAAACTACTACCATCCTAGCCAAGAGAAAAAAAGGGAGGTGTTGGCGATTCCAGAGCCCAGAGACTGGTGGAAGCCAAGACCAGAGAAAGCCAATCTGTGGGAGAAGTTACCACAGAGGAGGTATAGCCACTGTGTCTTGGAGAGGTTACCTGGTGGAAGAAATATGCTGGACTCTTCCTTCCCTGCCCTCCAATGTCCTGGCAGTGCCTTCCATTAGCTGGATTGATCTGGAGGTGGGTTGACAAAGGTACCTGTGAAGAGCAGTCTGGAGGACTCAGCTCCCTTTCAATTAGAGCAGAATAAGAGGAGGGTAAAGCCCAGGCCATCACTGTCATGGAACTTTTGGGTTCGTTAGCTTTGATTTCTAGTGTGATAAAAAGCCTCTGGAGAATTGTGAGCAGAAAAATGCTATGATCTGACATGCGATGTAATAGCATTATTCTGGCAGCAGTATGGGGGACAATATACTATAAACTGGGTAGGAAAAGAAGCAGGAAGTAGTAGGCTGTTGCAGAAATCTAGGTGGAAAAATGATGATTGCTTGGACTAGGGTGGAAGTGGTGTAAAAAATGAGAAATGGTTCACCATTTGGAAGCTTGAGCCAACAAGATTTCTGATAGGTTGGATATGAGGTATGAGGGAAAGAGAGGAGTCAATGAAGGCTTCAAGGTTTTTGGTCTGAACAACCAGGTAAAAGTGCAACTTACTAAACTAGAATACAGTTAGGTTTAGTGTTTCCAGGAAGGAATGAGGAATTACGAGATTTTTGAGATACCTATAGGAATATCAGTTTTTATTGGATGCCTTAGACACCCACTACATTTTTGGTAGAGGGCAATGGCTACTTCGAGCTACTGGAAGGTTTCATTTCATTGTCAATATCTACTTGGATCACCAACATTCTTTCAGGAGGTAAAAAAACAACAACAAGGAAGCAAACAAACAAAACAAAAAACCCTATATATAGTGGCTAGAGATCTGTTTTTATGGAGTCTCCATGTCACCATTTCACAGTGTCACTATGTCACAATAATAACACCAAGCTAAATATGAGTTCAGTTTTTGGTGCATAGATTAGTGTTCCCACTTTTCTCCATGGAAAGAATTGTAACCAGAGCCTTGGAATGGGAGGGAAGGAACTGGGGAGAAAAGGAAGAAAATAGGGTTTTAGACCAAAATGGAATTGAATCATAAAATTTTAGTATTCAAAGTAATGGCTTGAATTTGTTCACTAAGAAATGAAACTAACCAATATCAGCTATGTAATTATAACCTCATGTAAAATACTAAAAATAAGATAGATATATATCATTAGTGTGACTTACCTATATAATATTAAAAATAATTACATTAATGATGATGATGACTGATGGTGGTGAGAGTTATTATACCATATTTTTAAAAATTAGTCTCATATCTTTTACTTAAAATACCTTCTTATGTTAGCATGGCTGGAATTAGTAATAAGAAATGGCTTTTAGTCTGTCACCATCGTCGTCTCCTTTTTGTGGATATTCAAATTGGTCACGTTCCAAATAGCTAATGATGTCTTGAAGTGGACACACTATTCCTGATGAAGACTAAATAAGGTACAGCGTAGAGTCACGGTTGTTTCCATGATCTGGGAGCACGAGTAGATAATGGCAGTATGATGTGGTGACCACAACTGAACTGCTTGGGTTTGAATCCCTGCTGAGCCACTCACTATTGATGTAATCTTGGGGTTGTTACTTTTTTGTTTTACAGTTTCCTTTTCTGAAAACTCGCATGTCCTAGGAAGCATTGCATTTTAGCAATTGGGTTGTAACCCTCTTCACTTACCCTTCTCTTTTTCCCTGTACTTTCCAAAGCAAAATGGAAATCTGATAACTTGACATAAATGTCTATAAAAACTGAATCTTGGAATAATGCAGTGATTGTGATGCAAGCGACCATTATCTACCCTTGGGGCAAAAATTAGATAAGTGATGATTCATTGTTTGCTACAGTTGTGGATTGAGGAGGTCCTGTAACTACATCTCCATGTACTACCCATCGCTTTCTCTAGTGTGAATTATTGATAACCTTTTTGGTGGATTCTACTTGGATTGATTAAAATTCATGAGCGAAGCAAATATTTTCAAAATGTTCAGCTATTGTGGGGGTGGGACATGTATAGATTGAATCAGAGTGGGGGAAACAGCTGTTTCTTTAGTAATGACATATATGAGATATTGATTTTTTTTTACTGCCTTTGTAAACTTAATTAACAAACATCTGCATCCTGCTATCTATTCCCCAAGGCTCTGACATTTTCCAATATTTAAATACCTTCATGTTTATTGATTGAACATTTCCTAAGAAACTATTCTGACAAAGTTACCGGTTGGTGATATATCAGGGGTAAAACTGTAAAACTGTACTTTTTGAGGCTTTAATTGGTCAGAATATCAGTGCAGTTTTTGACCACTAATCATGGATTTGGATAAAAATTGGATACATCACCTTTTTTCTTTCTTTCTGTCCGATTCTACAGATGTCAGCAAAAAATTCAAGATCCCTTCTATGTCTGTAGTGCATATATAACTAAGTCTCAGGTCAATTCAGTTTCAGTTTTAAAAATAAACCAATGGTTCACTATGCAGATCTTAGATGTATTTTTATACTACCAGGCATATTCCTTTGTCCCTTTCGTGCCCCTTCAAAAACCACCCAGGCTGTGATCTTCCTCGGTAATGGCAGATTTATTGCTGTGATTACAAGGAACAGGGAAATCTGTTGGCTTCTCTTTCATATGAATGTGAGAGCCTCGATGTGGATTTTGATGGAGCTGGACAAAATTATTTTACCTCCCGAAGACCTCTAGTGAGGGAGTTTGTAGGCAAAAGACCCTAACTGTGTTTAAAAGCCCTCTGAACTATGCCCATTTCTCTTAAAATTATTTCAAAGGACAATGGCTGGCAACCAACTGATTGCTTGGCCTGCATTATCCATGGCTTGTGTAGGTGCCGCAATTTAAATTGGCTCCCTGGCTTCTTGGAATGATAGCTAATATTTTCTAGGGATACATCTCAGTGCCAATGGAATACCATTTGGAAATGGAAAATTACAGACATATAGGTAAAAAAAAAAAAAAAAAAGATTCACTTTTATAGAAGGAAATGTGTTCTTTTAATATGCTCCGATTATTTTTAGATGTTGAGATGAGAGCATGACTCACCACCTTCCATTTCATCCACTGCTTGTGCCGGCCCCCACTCATCTTTCCTGACACATTGTGCTGATGAAGGGAGTGACGGCCTGTTCTCCAGTGTGGTCAGTGCCTCATGTGGTAGCTGCTTTGAGAAAATAAGGGGTGCTCTGTTTCTTGAGTACAGATTGCCAGACCTAACATCAGTATTAATGGGGGTCAGTCCACAATGTGACCTAAAGTATGTATCCGCACATAGGATATTCAGTGGGGACTCTTCTTTCTCCTGGGTAGCAGTGAGGTCTCAGAATATTAGAGATCTAGGTTCATATCTGGCCCTCACGTGACTCTTAGAAGTTGCTGATACTAGGGGAGGTTTGTAACCACTTTGAACATCTTTCTTTCTACAAGGGAATGAATAATGGCAACCCAATGGGATCATTTGAAATATTAAATGAAATCATGTTTATAAAGAATTGAACACAGTGCTTTGCACAGAGTACGCAAACCATTTTGCTGTCATGATAGTAAAGATAATGGTTGTAATCAGACTGATTCCAACTACAGCCCCTCCCATTTTCTTAACTGCAAAATTAAAAATATGCCTATAACATCCACGAGAATATCATGAGGCTAAATTTCTACATACTTCTATGAACATGGTGTGCTTTCGGGGAAGGAGCCTAAGAAAACCCAACTCAGTATTGCTATTACTGATATTTAAATCTGGGGACGGCTATTTTATTTGTGGGATTGAAAAAGAAATTTTCTTCACCATTTGACTTTTCTTATGCTTAAGAGATAATATTTATTTGTAGTCAATTTTATCAAGCCTTCAGCATGAGTCATGTTCTGTCTCTTCCCTGGCCAAAATGCCTGCCCACCCACCCAGTCCCCCGCACTCCCCATTTCTGTCTCATTGCTGGCCCACTGCTCATATTTTCAGAATTATCCTTTGTCAGTTTTTCTATTATTTCTCTGCCCACCTTGCTCCTTCCAAAAGTCGTTTGTGCTTAGGTTAATTTCACAGACTGACCAGAAGAAATAGAATCACTGTAAAATACTCTTAAAAAAAATAAAAAAGAAACAAGAGTGTTCAAACTATTGTGTACATTGTTTTCCTCCTCTTGTGAAACTCCTCCCCAAAGTCTCTGATTTTTTATTGCTCATAAGCATGTTAGAATTTCTTTGTCAAGCCAACTAAAAGATAATTATTGCAGTTGGATTATATCAAATTATTACTCTTTAGAAGGATTTAAGGCATGATGCTGACATTTCTCCTTCCTTACACATCATGCTTTCTGATATAAACTTAAAGGTCAGAAAATTATATGGAATGTTTCAGGAAAAATAACAAAAACAAAAACAAAGAACACGCCCATCGTGATTTGTCTGGTGATCCCTTCTTTTCTCACCTCCTTTTCTCTCTTGGCAAAGGAAAAAGGAGAGAAAGAAGATTCTCAAAACTAGCAACACATTGAAAATGTAATTGGCAAACTGCCTTCCTTCCAGGGGGAGGGTGAAAATACCAGTTGACTGTTAGTGATTCAGAAATGAAATTTTGGTATAATTTAAGTCCATTTTAGAAGGAGGCATGAGAAATTTGAAGCTAAGAAGAAACAATTTAAAGTAAAAGATTACTCTGGTTCCTATGTGGTGAAATGAAGGAGAACAATAACCAAATATAGCTTTCCCACAGCTGCCGCCGGTGCTCAAGGTCCAACCCATCTCTGAACAATGCCCTCAAAAGCAAGTCTATTTTACTTCTAGATCCTGGAAAGATTAAGACATTCTAAACTTCTAGAAGTCCCCAATGATAAAAACATGACAACGCCTACTGTCTCAGGCCTGTCACATAGAAGCCAAATTAAACAATATTAAACCTTAAAATGCAAATAGCTTCCTTTCAGAATGAACTTTTCTTATTTTGTCTGTGTCTGTGTTAAAGGTACCCTATTGTGTGGGCTTAGTGTAAAAAACCTGTATTGACCTTAAAGCTTAACAGATATGGGGAGACAAGTTGTAAGCGGTTGAGTGTGACTTTAGCAAAGACCTCTGGTCTGTAATGAGAAGCCTGGGGAAAATTCTCTAAGCCTTGATTTTTCATAAGTGACATGTAGATAACAGTAGATACAGCATAACGTTATTGTGAGAACTAACTGGGAAAATGCTCAATAAATTTAACTGTTATTATAAAAAGTTTTTGAGTGCTAACCTCTTAATTGGGTGATCAGGAACAATGGGGACAAATATCTGAGCCATCATATTTCTTCAAAAAAAATAAAATAAAATGGATACCAGCAAAATCGGAGTAATGAAAGGTTGGTATTGTGGAGTGGTGAAGAGAAATCACGTACATTAAAAAAAAAAAAAAAGTCTGGTGCGTAGTAAACATGCAGTAAATGTTGATTCTCTTTTACCAGCATACCTTTCCAGCACCAATGCTGATCAATGGATGTATTTGTTTCTTTATATCTGGGAATGTAGTACAAAGTACGTGAACGTTGTTGAGGAGAAAGGGATGGGAAGAAGTTCATAGAAATCAGGAAATTCTTTCTCTCCATTTTACTCTCTCCATCAGTAGCCCTGATGGTTCAGGGCTACTTTACCAAAGAGAGATTAGAATGGACCATCACATGTATAGCTTGGGCTTTTTCTTACTTTCATTGGGATTTTACAGGATTTTAGGTAGAGAAATAGTTTCATAATAGTATATAACATTGAATTGTTCTGGTATAACTCAATGCTTAGAAAAATATGAAGATCTAAAAAGGACAATTTTCTTCTCAAGTTGAAATTAAACACCCATCAGTGGTGGCACCATTGGTAGAGGCTGTAGGAAATCTGAATATATAGTTAAAATAAGGGTTTGCCAGCACAAATGCATTGTTTTAATTATTTTCTTATTTTCTTGGTGGTCATTTGGTTTTATATTGATTACTACTAACTTCATTGCGTTATTTATGAAAATGTACTAAAATCAGCAAAAATTCGGGATCTGATAAATATTAAAATTGTTAAACTATTGAATATTCATGAGATCACTCATAATAAATTCTAGCCATATTTTGAGGAAAGGCCCACATGCTTGCCATGACTGTACCAAGTAAATTATTATAAAGGCAAATCTCAAATATTATCTCCAAAATGTGTTTTTTTATGATTAACTTTTATAGCAAACATAATAGTTGCCAGATCTTGTTCTAAATAGCCTATGTTTCGAACAGATATTATTTAACATAACACATATTAACTTCTTCAATACTTAGTAAAATTTGTCTAATAAGTATTATTAATGTCTTTATTTTATACATGGGAAAATTGAGGCACAGAATGATTTTTTAACTTCTTCAAACTTCTGGAGCCAAGATACAAATCCAGTAGCTATTTGTAATTGTTTTGTTGTATTTCCTGTCTATAGAATAAACATAGAAAAAAGAGTTCTCCCACGCTATTTGGATTTTTGAGCCCCCACCGACCCCTAAAATGTTTGTTAATTGGTAAGGGCAAAAGCACTGGGATTTTTTCATTCAAATCATAATTTTCAAGCAATAAAAAATAAGCAAAGTATTTGAAATAATAGTTTTCAAAACACTGGACAGGAAGGAATGAAGGGCAGTAAACCCTGAGATATGGAAAAAAATAAGGAGAGCCAAACACATTCCCTTGATTACTAATTTGAGAGAGTATCTAGGCCATGGTACATGAAGGGGAAAACTATGCAGGGCCTGAAGCATTCCTCAGTTAAGCAGGCAGAGCTGATAGTCCAGGCAGATAAAGGCAGCTAGAGTAAAGGACAGATTACTAGAGAGAGCACATGGAAAGAGAATAACTAAGATCTGTTGAGTTTCCTTCAATGCTTTAGCTACACATGCATGTAAGAAAACTACCCAAGACTAAGAAAGCAACTACTGAAAAAGATTAGAGGTAATGGTGTCTGGCATTCGCACAGGACCAGGAATAGTGTCTGTTAGCATTAGGCAGATTTTAAAAAGCTTATGATTCACAGGGAACTGGACAGAATAGCCAAGGAGATTTTCTATATATCTTATATTATTAGGTGAATACTAAGGGTATACGATCATTTGGGCAAAATAATATTTTGACTCATAAAATTGTCATATTTCTAAAGAATTAACAAATAAGCTTAGGGAGGTATATAAAACATGATTAATCCATGGAAAGATCGTGAAAGGAGGCCCTCCAAATGGATAACAAGTTATTTCAGGAGAGGGCACTGATTGACATTGGGGTTTAGAGACTAAAGATAAGGGGTAAGGAAAGAAATTAACACTTATCTTCATTCTCTGTTTTAGCACGCATTTAAACCACCATGTATTGTCTCACAACAACAAAAAATTCAGAACAAGTTGGCAAACTGGAATCAATGCACATATCCATTGACTGAGAAATTCTATTTCCAGGAGTGGATCCTACAGATGTACTCTTACCCACACACAAATATACTGGATAAGGATGCTCATCATAGTTTGTTTATCAAAATTATTTATCAAAGGTGGTATATATGCTCATTTGAAACAGTCTCCAACGTACATTATTAAGTAAGCAAGGGGAAGAGCAGTGGTATCATGTAAAATGTTCACTTATGAGTAGCATATTAAATCCTTTAAAATATGTTATTTATACATTACATATTAGTTATAGAGCATATAAATATGTTACTTATATTTATATGTAATATATACAGAATTATAATATATAAACATATATTCCATAGTTATATAGGTATTTAGTTATACATACCTATTGAAACATATATATATATATACACACACACACATATAAATAGTTATATATATATATATATATTTGTAGTCATATATAAAAATTATGATTTCATAGGCACAAACAGTTTTGGGAAGAATACACAAGAAACTGTTAATAGTGGTTGCATCTGGGGAGGAGGATTGTGGGTGGAGGTGGGATACTTCCTATTGGTTCAATACCTTTTGTAATACTTGCGTTCTGTTTGTTTCATTGCTTGTTTGTTTTGTAGCATATATCGTAGTGCTTGACAAGATAAAGTCAGAAAAGGTTTAGGAGAGTCTGGAAATTTTTACAGTGAATGAAATTTAGCCTTACGAATTAGTGGGTTTTTTTTTCAGTTGGCAAATATATAAGCAATTCATTTTCTGAGAAATATAGCTGAAAAACAAGTATTAAACATTGAATCCAATTCATTACTCCATTGTTTAGAGGAAGCTTTTTAATGTCACTTCTGCATAGAGGTCTTTCTTAATCCCAAATTAGGTTAGGTGACTCTGGTATTTGCTTAAAGCAATCTGCACATCTCTTAGTTCTTATCATAATTTTAATAAATTATTTTTCTTCTATTAAGCTATGAACCAAGAAAGCAATGTTTCTCTGTTGAGTCTACCATTTTACATTCAGTTATTAGAGGACCAGGAGAAAACTAGTTTGATACTCAGCAATCACTTAATGAGTGAATGAATGAATGAATGAATGAATGAACAAGTCAACCAATTCTGGAAATTAGGAAATCTTGATTAAAAAAAAATATGTGATAGATCTCTTTGCAATGCTCCCTTCTGTTAATTACTCATTCATTTATTTTACAAATAACTTACTAATATAACTTTATAGAACTGTGCTAGAAAATACACTCAGTGCTCATGGAATTGTGTACTTGAATACAACCTAAATCTGTTTATATATTTTTTCATTGTTTACAGATGTAGGAAATTATTGCACCTTCCTCATCTTACACCGAGGGTTAATGCTAACTTCTTTTATTATTAAACACTTAACATTTACATTTCAGAAGCTTTCAAATACTCTTTCTGTTATAAGTGGTATGCCAGCATTAGCAGGTATATTGCATGATGCTGCATATTTCACCATCTTTTGTGGGTGGTATGACATTAAAGATGACATAGTACTTAACAGTCATATGAAGAAATAAATATTTCCTAACTGTAAAAAGTGAAGATTGATAGGTGGGTAATTCCTCAGCATGCCAAGAAGGACATTCTACAATCTGTGTAAATCCTGAGGTCATTAAATTTATAAGGCAACATGAAATAAATCAACGCCTTTAAAGAGAGCTGAAATGATTAGTTATAGAATGGACAATAGCATGGTATGTAATAGTTTTATAAGAGCAAACTAAGCTGTGGATCTCATTGGCTGTAAAGTCAGCAGCTTTGATTTTCCTTCTTATGCAGATATTTACATCTCATTTGAGTTGAAGCCAACCAAGTTCTCCCTTTCCCCAGCATGTTGGTGAGAATGCACAGGCATACACATTTTATTAGTTTCAATTCTTTAAATGAATAATGAATGAAATGAAATGAATGAAATCGATAATGTAGCAAGGTATCATGGATTTTTAAAAATCAAACATAAATTATCTACTCTGGACAGAGTCTGAAGGTGTTAGAACTCAAAGGACTTATTTATGCAATTCATTGAAAACCTCTTGGAAGTACTGACTCTTGGGGAACAGTTTCTTCAAAATGAAGAGTTCTGCTCCATTTCTAGATCTTTTCCTAGAATGTACACCTCATAATAATAATGTGTCCAGCCTCTGGTCTTTGCTACTTGATTCGTGAACACACACAAAGCATATAAGGATAGCAAGCCTCATAAAATCTAATAAACAGAATTTTGGAGATATTTATGGAATAAATTACAGGAGTATAAGAGTCATTCTTCTGTTTTAATTAGACTCTATAGAACACAGGAGAAACCAATGAAAATGACTCAGTTAATAAATGTTATAGTTTTTCACATATAATAGCAAACATGTGGTTTTTCTTTCTTTTCTTTTCTTTTCTTTTTTTTTTTTTACTGAACTGAGTTGATATTTTAATATCCTATGCAAAGTGGATGGAAGCATTAAGGCAGTTGCTGTATTTGCCTCTGGAAACTTCTCATTGATTCTGACTTCATGAATTTATTCAAGTGATAGGACTATGGCTGAATGGGAAGAGAAAGGGAGTTGTATTAGAAAACATGGGTTCAATTATTATCATTTTTCCCTTATTAGCTTGGTCAACTTTCGAATGTCCAAATTTGCTTTTGATGTTAATTTTTAAAGAAATAAAATTTAGAGATGTGATCAAAGTCTCCTTATAGATTACCTTGCACTTTCTCCAGAGAAAAATAATCACTATCTTGAAGTGGTACGGTATTTCCATGCAGATTTTCATTAATTTGCAACATGCATATGTACCCATAATAAAATACTTAGCATTCCCTTCCAAACTTTTCCCATAAATCATCTTAAATTGTCTGGGTCATATTATGCTTTGCTCTTATTATATTATGATTTAACATTTTTTAAATTTAATTTTTTTACAATTTAACAATAGTATTTTTTATTACAACTGATGTTGATTATTGTTTCTTGTATTTATTGGTCATTCAGGTTTCCACTTCTCTGAATTAGCTCTTCCTATATTGGGTTCTTTTGTTTGTTTTGGTTTATTAGTATGGATTGTTTGTCTTTCTAATGTTAATTCAAAGGCATATTGTTTTATGTTTAGTATAATCTAGATACGAATTCTTTACTGATCACAGGCTATGGAGACACCTTCTCCCATAAAGTTATTTGTCTTTTAATTTTGTTCATAGGATCATCTGTAATGCAAAGTTTTTCATTTCATTCTGGTCATTAACAATTTTTCCCATGAAACTTTATGCTGTTTGAGTATTTTGCAGAAATAGTTGCCTGCCCCTAGATTATAAAGACAGTCTCTTCCAAAACGTTTAATGTTCAAATCTTCAATTCAAATTTGAGGTAATGTGAAGTATAGTGCAAAGTAGGGAATCTGGCTTTATTTATTATCACATTGTTAGCCATTTTTCCTAGAACTGTTTTATAAATAATTTTTTTTTACCCCACTGATTTACCATGCCAAGTTTGTCATACATCAACTTCTTGTCTATAAATATGTCTATATCCAAATTCACAGCTCTGTTCCAAGGATTTACTTTTCTATCTCTACAAAAACAAAAAACAAACACTATGAAATTCTTTAGCATCATCATATCTTCGTATCTTGTGGGGAAATTCTACTTGCCTTTTTTTTTCATGTTCCAACATGTAACAAAACAAACTGGGTAAGTAGCATCAAAATAGCATTTATGAAATGTTAGAGACCTCATTTCTCACCTATCACCAATGCTGCTACACTATATTGAGACCAATGTGATCTCTTCATGGTTATGGTTCAAACAGTACTGTTATTCTCCTGCAGATTTTCAATAAGTTGAGGGCCAGCTAGACAGATGAGATTGGTAAGCGACATCCTCATCAACAACTTTTTAAAAACGTGTGAAGAATCATTCAAAAAGAGTGTGGCAAAAATCAATCAAGATTTTAAAACATGTATGAGAACTTAGTTTCTCCCATGCAGAAGAAGTGCAAAGCATGATACCTTTTAGTTTTACTCGTATTCAGATCCAGATATCCCCCAGCTTGTGAGAGTGAAGACATCCCTTTTAATATCATTGAGAGCTAGCTTTCCACCACGGGGCAGCACTCAGGAAAGAATAAGCAGTTTTTAGGACTGATTCTGACGGCTCTCCCCCAGCGATGCCATTCTGTCATCTAGCCACATGTGCGCCTGATCCAAATCACCATGCATATGCATGGCCATATGTTTCCTCCCTTTGGGCCTCCTTGGTCTCAACGTTTGGTTCAACATCAACATTCCCATCCCCTTCTTAGCAGTTCCACACATTGCTGTTGACTCATTGCACCTTGAACCACACCTCAGGAAAACTGTCGCTATCAAGACGGAAATGCTACTGCCTGGGATGTGTGAGGATTGTCATGTTCTGGCCTCCTATGCGATCAGGCTGGTTCTGACTGCCTTCTCCTCTGATCTGTCATCACAGAAGAGTCAGTGTTTTTCTCTGCTTTGTCAGTTGGAATGTAGGATGAAGTTTTCTGCCATCCTCCACTTCTCAAATGAATTTAGGTTCTTAGAATAACTCTTTGGGGAACTGAGTTTTGCATGTGTTTCTAGCAGCTTTGTCTGCAATGGAGGTGATCTAAACTGCTAGGATACCCAAGGGAGCTTCGGGGAGAAATGCCATCTGACTGTCATCACCCATGAAATCTAAGTGCGAAGTAGTGGGGGTGGGATCCAGTGGGAAGGGAGCAAAACAAAATAGACACGTGGTGTTGCATGTCAACAGGTAAACCAAAGAAACATTTAAATAATCAACAACTGTTCCTAAGTAAGATCTCCCTAGAAAAACAATTGCTCAGAATGGCAAAATGTGTGGATTTAGAGAAAAAAAAAAAGGAACTTACAAAAGGAAGCTAAATGGCATATTTTTCCTACATCAATCTTCTTGATTAATTGACTCTACTCTTGGGTCCAGCTATATATTTGCAAGGCCCAGTGCAAAATTAAGAATATGGGTTTCCTAGTACTAAGAGCAGGAAAACAAATAATGTGAAATGTACTAAAAAGTTTTTCTTTGTTCAGTGGTCTCATTCTCAATTTATGGTCATGTCTATTATTTGCTGTTTAATGTCATCCTAATGAAATAAAAATTAATATTTCAAAATTTTAGCCTGAATTTTACCATTCATCTTAATATTGTGCAATGCCATTTTTTTTAATTAAAGTTTATTGGGGTGACAATTGTTAGTAAAGTTACATAGATTTCAGGTGTATAATTCTATAATACATTATCTATATACTGCATTGTGTGTTCACCACCCAGAGTCAGTTCTCCTTCCATCACCATATATTTGACCTCGTTTACCCTCTTCTAAAGCCTCCCTCTCGTCTTACCCTCTGGTAACCACTAAACTGTTGTCTGTGTCTATGAGTTTTTGTTTCTTTACTTGTTTCTCTTGTTCTTTTGTTTTCAGTTTTATATACCACATATCAGTGAAATCATATGATTCTCTACTTTTTCTGTCTGACTTATTTCGCTTAGCATTATAATCTCAAGATCCATCCATACTGTTGCAAATGGCACAATTTCATCTTTTCTTATGGCAGAATAGTATTCCATTGTGCATACATACCGCAACTTCTTTATCCATTCATCTATTGAAGGACACTTTGGTTGTTTCCCTGTAAATAAAGCTGCAATGATCATTAGAGCACATATGTCTTTATGGATAAATGTTTTCAGATATTTTGGGTAGACACCCAGGAGAGGGATTGCAGGGTCATATGGTAATTCTATTCGTAATTTTTTGAGGAACCTCCACACTGCCTTCCATAGTGGCTGCACCAATCTGCATTCCCACCAACAGTGTATGAGGGTTCCTTTTTCTCCACAGCCTCTCCAACGCTTGTTACTATTTGTCTTGTTGATGATAGCCATTCTGACTGGGGTGAGGTTATATCTCATTGTGGTTTTGATTTGCATTTCTCTGATGATTAGTGATGTTGAACATTTTTTTCATGTTTCTGTTGGCCATCTATATTTCCTCTTTGGAGAAATGTCTATTCAGGACCTCTGCCCATTTTTTAATTGGATTGTTTGTTTTTTGGTTGTTGAGTTGTATGAGTTCCTTCTATATTTTGGATATTAGTCTTTTATCAGAGTCATTGTTTGCAACAATCTTCTCCCATTCACTTGGTTGCCTCTTTGTTTTGTTGATGGTTTCTTTTGCTGTGCAGAAGCTTTTAAGTTTCATATAGTCCCATTCGTTTATTTTAGCTTTTACTTCCCTTGCCTTTGGAGTCAAATTCATAAAATGCTCTTTGAACCCTAGGTCCCTAAGTTTAGTACCTTTGTTTTCTTTTATACAGTTTATTGTTTCAGGTCTGATGTTTAGGTCTTTGATCTATTTTGAGTTAATTTTTGTACATGGTGACAGATAGCATCTAGTTTCATTCTTTTGTACGTGTCTTTCCAATTCTCTCAACACCATTTATTGAAGAGGCTGTCTTTTCTCCATTGTATGCTTCTGGCTTCTTTGTAAAAATTATCTGTCCATATTTATGTGGGTATAGTTCTGTGTTCTCAGTTCTATTCCATTGGTCTGTGTGTCTATTTTTCTGTCAGTACCATACTGATTATTGTTGTCCTGTAGTACAACCTGAAGTCAGGGAGTGTGGTACCTCCAGCATTGTTCTTTTTTTCTTAGGATTGCTTTGGCTATTCGGGGTCTTTTTTGGTTCCATACAAATGTGATGATTTTTTTCTTCTATTACTTTAAAAAATGCCTTTGAGATTTTTCTGGGGATTGCATTAAATCTGTATATTGCTTTGGGTAATATGTCCATTGTAACTATGTTGGTTCTTCGAATCCATGAACATAGAATGTCTTTTCATTTCTTTGTGTCTTCTTCAATTTCTTTTAAAAATGTCTTATAGTTTTCAGTAAATAGGTCTTTCACATCCTTGGTTAAGTTTATTCCTAGGCATTTTATTCTTTTTGTTGCAATGGCAAAAGGAATTGTTCTGTGTTTTGTTTTGTTTTTTCTTTATTTTTCTGATATTTCATTGTTAGTATATAGGAATGCAATGTACTTTTATACAATGATTTTGTAGCTGGCAGCTTTTCTGTATTCACTTATTGTTTCTAATAGTATTTTGGTGGAGTCTTTAGGGTTTTCTATATAACATCATGTCATTTGCAAAAACTGACAATTTAACTTATTTATTCCCAATTTGGATGCCTTTTATTTCTTTCTCTTGCTTGATTGTTCTGGCGAGGACTTCCTATACTCTGTTGAAAAGCAGCAATGATAGGAGACAGCCCTGTTGTGTTCCTGAGCGTAGAGCAAAGGGCTTCAGTTTTTCACCATTAATTATATTAACTGCGGATTTGTCTTATATGGCTTTTATTATGTTAAGGTATTTTTCCTTCTATACCTATTTTATAAAGTGTTTTAATCATAAATGAATGTTGTATCTTGTCAAACGGTTTTCTAAATCTATTGATATAATCATATGATTCTTGTCCTTTATTTTGTTTATGTGGTGTATCACATCGATTGATTTTCATATGTTGAGCCATCCTTGTGTCCCTTGGATGAACCCCACTTGGTCATGATGTATAATCTTTTTACTGCATTGTTACATTCGATTTGCTAGAATTCTGTTTAGGATTTTTGCATCTGTATTCATCAGAGTTATTGGTCTGCAATTTTCTTTTTTGTGTGTTATCCTTACCAGGTTATGTTATCACGGTCATGTTGACTTCATAAAATGAGTTAGGGAGTATTGTCTCTACTTCATTTTCTTCGAAGAGTTTGAGTAGGACAGGTATTAGATCCTCCTTGAAGGGTTGGTAAATTCACTAGTGAAGCCATCTGGCCCCGGACTTTTGCTTTTGGGAAGGTTTTGGATGACTGATTCAATTTCCTTACTCATGATCAGTCTGTTTCGATTTTCCTATTCTTCATGATTCAGCCAAGAAGGCTATATGTTTCTAAGAACTTGTCTATTTCTTCTAGGTTGTTGAATTTAGTAGCATACAGTCTTTCATAGTATTCTTGGATGATCCTTTGTAGTTTTGTGGTGTCCGTGATAACTTCCCCTCTTTCACTTCTGATTTTGTTTAGTAGTGTCTTTTCTCTTTTTATCTTAGTGAGTCTAGCCAAGGGATGGTCAATTTTATTAATCTTTTCAAAGAACCAGCTCTTTGTCGCATTAATTTTTTTCTATTGTCTTTTTGTTCTCTATTTCATTTAGTTCTGCTCTGATTTTTATTATTCTTCCTTCTGCTGACCTTGGGTTTCATTTGTTCTTCTTTTTCTAGTTCTTTAAGGTGTAATGTGAGGTTATTTATCTGGGATTTTTCTGTTTCTTGAGATTGGACTGTAATGATATAAATTTCCCTCTTAAAACTGCTTTCGCTGCATCCCCAAAATTTTGGTAGAATGTATTTTCATTCTCATTTGTTATTATATATCATTTGATCTCTCCTCTTATTTCTTCTTTGACCCAGTTGTTCTTTAAAAATATGTTGTTTAATCTCCACATATTTTTTGTTTTTCGTCCTTTCTTTTTGCAATATATATCCAATTTCAAAGCCTTGTGATCAGAGAATATGCTTGGTATGATTTCAATATTTTTAAATTTGCTGAGCCTAGTTTTATGTCCCAGTATATGGTCTATCCTTGAGATGTTCCATGTACACTAGAAAAAAATTGGATAGTCTGATGTTCTAGGATGAAGTGCTCTATAAATGTCAATTATGTCCATTTCATCTAATGTGTCATTTAGGGCTGCAATTTCTTTGTTTTCTGTTTGGATGATATATCTATAGCTGTGAATGATGTATTTAGGTCCCCAACTATAATTGTGTTCTGGTCAATTTCTCCCTTTATTTCTGTTAGTAGTTGCTTGGTATATTTCGGTACTCCCTGATTGGGGGCATAAATATTGATGACTGTTATGTCTTCTTATAGTTCTGTGTCTCCTTTATCAGTATGACATCTTTGTCCCTTGTTGTCTTTTTATCCTGAAGTTTGTTTCATCTGATATCTGTATGGTTATACCTGATTTTCTCTGGATACCATTTGCTTGGAGTTTCAATTTCCACCCTTTCACTTTGAATCTATATTTGTCCTTGTAGCTGAGATGTATCTCTTGGAGGCAGCATATGGTTGGGTTTAGTTGTTTGATCCAATCTGCTACTCTGTGCCTTTATATTGGTGAGTTCAGTCCATTAACATTTAGGGTGATTATTGATATATGAGGATTTCCTATCATCTATCTTTGGTTTCCTAGTAGGATTGTATCTCCACTGTTTCTTTGGTCTTTTGTTGCTGTCTATTATTTCAGTGTGGTGGTATTCTATGATTTTCCCTCTGTTTCTTCTTTTATTATGTTATATATATATATAAAATGTTATATATATATATATTATTTTATATATATATATATATATATATATATATATATATATATACACACACACACACACACACACACACATATCAGTTCTGGACTTTTTTTTTTTTTTCCTGAGTGGTTACCATTAAGTTTATGTAAATTAAAGTTTCATGTTTAGAGTATCCGTGTTTTTTGTTTGTTTGTTTGTTTTTTGCATGCTTACTTTCTCCATTCCTATATTCCGGTTCAGGCCTTTACTCTCCCCCCTTTTATGTTTTTGTTGTCACAAATTATCCCTATTTATGCTGGTCAAATAGCCTCCTTCATTATTTCTTGTAGTACAGGTCGTGTGTTAGAAAATTCCCTCAGTATCTGTATGTCTGGAAAGGTCTCCTTCGTATCCAAAGGATATCTTTGTTGGATGTATTATTCTTGGTTCATAATTTCTCTCTTTCAATAGTTTGAATATTTGGTTCCACTCCCTCCTGGCTTGTAGAGTTTCTGCTGAAAAATCTTATGATAACCTAATGAGATTTCCTTTGTAGGTTACCATCTTCTTTTCCCTGGCTGCCTTGAGGATTCTTTCTTTGTCATTAATTTTTGACAGCTTCAATGCAACGTACCTTGGAGAAGGCTTTTTGGGGTTGAGGTAATTAGATGTTCTATTTGCTTCTTGGATTCAAGGATCCAGTTCTTTCCACATGTTTGGGAAGTTCTCATCAAATATTTGTTTGAATATACTCTCTGTTCCCTTCTCCCTTTCTTGTTCTGGTATGCCCATTATTTTTATATTGCTCTTTTTGATGGAGTCGGAAAGTTCTTGTAGAGTTCTTTCATTTCTTTTAACTCTCAAGTCTCTCTCTTCTTCCATCTATGTCATTTCCAGATTTCTGTCTTCGATGTCACTGATTCTTTCCTCCATTTAGTCAACTCTAGTACCTAAGCTGGCTGTTTCATTCTTCGTTTCTTTTATTGAGATTTTAATCTCCAGAAATTCTATTTGGTTCTTTTTTTAAAATTTCAATCTCTTTGGTGAAACGTTCATTTTGTTCTTTGATTGTGTTTCTGAATTCATTAAACTGCCTGTGTGTGTTTTCTTGCATCATTCAGATTTTCAGAACTGCAATCTTGAATTCTCTGTCATTTAAGTCACATATTTCCATGTCTTTAAGTTCATTTTCTGGAAACTTTTCATTTTCTTTCTGTGCTGCCTTGTTACCTTGGTTATTCATGGTAATTAGTGAATTATTATTTCTCTTCCTAGGCATCTACAGGAGTGGGTTCTGCAACAGGTTCGTATGGAGAGATCTTTCATTTGCTCTCCAGTAGGTGTTGATAGAATGCTTTATTTTCTTTCTAACTGCAGCCTTTAATTCTCTCTCACACTGTAGTGGTATACATTCTGTGCAGTGTTCCAGGTTCTCACACACTGGGGGGATTCCCTAGAAGGTGGGCTTCTCCTCTGTGAGCGGGTTGCCGGGGTCTCAGGGTGCCGCCTCCATGGGGTGATGTGGAGAACTTCTGAAGTTCTGAATCTCTTCCTGCATCAGATTCAGGTCCTGTGTGTTTCAGTGGCTCTGTTTACTTGTGCAGTGATCCACCCATATAGGTGGGCCTATGGGTGGGGTGGACTGTTAGAGGTGGCTGTGAGCAATGGCAGTGACCACTAGCAGAGCCTCCAGGGCTCCCTCCCCTTCACTGGAACTAGTTCGGCTGCAAGTCCATGGCTGTGGGCCACAGTTCTCAGAACTGCAAATATTCTGTTCTTTTGATCTGACATTGCTACTGTTCCACTTTTAGCACTGGGTGTGTGGGGGTGGGGAGAGCTCTGGGAGGGTGTGGAGGGGTCGGCTAGGCTCCGTGCCTATGCCTTTCATCCCCTGCTTGGCAGTGAGGGCTTAAACCACCATTTTCACTCTTCTTCCCTTATTCTTTGCTCTAAGGTCTCTGCCATGAGCATTGGGTTCAGCTGTATTTTATGCTAATCCCTCAGGCGGGACTGTGTGCCATAAGGGGAGCGCTAGTAGTCCAAATTCTTCCCTCTCCCATGACTGCAGTAATTCTGGAATGGAGCGAGCTCAGAGCTCCAAGCTCCAGTCTGCATCCTATGCCCGTTTAGCCCGTGTCTCTGCACTTCCCACTTCCCTCCTCCCCCACTCAACCAATTTGCCCACCTTTACATGATATCCATTGTGTGTCTCTTAGTCTTGCCTGTCTGCTGCATAGGGAGTCCTTTGTGAAATTATAGTTGTTCAATTTGTTGTAAATTTCAGGGGAGATTTCAAGAGGCTCACCTCACACCACCATTTCTATGATGTCCTCTCCAATTTTTGAAAATTTCTATTTGATACAGTATAGTTGACATACAATATTATATTAGTTTTAGGTGTACATCATATTGATCCAACATTTATACATATATCTTACGATGGGATCACCACATTAAATCTAGTAACCATTGGTCGTCGTACATAGTTATTAAGATACTATTAACTGTTTTCTTTATGCTACACATTATATACCAGTGAATTACTCATTTAATAAATGGAAGTTTGCACCTCTTAATCCCCTTCAGCTTTTCACCAATTTGACCCCAGCTCTCACTTTTGGCAGCTATCAGTTTGTTCTCTGTATCTGTGACTGGTTTTGTTTGTTTGTTTTTGGGTTTTATTTTTATTTTTATTTTAGATTCCACATATAAGTGAAATCATATGTATTTGTCTTCCTCTATCTGACTTATTTCACTTCTCTCTCCAGTGAATGTTCCCACTGATCCCTGCCCCTTCAATACTCAGCCTAAAGTTAGTCAGTGTAATTCTTCATTATGATGCAGGCACTTTTCAAACTGCTGCCTCTGCTCTGGAGCTCAGAGCAAGTAAGTTTATGTTGGGCTCTTTAAGCATGGAGGGCTTTTTTTCTAAAGCCCCTCTACTCTCTCAGAGGTAAACCCTGCTGATTCTCAAAGCCAGATGTCATGGGGGCTCCACTGTGTAGGTACACTGGACTGGGAGTTCCAGTGTGAGGCTTGGGTTCATTAGTCCTAAGGGGGCCACCAAGGGTTTGATAACACTCTCACTTGTGGATCTCCAGGGTTGTGGGTCCTAACCAGACCATGTCTCTGCCCCTCCTACCTGTCTTTAGGTGGCTTCTTCTTTATATCCTTAGTTGTAGAAATACTGTTCAGCTAGTCTTCAGGTCATTTTCAGTGATATTTGCTCTATATTTAGTTGTAGTTTTGGTGTCAATGAGAGGAGATGAGCTCAGGACCTATTTACTCCACCATTTCCCTTGCAAAGTCAATGCCAATTTTAAATATTAACTATAAGAGTGTAACTCATATAAGGAATCGCTGAAGGTATATAATTTACATTTTGTAGCTCATACATTCCCATATATTTCATTCTTACTATTAGGTTAGAACAATAGAAACTTTTTACAAAACTAACTCAACATTTCGTTTTACTTCTTGATACATGCACATCTACCAGTATGCTCTATCTTTGGCTTGACAATGAGGAATGAAAGCAGAAGGGGAAAGGAGCTATGGGTGGCTCTATATTTCCCTTTCTTTCCATGTTATCATTTTTTAGCCTAAGTGGTAGACTAATACAAGGAAGTAACATGAGTAAGTAAGATATAATAGGGCTCCTTGGTCACTCTTGTTTTTTAGAATGTCATTATCTTCTTTCAATATTCAAAGCAAGTTCTGGTTCACATGAAGTGTGACCTCTTAGGACTGTCAGCACCTCTGTTATAAACTTAACAGCTTTACCTTTTACCTGTGTGTGTCTCACTGAACTAACATATATTTTGAGTCCATTGGAATAATTCTGTTCTCGTGAAACATAATGAATGCTATTGCAAATGGGGTGACAAGAAATAGGAGACAAACATATTGCATGAATCTTCTCTGCTCTATTGCCCCAATGTACTTTCACTTTCAAGTTTCAAGTTCAAAGACAAAATCATTAAGAATTGCAACATGGTGACAGCATAGCATTAAACCAAGTACAAAAGTCTTCTAATGTCAAGGCCCTGTTTAACTATACAATCATTCTCCCAGAAAGGTGACCCTGTTTACTCTTGATTGTTGCCTTGGTAACTGGAAATTTCTGTTTGAGGACCTAAAGTTGTGTGTTACATTCACCCTCATGTTCAATCATGCCCAAAAATAGCCTAAAACAATGAGGATAAACTGTCCAATCTATTTATAAAGACAAAGGAACTCCTTGGAGGAAAAAAATTGAGAATAAATTTATTCAAGTAAATATTGCTTAAATACATGTTGGAGTTTAAATATATCTGAATCTAAGGGTACCCGACATCAATGGGCTTATCCTAAGGCATAAGGAAAGGATGACATAATAAAAGTGACCACATATCACTAGAAGGATGTCTTAATACAGTCTTTGCAACACTTTAGAAGCAAAAGTCCCCTTTGTCAGCTGTGTAAGGATGGGTAGCATCACTCCAGAGGGAAATACGTGAAGTTCTTGGATGATTAATATTGGTGTATGAAATTCATGCAGCGAGCAACCTCCAAACCAGAAAAAAACTGAATAGTATTTGAAGCTCTGGTTGGCATTAATATACTTATTACAAAAATTTAGGCTTCTTGATATTAGCACAGAAGCTTCAGTACAAATGGTGATAGGAAAGCACCCCACAGGAAGAGGAAAAAAGTGGTAAATACGATTTGTCAATAGGAATAATAATAATGATGCTGAATACTAATTATTTCTAATATTATAAGAGCAAAATTTCAAACTCTGTGCCATAGTGTGTCAAGAATATGGATTAACGCATTTAATCCCCACAATAAATCTGCAGGAGAGACAGAAAAGAAAGAAACATTCTTACGATCTCATTTTAAATATAATACACATGAGGTCCAGAGAGTTTATTGTCTTGCCTAAGGTCACACAGATGATAGACTGTGGAGGCAAAGTTTGAGAGCAGGTGGTGAGCAGATGTCCTGGATGACTTGGGGAATTTCTGTACCATCTACATGCGATATTTCTCTTTTTTAAGAAGGAAAACAAATTGAGAATAAATTTATTCAAATAAATGTTGCTTAAGTAAGTGTTGGAGCGTAAATACAGAGGGTGCCAAAAAAATGTATACGCATTTTAAGAAAGGAAAAAACTATTAAGATTCTAATACTCCATATATATCAATAATAAAAGATGAATGCAAGTCACATTTGACTTCTGCAATTACAAGAGGTGCTCAAAGTAGTTACCGTCAGCGTGCAGACACTTCTGATGATGGTGAACTACTGCTTGAGCAACATTGACCAGTGTCCACCTGTACACATTTTTTTGCATCCCCAGTATATCTGAATCTAAGGGTACCCAGCATCAATGAGCTCTCTCCTCAGAGGTAGAATCCCATAACCAGGTGTAAAGGAATAAAGCTCCTTCTTTGAAGAAGCTATGTATGGTTTGCTTAGGTAGGCATAAGCATGTCCTCCAAATTGGTCTCCAAGAGTGTTTTTCAAACTTTTTGAATAATACCTACAGCACATTTTACATCAGAACCAAGTATATACTTATAACATCTACTGTGTGCCTTACAGTCGGATATTTTTTATTCTATTTTATTTTTCATTTCTAAAAATGCAAATTGACAGACTCCCTCAATAGATTGAATAATCAATTAGTGGTAATTTGAAAAAAAAAATTACTAGCTGATAAGAATCTATCGCCCAGGTTTTTGGAATTGGGACTGAGAGCTAATTAAGTTTTATGTGACTCTAAAAATGACATGTGAATTTTATTCATTGTTGTCAGGGGACAGCTGTACCCTACCACCACGTATCTACCAAAAGCCAAAGTAAATAAACAAATTCATACATGCATAAATAGAAAACTGATCTGGGAAGAGACTGTGAGAGAGAGAGAGACAGAGAGAGAGAGAGAGAGAGAGAGGCGGGGGATGATTGTCAGAAAGAAACAGATAAATGTAGGAGCAGATCACACAACTACTCAATGCTTGGTTCTGGGCCCTTCCTGAGATCTGGTTGTATTCCTCCATTAGAATTTTTCTGAGACTCCTCTAGTTTTTAAATGAGCTCTGATTTACTTTTGTTGAATTTACAAGAAGAGAATCTCTGGTTGCACAAGCATGGGGAAACCCATCAGACTATCCAGGAATAGCTGGGAGGAGTTTGACAACTGAAAAATTCTTCCCATCTCATACTTGTTGTGTTCGCAAAGGTAAAGAGGAAGAGAATGAGTATGTAGTATTTAATTTTTGATATCTGATTTGTCTAGCTAATTACTGATTTTCTGTTTGGGTTAGAGAAACAAAGACTAGACAACTTAAACAATCACCAGAGAACCAGGTAAGATTCAGTTCTCTGACTGAGTTTTAAATCTTCTGTCTCTATTGATTCTATAGATAGCACAGGAGAAATAAACATTGCCCACATATAGAAAAACACCACTTACTCAGATGACAAGATTATAGCAATTTCAATAAGCTGGAAACAGGAATATATCCCGCAGTCAGAAAAATGGAATACTGCAAAAGCCTTGCAGTGTTCTAAATCTGAAGGCTTGTAGTAAATAACATTTTTATTTTTTTCTCTCTTTACTGTTGATTCTCACAAGAGAACCTAAAAAGAATGCATTTGAAAAATACTCGTGAATTCCATGGACTGGTTAACTCTAGTTGACTATAAATTAAGTGTTGTAGGAAATGCCGTTTCTGTTTTGATCCCTTCCTCCTCTAAAACAGGGAGAAGACACTGCCCATTGTTTCAGTGACAATTATAAATCCTCTAGTTAACAGGTGACTTCATGGGGTGCATCATTGTTTCAACTAATCTTGAGCTGCAGAGGCAATTCCATATGCCACTGAATTGGCATTAACTTCTGCTTTCACCACCACCATCCCCCTACTCATCCCTGAAGCAGTGACCTTTTCATATTTATAGAATGAGAATAGGAGAGCTGGCACAATTAAGAACTAAACTATATGTTGTCCTCAAATTCAAATTCACAAGGATAAAGCTGGTTTAAGAAATTTCTAATGTTTCCTTCCTATCTGCAGTTCATAGGCTTTAATACCTACACAATAGGAAAACTCACATGCAATAGTGACTGAGCTGTCAGGAACCCAAAAGATTGTATGCTGGGTCACAACTCCTAAGATCAGCTTAAAAATACATGGGAATAAATGAATGAATTGTACACAGAACATTTCACAATCTAGCCTTCAAGATTCGGCTTCTTCTTAGTTTCTTTCATTAATTCCTCCATTTAATAATTATTTAATGGGCACTTACTGCATACAAGGTAAGCGCTAGATAATAAGATTATTATAATGTGTGTGGACAATTGTATTTTCCAAAGATAAATGTGCATGTATGTGTGTGTATTCTTTTCCACATGCTTTTTCCACAATTCGACTCACACTCTTCCCACCGAGATGGAGGGGTGGTGGTGGTATACGCACTGTTACCTTGAACCGATCAAACTTTTCCAACTATCTCAATCAATAAAATGCAACACAAGTGGAACTGCATGACGTCTAAGGCTAGCACATATAAGGCGATGTATCTCTACCTGGCTCTCTCTAAGAAAGTTAATCAGTGAAGTCCATGTAGGCATAAAGACCACATGCAGAGGTCCAGGAACCCTGGAACTGAGATTTCCGTCCAACTGTCTCAATCAGGGATCCAATATGAGTGAATGAGATTTAATAACTCAGGCCCTCAGTCTTTGATCCTCTGGCTGAGCTCTTTCCTGTCCAAATTACTGATTCACAGAAAATGGGAAAGATAAGAAATGGAAATTATTAAGGAAAAAAAAATAAAGATAGCTTGAAACAATAAAATTTAAGAATGGCCTGAGGAAGGGGAGCCTGAGAGCTGAGAACAGGTTGTGTAAAAGGCAAGAGATAACTAGCAGAATGTGGTATCAAAAAATTGTTACAGAATAGAGAATAGAGTGTTTGCAGAAGATCTGATCTTTGAGGGTAGCATGTACCATAATCACTTTATAGTGGCATGAAGGGAAGACCAGAGTTCTTATACCTCCTAAGGGGTGAGACAGGTTTTTATTCTTTCTTCAGATTTCAAATTTTTGTTTTCTCGATATCTATGGAGAACAATTTTCTACACCAAATATTTCAGCAGGTCAGTAGACACATAAAATACCATGCTAACGGACTTACTAAACTAAAATACTATAAGATGGATGAAATAGGTTCAATAATGTCCCTACCAAAGTTATTTTAGTTACTATTTATGGAAGTATTACCATTTTATTTGATGCTAGGTTGACTACTCAAATCAATAGTTCTCAGCATCAATGTGTAGGACTCTCTTCACTAAAAAACATTCATATACCAGTGTGGAAAAAAAGAGAGCACAATGACACACTAGAGGGCATTTCAGAGTCAGTTAATATACTGTTTAAATCACATGTATGTCATATGAGACATACATATATGTATTATGAGACAAGTATGTGCTATATCAGAGAAATACATACATGTATTATAACAGCGTAGTATGTTAAATTTTATGTGATTTTTCTTCATTGACTCTTGCTAATATAAAAACAATCCATAATATTTGATGAAAAATTTGGGGGTTGTTGGATTTGCTGAGTCAGAAGACGAGGGCAGGAATTTCTTACTAGACTGAGAGTCTGGAAGGACTCTGGCCTTGCATTATCAACCAAAGGTTTTTCAAAAGTTGTAAACTTCCTTCTTTTGTTAGTTTAGAGCAAACCTTCAGAGCTCTTAGTTAGACACAAAGTTGCAAGACTAAGTGTAGGTGGACAAGGCACAAGCATTGTTTTTGCTGTATATGAGCTGCGTAATGACCGATTCTCACCCATCTAAATTAATTAGACCTCTTGATACCAAGAATCAAAAGATTTACTACCCAGGTAACGTTAATAACTTTGCCCTGAGTGACAGGGTCATTATTCTGTTGGATCTAAAGGTTAAACTTGATTATAGAAATCTTCAGAGAAGAATTTCTTTTTAGTGCATTCACTAAACCTCATAAGAGGCAAAGAGATAAAGCAGTTTAAAGTATTTATCATACAAATTTTAAAAGAGATCCAATCAGAAAATCAGAAAAGTATAACTATATTGTTAGAGATAAATTATTTTGGAATATAAACTCCTGAGGGCAAAGACCATGTCTCTTTTGTACATCGCTACGTCCTTTTACTTCTTAATACCTCGTATTTCCTGGAACATACTAGACATTCAAAAATATTTCTTGGATAGATGTTACACAATCTCAGCTTGATTCAAAAGATTCTCATAAATATATTTATCTGAAGAATCCTGAAGCCTATTCTAAGTATGGTTTCTATTAACAAATAGTTTTTCTCTGCTTGTTAGTGAGGATTGATGTCTAGCCTACATTATGTTGAACTGCAAGAAGCATTCATTAGCTTTTGAACAACAGCTACAGTGGAGCACAAAAGATCTCTAAAACTGCTATCAACATTATTATGATAGTTTTCTTCCTAATCATCATAATAATGTTGACCCTTTAAATTTGTATAACACTTTACATATTACAAAGCACTTGTATAGATTTTTTGTTTTCATTTGAGATTCACAGCAGCAATCCAGTTGGTAAAAAAAGCAGAATACTAGATTGAATTGACACCTCTCCCTGTGATTAATTATTCTTTCAATGGGCATTGATTGTGTTCTAAATACTGAGATTACCCCTTGTGAGATAGATACATAGATTATTAGGCATGAATTCGGTCTTTAAGAAGCTGGATTCTTTTAGAGGAGGTATGATAATGACATAGTAATATAACGAAGTAAAGAGATTAATATCAAATAAAATGTATAACCTCATTGCATAAGGAGGTTGGGGAAGAGCATACATTTTTTGCTGGGATTTTTAATAAAGGTTTTAAGGAGGCAAGTGCATGTCAGTAGGGCTTTGAGATACTCATTTTATCAATTTTTGGAGATTATATATTTAAATAATTATGATATGTTCACTGTATTTCAGGCACTGTATAAAGTGTTGGGAATACAAAAAAGAATTATTAATTAAAAAAACATATTCCTAACTTTTTGGTGAGCAAAGTGTAATGTTAAATGCATATAGACTTTAAAGCAAATCATTACCTTAACGAAGAAAAAATTGTAACAAAAATCCCCTGTAATAGAGCTAGTACCACCCTTAGTCTTGGACAAATGTGAGTCCTCCCTCAACCCCTACTTCATATAGAAAGAAGCCACATAAAACATATTTACTGGGGATGGGATCTTGCATACTCTAGAGGAAGCCCTGGGTAAAAAGGTGAACCAAGTGCTCTTGGAGAACAGATATGGAGGAAAAGAACTGTTTGAAATGGTCAAAAGTTTTCAGAGGAGATATAATGCTTGATGTTAAAAGTATTGTATTGCTATTTTTATCTACCATAATTATGATTTCACAAACTATGATTAATTATTTTTACTCCTTCTAATAAACATTTTGTGATCAATATTGTTAATAAAGATATACATTTTTATACTATTTGTGGCATGGCTGAAATTACATTAGGCTTGAACATAACCCCTGAATAAACTAGACCTATTATATAAAACATTCCCAAGTTCCCAATATTAATTTGTTTCACAGAAAAAGTTTTATTTCCTTCATATAGAGAGTTTTGCCAAATATGTGTGTGTGTGTGTGTGTGTGTGTGTGTGTGTGTGTGTGTGTGTGTGGTGTGTGTATTAGAATAAAGACTAACATGATGTAAGGGAAATATGATTCAATGGGAACAGAACTGGATTTTGGTTCTAGCTCTACCAGAAATTTTTGAATTATTGGACTACTGAACATTCGCTTGCCTCTTGATTTTCAGATTTCCATTGGGAAAGGACGGGATAGGTCAGATTAAGTGTAACCGAAATGTTACATACATGCTGCAGCTTCTCCCCCACGATAATGATAGTCATCTCCGTACAATCTTTGTTCTGTTTTCCACTGACTCAGAGATGATATACAAGGTGAAAGTCATTTTCCATCGCTAGATTAGATCATCGTCAGTATTCCTTCACCTGGCGTCTTCTACGAATCAGTGATTTGTGTAACTAAAAACATATAATTGAATATAAAATGAAATTTCATTAGTTTTTTTTTTTGCCAAGTATTGACTTACTCATGAGGTGCACATCAAAACTTTATTAAAGGTTTCATGGTACATGGCTTGGTCAGACACTATGGTGAATGTTTAAATATATATATTTATATATATATATAAATATGTATTTATATATATTTATAATATATATATACACATATAATACATATATACAGTATATATATATATACATATAGCATATGTATATATATATATACTGTATATATATATATAGTAAACTATACATTGCCATTAATCCTCCTCAAAATACTCCCCTTCACTTCAAACACACGTATCCCATCATTCTTGCCACTTTCTGAAGCAGTTCTGGAAGTCCTCTTTTTTAAGTGCCGTTAGTTGCGCTGTCATGGCTGCCTTGATGTCCTGAATCATTTTGACTTTGAGGAAGAGCCAGAAGTGGCACAGTGCCTGATGCAGTGAATAAGGTGGATGAGGGCACACTGTAATGTTTTTATTTGACAGAAATTGCCATATACCAAAAGGGATGTGTGACATGGAACATTGTCATGATGGAGGATGATTTATAGCACACTTTAAAATACACCTTCTCTCAACCGTAGCTCACACCTAACTGACTGTACTGAACAAGTTGAAACTTGTCATACACTGTTACTAAGGTTCCATGTGCCACTTCCCATATTGAAGATCCCTGCCTTTCAGTTGGATGACATTTGGCAGCAACATTCACTGTATTTTGTGATCACAATGGGAAAGGCTCTGTGTGACACATCGCTTCTGGTATGGCAATTTCTGTCAAATAAAAATATTACTGTGTGTTCTTGTCTACCTGAGTCACCTGATTTGGCACTGTGCGAATTCTGGCTCTTACCTAAAGTCAAAATGATTCAGGATACGGAGGCAGCCACAATAGTGCAACTAAAGACACTCACAAAAGAGGACTTTCAAAACTGGTTCAGAAAATGGTAAGAACAATGGGATAAGTGCATTTGAAGCAAGGGGGAGTATTTTGAGTGGGATTAATGACAATGTGTCTTTTATTGTAATAATTTTTTTTTTTTTAATTTTAACATTCACCGTAGTTTTTGATCACACCTCGTAAATCAAAATACATTTGCGTGACATCTATTATTGATAGAAATTTTAGCCAATATTTTCAGTCTTTGCCCAATTAGGTTTCCCGTGTTTTATACCTTTTTGGTTTTTTGGGTTTTTTTCCCATTTTATTCTCAGAAAGAGGAAGGAAATATCCTGTCTTCAGTATTAAGGTTTATTTCACTGATATTCATCCAAAAGATTATAAATATAGTAAAACTCCATTTAGTAACTTCAATTAATGTTTAATAATATATAAATTCCCCAATCTAAATAGAAAAATATCTCTCAGTTTTTTGGAATGTTGATAAATGGTGTATAGTGCAACAGTCAAATATTACATATGAAGGGCCAGCTCTTATACCTCCAACCTGCTACATTTGATTGTATTCTGCTGAATTCACTACTGTACATCACACAGGCTTTCTGACTAAGAAGTTAAAAATATAAAACTTCAATCAATCTTTTAATTTTTAGTGTCCAAATATTTTAAATCCCATTTGAACTAGCCTTCTATGAAATTTTTTTAAGTTCTCCATCCTACGGCAGTGTTTATATTTCTTAAACTCCCATAGTACAGTAAATATAATAATTTGCAAAAAGTTATCCCTCATTTTAAAAATATGTCAGCTTATTTAAGCTCTCCTGATGTGAGTAGTAGTACATTGTTCATTTATTGTTTCTTTTTTTTTTCATTCCCCCACAATTAAATTATACTATTCTTCTGGGAAGAAAAGTCTTTTATATTGTTCAAGGTAACTGTCACCAAATTTGACACATAAAAATACATTAAAAAACTGTTGTATAAAATTCAAAACGTAGGGATGAGAGGTTTTTTTTTTCAATTTCCTTTTAATGTAAATAGATGTTATGGAGGCTTTTTAATTAATTTTGACAGAATGGATTATTGATGAAAAAATGGGGAATAAAGGAAACCTCTAAAAATTCTTCATGTACTATTGATCAGATACTAGTTTCACAAATGGATAGACTTATTTAATTTTGTACTTTCAACAGATTTATTATCAATGAGGGAAAAAAGGCTTTAAGTAAGAGTATATTCTGGGTATGAGATTCTGATAAATGAAATTTACATGTAAGTAAATTTACACTATAATTTTTATTATAGTAAAATTATTTGATTTTTTTTTTGTTTTGGTTTTTAAATTCTGTTAGAGGGAAATAAAACAAAATAAAAAACTTTGAAGTCAAATCTTCTCATTAGGGCCTTTTAGTTAGTAGAGTTCTTAGTGGCTTGCAAGATCTTCATTAGAGACATTAATTTTATTTCCTTAAGAATTATAAATGGAGACTTAGCGTGTGTTTAATAAGACAAGCACATTCTTTGGAATGTTTTCTTTACTTAACAATTCACTATTTAATTTTTTTATAACAAATCTCCATTTTGAACTCATATGAAAGTAAAAACATTCTTAATGTAAATACCTTAATTTATTAAAAAACAAAATAATTAACCAAATCAAAAAACAAAATTAAACCACAGGTTTGAATCTCATCTTCATAATTGTCTACATGATTTAAAGGAGTTGAATTTAAATATAATGCGGTGTTTGAAATATTTCTATTCCAGTTATGGTGAGGGAGGTGGTATTAGGCTGCCCATTTTCCTAAGAACAGCTATCAAACCTGGATAAAATTTAAGAAGAAAAAATGTGTCTCTTTGAATATGTTAGAGAACAGACAGCAGCTAAGGGTTAAGGAACCAAAATGCCAGATGTAATCAGAGATAATGAAAACACGTCTAGATGAGCTAGGTATATATTCCTAAATTTTCTTCTCAGGAAATTTGTTAATTTTAATAGAAAGTAGTTCTCTGGATATTGTAATTTTATTGGATATGTGAAACTAAAATTTGAATTTAGGGCTGCCATGGTATTCGTGACTTGAGGGGTTGGTTTCAGAGAAAAGAGAACCACAAAAAAGTAAACCATGAATTCTGCATGTAACATCCTCTTGAGGGTGTTTTGTTGTTGTTGTTGTTTTCCTAAACTGAACATCTACAGGCCAGAATGCTAAAAACATAATATGAAAAAGGTTACTGAGTGGCTAATAGGTAAGTAGAGATTTTAGTGGTTTCAGCGTGCTAGAGACATAAACACTGGAGTTGAGAGTCTACCCAGAAAGAGCGGTACTGGTAAATACCAAATGCTTTTTAGCTATGAACCCAGAAAAAGGTAAGACTTAAGACTAATGATAAGTTAGAAATAGATGCTGCCCATAGTCAATATGCTGCCAGAAGAAAATTAGTCTATTACATCATCCAGACTCTGTAATTTTTCATATCAATTTCCAAAATTCAATAAAAAATTGACAGGGATAATAGACAATAGATCTAAATGACCAAAACCAAAGAAGAATTATATAGAAAAACCTATCGGATATGGAAATAATCGGGTTATCATCTAAGGACTATAAAATAACTCCAATACATTGAAGAAAATAAATGGGTAAGAAAAGGAATAATTTTAATATATTAAAAATTATAAATACTAGAACTTAAAAATATAAGAACTGTACAAATTGTATAAGTTTGCATGCCCAGGAAACAGGAAAAATACTATTTTATGTCTAGAGTAGTCACTAAAGGAATAATTAAAGGATGGATGTACAACAAGCTAATAAGAGGACATTTCATCCCAAAATTTAAAAATTGAGATTAAGTAGAAAAATGTCCAGGAAAAGATTAAATTTATGAAAACTAACATAAAATAAATATAAAACATAAATAGCTCTATGTCCAGTAAAAATATAATTTATAATCTTTCTACAAAGAAAACTCCTAGCCTGCAGGCTTCATCTACAAATTCTAAACATTTAAGGAAGAAAAAATAATCACGTTACACAAAATTCCAGAAAATAGATAATAATGATAAAACGCATACCACCAAAATTTTGAGAGCTACGGAACCTTAGATTGTAGAAATAGACAAAGATAATACAATGAAGGAAAATTACAAATTTATCTATTTAAAGAAACTATAAAAATCTTGAACACCTTATTAGAAAGCTGGATCTAGCGATATAGTAAAAGGACAATATATCACAACTAAGTTGGATTTTCCAGAAATGTAATGGTTTATTATTTTAAAATAAATTATATCACCACATTCATAGAGGAAAGGAAATATATCAGATGTTCATTTCAATAGATGCAAAAAGAAATTGATACAAATTCAACAGACATTCGTGCCAAATACTTTTAGCAAACTAGAAATAGAACTTTGTTAATCTGTGAAGTTTAACATTAAATTTAGAGCAAACATGATATTTAATAGTAAAATATTAAAAGCTTTTCTGCAGATATCAAAAATTAAACAGGATACCTATTATCATTGCACTGCTTTTATTCAGTATTTTCACAGAAATCTTCATGACCTTCCTGACTAGTACAATAAACAAGAAAAAGAAATTAATTTTATGAGGATTTTGAAGGGAGGAATAAAATTGTCATGATTCACAACAACGTGATTGTGTATCGAGAAAAATGTATCTTATCTGAATTTCGCAATGTGACTAGATACAAGGTTAATATAGAGTAATCAATTATACTTGTATTTCTAGGAATGATCAGTACAGAAAACTAGGGATAAGTCTAAGAAAAGATGAGTAAGATATCTGTAGACATTGAGACTTTGAGGCAAGGTTTCAGTATTTTGGTTCCCTGTGTCAGTCAGTCATTAAATATGGTCTGTTTTCTGCCCTTGCACCATGATGGAGGTTCGGAGATATAACCTCCTTATGTGTTCATTTCCAAGGCAAGTCTCTGGAGAAGGGGGCAGTTGTGTGAGTCATTCACAGCTAACACTCACAGCTCTCAGTGTCTAGTGTCTGAGTTCACTGGCCTAGGAAATGAAATCTGAGAGGCATATCAACAGGGTCCCCCAAATTTGAATTTTTGCTACTTTTCTCCTGCTATAGGCTGAATCTTTATGTCCTCCCATCCAAATTTATGTGGAAAACCTAATGCTCAGTTGGTGGTAGTATGAAGTGGCTCCTGTGGGAAATGATCAGGTCATGAGGGTGGAGCCCTCATCAATGGGATTAGTGCCTTCATAAAAGAGAGTCCACAAAAGTAGCTCACTCCTTCCACTATGTGAGATTGCGATGAGAAGTCTGTGACTCATACAGGGCCCTCACTCAATTATGCTGGCACCCCGATCTTGCACTTGCAGCCTCCAGAACTGTGAGGAATAAGCTTTCTGTTGTTTCCAATCTACCTAGTCTGTGGTATTTTGTTATAGTAGCCTAAATGAACTAAGAGAATTCTCTACCACAAAAGGGTACTATTATTACTCTAAACATAATTTATTACATATTATATCAATCAATGCTTAGTTTCAGATTACAGGTAATCCTTTTTAATATACAAGAAAACATAACTTTACAAAGAAAAATGAGAGTAAATATAGGAAGAAATGTAGAGAAAACAGTGTGAGATATGAAAACAAAAATTATTGAAACTATGATGACAAAATTTTAAGAAAGTACTGTAATAATGGAAAAAATGCAAAATTGAGATTACAAAAGCATGAATAACATTGCATATAATCCTTTTAGTTTAAGGTGGCACCTGACCAACAGAATATATTCTACCAAATAGAATCCCCAAACTGCTTTTTAAATTAAGACATCTGATCATGAAAACAGAATCAAAGAAATTTTTCGCTAATTATGGATTTGAAGATATGAAATGAAAATCACCACCAGTACTGAAGCTGAAACACAATTTTGCCCCAAAGGGAAATAAAATTTGTGGAAGGGAATGAGAAGACATCTTTGCATTATGTTTCTCTGTTTCAGAGATCAGGATCTGTACTAAGAAGAAAACTTATAGTCATGCTACTCCCTTAATCCAGTAATACATTCGTGCCTTTGAACATTGTTTCTGTAATAAAGAAATATATCAATGGGTAGATACTACAACTCTTATTCTAGAATTTGAATTCAGACTAGTAATTTGTGACATACAAGTCATGGGAGTGGTACTGTCTTGAAATCTCAGTTTTTATTCAGGCTTTATGGCAAGAGGAAATTAAGTATTACTTTGCATTACTGAGGAAAAATTTCACTTTTCTCAATTCCTGTCAGAGCTAGTAGATGATCCTTTCCTCAATTCTGTAACAACATTTGAAAAATTATTGCTTGATACACAAGTTTTGGCTAGAGGCTGTATACATCTGTAGCCATCTAGCTTAAGTCCTAAGAGGAAACTCTGCTCCTTTAACCAGGAAACAGGGATAGAAACTAAGAGAAACGCCTGTTTATGGCAAAGTCCTACGGATCCCTTTTCATTCAAGGACATGTAAACAAAAATACAAAACCACAAACATGACCATGAAAGAACTCTACTCAGGTAACAGAAAAAAAGAATGCTCAAAAAACAGAACAAACTTTTTAAAACCAATTGTAAATGTAAGAAATAAATATAAGGAAAATATTTGCTTTCACTCCACAATATAATTCAAAGAATTAGGGGTTTTGTAAAATTAAAACTGGTAAAATAATAGACTAAGAGAAACAAAAAGGTCTTGTTGAGCGGATGGTAGAAATGAAAAGGCAGCCATTTTAGATAAGGCATTATTGAAAAAACTTCAGTATTATTGTGTGCACAAAGAAATACACACACAACATGACATTTAAAAACAAACAAAAACACATTAAAACAGTAAACTTCAAAATAAATTTTAGAGAAAATATTTGATGATTTGTAAGATAACTTTGCAGTAACGCTTAGAATGCAGAAGTAAAGAGTAAACAGCTGGGAAAATGTGAGGAAAGATTGATCTGTATGGAAAACACAAAAGAAAACATAACATTGTTTATGGGAGTGTTGCACATAAACTCATATATAGTTACTGGTAGCGCAAGTCAGCACGTGCATTTATTCAATAAATATTTAACACTTATGTACAATGTATGAAGTACTACTATAGATGAGTGGCATACATCAGTGAATCGAAGAGTTAAAGATTCCTTACCCATTTAAAGCTTCTGGAGTGAGGAGACAGATAAAAATACCACAAATTGAGAGTGGAAGTAGCAGAAGAAATAAGGAGATAGGAGTACACTTCATTCAGGAATGGGATGTGAGGAAAAAATTGCAGGAGATATGGTGAACTCTAAGGAGACTACTGAAAGAAGGGTAATTCACAAAGAGGAGCAAGCCATAACAAAGGCTCTGAGAGATTAGAATGTGCCTGTTGTGTAAAAAGAGTAACCAGGAGGCCATATGTGCTTTCAGTGGACTAAATGAGGAAGAAAGGGGAAGTGAGAGCTTTAATAGTGAACCATATGTGTAGACCTTGTAAGGATTTTGGCTTTTACTTTGATTGAAATGGAGAACCACTAGAGTTTTGAACAACATTTGTTGAGAGAAATTTAATAAGATGAAACAATGGATTTTAAAATGTTCATATCCGTTGCCCTAGTAATTATATTTCACAGAATTTACCCTGAAGATATAATCAGATATGCAACAATTATTTGTATGCCAAAAACCATACCTTCAGTAAATTTATTGTAACAAATGATTGGAAACAACATACTGTTTCAATAGTAGTATAATGATTTCATAAAGTGTGATTACTCTGCAGGCTCTACAAAATGTGCTTTTTTGAAAAATATTTAATAATATGAAAAATGCTTATGGAATGAAAGATGGAAAGAGTGGAGAAAAACCCGTGTAAATATGCATTTTGGCTAATAAAATTCCAATTGATATAAGCACATGAATTAATACATAAAGAGAACTTGAGGGAAATACTAGCATGGTAGGCGGATATATGTCTCTGGGTTCTGGTATTACGGGATTAAAAAATTTCTTTTTCTTTAGACACATTGCTGATTTATTTGTTTAAATTAGCATCCATATTTGAAAGCAATAATAAACCATTCTTCAAAATAAGAAAATTGATTGTGAAACAAATTACTTTCTAAAAAATCTGTGTTTGAGAGGTTAAACGTGAAATAAGCTATTTTTATGATGATAGCAAACAGAGTTCTTACTATGACCTAAATGCTTTGCCTTAATTAAGGCAATCTCTTTTCTAATCCACTGGATTCAAATTAACTTTGAGGAATAGAAGGAGTTGTAGGAATGAGTTTCATTTCATCTGTTGGATCAAAGATGCAACACACACAATGAAGATGCTTTGATAGTATTCTGATGACCCAATTTTTCATCTTTTTTCATGGGATTTTAGCTAAGTCTCTCTGATTATAATTAAAATAAAACAAAAACATTCTGCCTATTTCTGAGCATTTCCATGTTTCAGAGGTTGTATGAAACATTGACACATATTGTAACTTTTAATCTTTACAAAAGCTGTGTAAAGTAGGCATTATACATAATTTACATCTCATAAAATCGTGTCTTTGGGTGGCTACCTTGCCTTAAACATCTTAAGTGCCGGAAACATTTTGTGCCGGAAGTAGGACACAATCCAAGACATATCGAACGTTGGATCTCATTATTTTAACCACTACTGTGAACTCTTAAGGGTACAATTTTAACCCTTAAATTTCTAGATTTTCCTTACCATGCTGAGAATTTGTTCACTGCATTTATCTGCTTCATTAAATTCTATTTAGGAATATTTAATGGCCACATTGTACATTTAGAATCATATAGAATGCTAGAATCCAAAGAGACTTTGGATATCGTATCTAATCTTGTAACTCAACAGCAAAATCCATTTTAATGTACATGTGCCCTCTCAGGCATTTCCCCTTGTTCTAAGTTGTGATCTCTCCAGGCAACGTCTCTTTTGAAGTAGTCTCCTGATTCTGCTTCCTACTCGAATGAAACTGTTCTTACAAGCGTTTTCAAAGCTCATTCTATAGCTTCAAAGTGTCCTTCTAAGTCTTAGCAAATTTAATGTGAGCTTAGACTCAGGTATCTGTCTTTAGAAGGAGCAGCGATATCCTTAGAAACAAGTTTAGTTTCGTAATTGAGTACAATGTGCTCAAATGCCCATGTAAATATGTGTGCAACCTCTGAACATAAATATGGACACATGTTTATGGACACATCTGGACACGCATAAACATACACACACTTTCTCGTACTCATTCATTTAGTAGTAAGTATTTAGTGAACACCTATAACATTCCAGGCAATGTTTTGGTTGCTAAAAATACAGTGATGAGCAAGATAGATAACATCCTTCAGGGAGGATACATACCAGAAGGAGTCAAGGGAATTTGGGGAATGGAAAAGAATGGAGATTGCACAACTGCTAATAAGGCTACAGCCAAAGTAACTGTTTTGAAACTATTAATTTAACCTCATTAAGTGACATAATTTTAGTGCAAGGCCGGCCTAAGCCTGGGAAATATGCATTGTGTTATTTTGTAAAATTTTGTAGTTGAAAAGAAAGGTAAACAAGACTTGTGCTCAAGCTCCCTATTCATGCATAGGATTGCTTTCTTTAGTTTCCCCCATTGATAGGGGTTCTGCCTACTACAGCAAATAAGAACAAGAAAATATAACATAAGAAGGTATTTTTTTATCATTATAATGCTCTGTAATACATATCATCCTTCCCATTTTACATATAAAAATTTTTTGATTCTTACCTAAATTACCAGCCTGAAACATACAATTATTAAGTGTAGCACTGGGGTTAGAACATATTTGTTTCTCTTGAAACCTGGGTTTCTAAACACTACATGCCTCACTTGTCAAGTACTTCCAACTCAACAAGCTCACAATTTCCTGCAAAGATGATGCTAGATGACTCAGGAAGTAAAGCAGAGTGTCTCCACAGCCCCGGACATCAAAGTGGGCACATTACACCGTGACCAGCAGATACGCTATTAGATTGATCAATCTGTTAAAATATTTTTTAAGAGAAGTGCTAAGACAGTAGAGCTGAGGACATATTTAATGCCAAATGGAAGAAATTGGGGATGATTTCGCAAAGATTATGGCCATATCTCTTCTGTCCTTACCATGACAGTAAACAAGAGCTGACTTCCCGAGAACTTTCTGTTACACAAATCCACTCTTCCCAATCTCATAGTAGGCCAAATATGACAAAAAAAAAAAAAAAAAAAAAAAAAAAGGTCTTTCAGTAGCAGCTGTCAGGCAATAACAAATGGGAGTTGGTATGCAAATATCCTAGTTCCTTTATTCCTTAGGCAGGTTAAGTTTGAGATGGAAGTTCCACACTCACTCTGAATTTCCAACAGAATTAAGCTCCCTCCAGTAACCCACAGGGCTAATATGATTTAGTGCACTCTTTATTGTTCTTCCCTGTTCTATCCTTTCCTGTACCAGTGATTGCTGGGATTGCTATCCTACTATGCTACTTGTGTTTGAGTCCTTGACTCAGGATCTTCTTCTGGGAAACCCTAAGACTCCCCCACCCATTTCAGCCTGGACACCAGTTATCAAGAGCTTGTAGAGGCCACTGTGAGTCTCACGGTCATCTAGTAACTTCACAAAGGCTAACTCAGGCAACCAAGAGAGTAAGAGAGTAGCTGTCAGGGATTCTCCTGGAAGCCATCTGTGAATCTCAACCTTTGCGCATGTAGGGCTGCTAACTCTCCCGAGATTCATGGATTCTCCCTGCTTCTACCTGCCAGATATCACATTAATGCCTCTACTGACACTTACACCAAAGTATCCGAAAGCAGTGATTGTCATGTTGAGTTGATAACAGGAAATTCAGCATAATTTTAACCCATTTGACCATTTTTCTATACAGATGTCCCCTACTTGTCACTGTTTTCTGTTCATATCAACACCAAATTAAACATGGTGAGATTTCTAATCTCTTCTTTTACTCTTTGCCAGGAAAAATCCTACGCAATCTTCGAAGTGCAACTTTTGTTGTTCCCTTGCAGTGATGTTGGGTGGCTAGAAGAGATGTGGATAAATATCAGCTGCTTTTGAGAATTAACAGAGGAAAGTGATAAACATAAGAAAAAATTAATGACATAAGAGATAAAAAGCTGTAAAGAATTAGGACATTTATTCAAATTCATATGCCTAACTACTGACTTTCCAAATTATTTTGGAAAACTTCCATTAAGACATTAGATTTTCTGACAAGATTACTAATACTTTGCATTTCCGGACTTTTTTTTTTTTTTTTTAGTTAAAGTTTATTGGGGTGGCAATTGTGAGCAAAGTTATATAAATTTCAGGTGTACAATTCTGTAATACATCATCTATATATCACATTGTGTGTTCACCTCCCAGAGTCAGTTATTTTTGCATCACCATATATTGGATCCCCTTTACCCTCATCTACCACTCCCCTCTCCTCTTACCCTCTGGTAATCACTGAACTATTCTCTGTGTCTGAGTTTTGTTTCTTCATTTGTTTTTCTTGTTCTTTTGTTGTTTTCAGTTTTATATACCACATATCAGTGAAATCATATGATTCTCTACTTTTTCTGTCTGATTTACTTTGCTTAGCATTATAATCTCAAGATCCATCCATGTTGTTGCAAATGGCACTATTTCATCTTTTCTTATGGCAGAGTAGTAGTCCATTGTGTATATATACCACAACTAATTTATCCAATCATCTATTTCCAGACTTTCTGACCCCTTGGGAGAGTTACCATTTCCAAAGTGTTATCTTATAAACTTTATCTGTAAAATGGGATCAGACAGTGAAGATAGACAAGTTTTATCCTAACTTAGAGCTGAATGTTGGTTCAGTGACCTTCTTTGATGACTTACAAACAAAACCAACCATAAGGCCTTTCAATTAGCAAGAATAAAGTGGCCCTTTAAGAACAGTCAAATAAGTACATAGTTTCTATTGTTGGATTTGGTGACTAGATAGATGAGAGTGTCCTATTTGTGATTTTTATGTGATCTTTAAAAATAAAGTCCTACAGTAGGTTAGAGAAAGGAATTGGAAGTCAAAGCTAGGAAATATATTACCAGTGCAATGATCATACAATAAGGTAGAAGTGATCAGGGTCTCTGTCCTATCATCTGCCCTCTATATGGTGATAGTTTCAGGGCCTTGATCCAAAGTCTCTCTACTTCTTCCATTTAGAATAGATTCTATTTAAGTACATTTTTGCATTATATGTGTCTGGGCAGTGCAGGTTACCAAAAAACAAGAAGTTTTGTCCTTTACAATACATAGAAACAGGTCATGAGGCAATTGAACATTGGTTGCAGTGACTAGAAGTAATATATAAATGAATAAAATGGGATTGTTCTAGTTACAGCAGAAGAGAAATGCCAGATGTGAGGTCAACCAAGAGATGTTCCATCAATGACTATTCCAAGTAACAGGGAATTGAGTTATTTGAATGGAATAATAACTGAGACCAGTTTCATTTAACACTCAGTGAAGATGGCATAAGGTTCGACTGCCATATAAGGATTTGTAGTGTTCCTTTCTGGGGAAATTCTAAGCACTCCTGAGTTTAATGAAATTACGAAGATAATACCTGTTGAAAACACAAGTCTTAGTATACAGTTCAGAATAATCATATCCTTGATTAGAAACACACCAGAGTAAATGCCTAATGACCATGAAGCAGGAAAAAGAGGCAAGAACAGTAACAAACTTGAATGATTTTTCATCCCTACTGGATTTTTAGAATTAATGCTTTGATAAACATAATTTTAAAAAGTTGCCTGGATTCTATTTTTCTTTAATTTCCTACTCCTCCAAGAGCACATTATCTAACGTGACCAGTCTCATCTTTACTTCAACAAGATCTTAGGGTTGCTTTAGTACATTTGAGTTTTATTTATATAAACCAGAACTTTAATAACATGGAAGAGAGATCTTCTCTCATAAATTCTTATCCTTTAAAAAGACAATATATTCTCCTTTTGCCAAAATATCTTCCCTCACACTGGATTACTGGAAATCCCCCAAACATCTTGTGGTATTTCTTCTATTTATATATGCCCCGAGTACCTTAATCCTCTTGTCAGAGCATAAAGAACCACGAGGAAGTGCTCTAAAGTCAAACTCCCTTGTTTCAAATCCCAGTTTCACTATTTCCTCGTTGTATGGCATTTAGAAAATTGCCCAACTATCTAAATTTTAATGTCCTCATCTATAAATGTGGTGTATTACTAGTAGCTACTCCTAGATATGTTGAAAGATTAAATAAGAAAACCCATAGTAGAGAATTTAGCTATACCCAACTATAGCATACAAAGAATGACAATTCCTATTATAATTATTATTATACATATAAAAATTATGTCCAGGCTCTTTAAGAAAGACAAACCATTTCAAACACTTGGTCATAAGCTCTCATGATACCTTGAAGACTAATGAATATCAAGATTGAAAACAAAAGTCAAAAGCAGAACAAAGTATCAACTCCTTTAGGTCACCCGAAGATTCAATGTAAAAGATTCTAGAAACATTTAAAGGGGACAGAGTTGCTTCATCTTGGTGAGTTGGCTAAGAGTAGCAATTCTTTTCCCTACCCATGGACATATCTAAATGTAGCGACAATATTGAGAAAATTGCCCAACTATCTAAATTTTAATGTCCTCATCTATAAATGTGGTGTATTACTAGTAGCTACTCCTAGATATGTTGAAAGATTAAATAAGAAAACCCATAGTAGAGAATTTAGCTATACCCAACTATAGCATACAAAGAATGACAATTCCTATTATAATTATTATTATACATATAAAAATTATGTCCAGGCTCTTTAAGAAAGACAAACCATTTCAAACACTTGGTCATAAGCTCTCATGATACCTTGAAGACTAATGAATATCAAGATTGAAAACAAAAGTCAAAAGCAGAACAAAGTATCAACTCCTTTAGGTCACCCGAAGATTCAATGTAAAAGATTCTAGAAACATTTAAAGGGGACAGAGTTGCTTCATCTTGGTGAGTTGGCTAAGAGTAGCAATTCTTTTCCCTACCCATGGACATATCTAAATGTAGCGACAATATTGTTTTGTTACTTTTTCGTGAAAAAGATGATTTTAATCTCAGAATCTCAAAAGTAAAGGGACACTCTTTATTTCTACTTTAAGCTTGTTAGAATTCAGTTCTATACAGGACTATTACCATTAAAATTGTTATCTGACTCTAATAACTATGGCAACTTATGTCCTGAGATAAATATTTACTAGCTAGCTAACTCGTACTATTTACTGGCTATGCGACTACAGACAATTTACCTAGTTTCTCTGATTTTGTTTCCTCATCTACAAAATGTATAAACTGATCTTAATATCTTCCTTAACCTGGTATCTGTGATAATCTATAATATAGATAGTGTGTCTTGGACACACACTATGTATTGTATGTGCACTATATGTAGGCAGCATACAGCCTAATGGGCCATTCATGGTATTAGCTCCCCCAAGGATAAATATAAATATGACTTTGAATATATCAAGATATCAACATCATATCTACATCGAGATATTTATATCAAGATATCTATTTTTATATAATCTTCTCTAAAATCAGCACAGAAGCCTTACCCTGAATAAAATTGCACCTATTCCAGTTCAAATAAAAACGTGTACTTGGGAACTACATAGTGTGTGCAAGGTACGAGGCAAGATGTTATTGAGGATGCAAGGATGCATAAGTGTTCTTCTCAAAAATTTACCTTCAAATTGGAAAGACATCTGAAAATTTATATAATAATACGACAATAATAACAAGCGATGCCACAGTGCACTGTAGCATTATTTGCCTAATAAGTGTTACTATCAACGCATGAATGAGGTCTCTTCCTCCCCGGAGAAGCCAGGATAAACAAAGTTAAACCTGGTTTAACCCTTTGGGGACTTCCCATAATGTTCAGGGTAAAATCAGTATTTTTGTTGAACAAGGCCTATAATCTCTTTAAGATCTGCTTCTCTTCTCCAACTTCGTCTTCCTCCTCTCTGTCACGTGTCCCTTGTGCTGCAGCCACACATCACTCTTCTGTGGTTCTCTGATTATAACAAACTCTTTATCAAAACCTCGGTCTTCTGTCATATTGTTTCCGAAAGCGTAGTTGGAATACTTTTTCCTCCCTCACCTGCTCATCCTTCCAGCAGCATCTCAGACACCACCTTCTATGGACGGGGGTGAGTTTAGTGTCTCTCCCTTACACACCAGTGACATCCTGTGTGTGCGTCATTCCCCACAGGGTTTTACTGCAGCCTGGTTTCAGCCTCTTTGCCACTAGGATAGGAACTTGAAAGCAGATGTCTGTCTCTTTGGACCTGCATACAGAACACTGTTCTTGGCACATAGAGTGTAATAAGTGGACCTTAATATTTGATGGGCTCTTTGTCAGAACAGGTGATGTTTTGACCGGGCTGTGTATATTTAAAATGAATGGCTTATGCCTATTAACTCATAGGATGAAGAAGGCCCTGACAACAAGGAGGAGACTTAGGCTTCCACATGCGAGTTTTGGGGGGTCACAGACATTCAGTACGTAGGAGATAAAGCATGTTTATTATGGGAAACTAGATTTGTTATAATGTTTATTAGAGAAAATACCAGTTGCTACTTACAGTTATAAGCCATATCTTTCATAGAAGGATGATTTTTTTCATCTACCCTAGTGGTGATTAATTTAGCTAATATCACTAATCTAGTTCTGATTAACACAGCTGCTGAAAAAGAACTGTGAAGTCCTTAAATTCATTAAAATGAGGAAATAACTAGAGGCATATGTAATCCTTATAAAATGTATTTACAAACAGAGTCAATGTTAAAATAAACCACAGAACCTGAATATTGTCAAAATGGTGATATGTAATAAAAATAGTCTGTTAAATAATTTTGTGACTTTCTGGGTTAATCAAAGTTAAGTTAGTTTCTCTATTGCAAAGTGTTTCAGAATCCTTCATCTTTGTTATACATCTTAAGGTGAGGATAGTGTAAACTGCATTTAATAAATTCATCTGGACACAGAATCCTTTTTCACAAGCAGCTCCCAAACAATGCTGCTTGTTGGCAATGCTGATAGCAGGATACTTCCAATCTGTGTAATTATAAATTTCATGTCTTAGATGGATACTATTAAGAGTATGCTAGAGAAGGGAAAGACAAGGAGATAAACACTTTTGAAGAAAACCAAGTGGGGCTATGAGGCTTAAACAAGTTTGAACAGTCTTTTAAATCTAGAGCTAGATGGAAAATGACACATTCTATGCATTTATCCCCTCACTCCGCTCGGAATCTGAGATGTTACTCCTTTATGTAAAGTCTACACCTGCACATAAAACTAACCCTAACACCTGGTTGAATATGGATGGATGGCACATTTGCTAGTGCTGTGTTCATGACTGAGAGTGATCCAAATGTTTACATCATTGAACAATTGCACGTTGAATGGCTTGTTTCAATAGACAACTTGGGAAATTCAAATTCTAAGGTGATTAAGTAGAACTTTCTTTTTCAAGATCCCACTAGCTGAAGCATCAAATTATATTAATTATTTAATTGTCAAGGAATGTGGCCAGTTTTAATTCATATTGCCCAATAAATTGGAAAGAACACGTTCATTAAATCTTTCATTATGTGCTCATCCTTGCTATCAGAATGTTCTGACCTTTGAAAGCAATGAACGATTCAGAAATTAAACGTTTTTAAAAAGCAGTATTAAACTGTGATTGAAGATACCGAAGAGTTATTTTGATATTATTAACTTTGGGAATTTGCTACTGATTGTTATCAATTTCATCTAGCCTTTCTTTCAATAAATATAAATAAATAGAATCTAAAGTAGCTGTAAGGCAGACATATGAGCACTTTTATTGGAAATTCAAATATGAAATCTTAGGAATCTTTCTAAATCAAATACCATGGTATAAGAGTGAAACAAATTCTGAACTGTGAATCATAAAATCTAGTCAAATGTCAAAAGTCAGGATTTTTATCCACCAATTTCTGTTACCTCTAATTTTTATTTACCAAATACCTACATGGAAGAGATAAATGCTCAATAATCTTTTGGGTAATTGGTGGTTTTATTCAAGGGCTCACAGCACTTTTAGGTATAAACACATATAAATAACAAATAGTACAAATGTTTAAATACAGAATATTCAATGGGATGACATCACAGAAGAAATGTTATATGTGGATTTCAAGGAAGACTGCAAAGCGTGGTATTTTAGTTGGGTCTTAATACATAACTAGGGCTTCACAAGGGGAAATAAAAGGTGGTGGGGTGGGATGAATGGAGGAAAAACGGGATTGCCAGATTAGGCAGATAAAAACATAGGATGCCTTTGGGAGTCTTTTGTTCTATTTGGCATTCCAAATTGAGAGGAAACAATACACACTTACGACTGATTGACATTAAATTGTGTATTTAAAGGGTAATCCAAAACAATACAACTTTGAGTTTATCAGTGGTGTGGAATGCCAAGCTACCTTTATATAGTGAAATAGGAGTCAATGGGGCTCAAAACATATGGTTAAAAAAAATAATAATACATTTAGAGTTACCATTATGGAGAATGGAAACAATTACTTAGTACCTACTAAAGGATTTTCCTCATTGCATTGTATTTTCAGCAAATTAGAAACTATCTCTAATATTATTTCAAATATCCATATACTTGATATAATGTAAGAACATATATATAGTTGTAACTATATAGATGCTTCTTATATATTTTATTTACATTATGTATACCCAATTTTATTTTATTGTGAAATTAATATATATGCAATATAGGAAATTTTAAAGTACATACTACATAAATATAAGGACAAAGTATTCACATCAACACACAGAAATAATGTTTTATTGTTATAAGTAAATATGCAGATCTATAGATTAATGTTATATACATATATAGGTGTAGATAAGATTACATTTTGAATTTTATACAGTGCTTCTTGCATTTAATATCTCAGAGAAAGCATTTTATTTTATCAAGTAATATGAAAATATTTTCAATAGCTACATAGAGTAATATTGTTTGTATTGATCATTTCTTAAGCAATTCCTTGTTACTTAAGGTTTTGAATGCTTTTCAGCTGTGCACTGTCATAAATATTATTGCAGTAAAAATCCTTTAGTGTAGAATTATTGTTTACAGTTTTGATATATTCTTAGGATGAATTCCAAAAAGCATAATTAGTTGGTTAAAGCATATGCATCCTTTAGATCTCTGGATTTATTTTGCCAAGTTGCTTTCTAGGAAAGTTTTATGAATTTAACTTCTTCTAAGAGTATAAGTGAGTATTTGCTTCATTGTAAATACACAAATATTTTGTATTCTTAAAAATTATTGGCTATTTTTAAAATTTGAATTTCATTGTTTACTAGGAAGTTTCAACATTTTATGCTAGAGGAGGCATATGTGCTTCTAATTTTATAAATTATCTGCTCATATCTCCTTTGTTTTCTATTAGGCTATTAGCTTGTATTTTTGTTAATGATTTGCAATGAACATTAATATATTAATGTTTTTTACTCTTCATCATATCTTTTGCGATATAGTTCCATGTTTTACAATTGCTTTTTGCAATAATAAGGTATAAGATATAGAGTAACTTTAAAGTTTTATGTAGTAAATTTGTTTCAATAATTTATTTCTTCATTGCTTGTAAGCACAGACTAGGTCTCTCTAGCCAAAAAGTAGATGGATAAACATTTAATACTTCTAATGTCTTATTTCATCTCTGCCTCTCTCTCTCTCTCTCTCTCTCTCTCTCTCTCTCTCTCTCTCTCTCTCTCTAACTCAGAACCATTTGAAATGTATTTTCGTGTAAAATCTGAGGTACGATATAATACTCTAATAATTTAGGATAGCTAACTTTCCCAACGTATTTAATTTATTGACAAGATTTTCCCGTCCCACTTTAGTTTGCAATGTGTTAGTTTTTAATATATTGAGTTGATTTGGACATAAACATTGACATGTAATCTGATTTGGGACCATCTATTATGTTGCTTTCATTTTACTGAGCCAGTTTCACGCTTAGTAAAGTTGACTAATTTGTGTAATATCAGGTGGCTACGGGGCCACCATCCTGACTCTCTCTTTGATACCATTATGCTTAAATGTCCAAAATTATTTCACTGTTGATTTATTTTCCAGACAACCTTTTGTATAGTTTTGTCAACTCCTTTTTTCCAAAGGAATCTTATTGAGATGATATCAGGACCATAATCTGATAAGAACTAAGAATTTTGAAACAGGTGTCTCTTCAAAGAACATAATAATAACAATAACTAACATTTATTGGATGTCTATTATATACCATTATTCTAAGGCATTCTCATTTACTAACGCCCTTAAAACCAAATGCACTCACGTCCTTGGAGATTTTACTGAGTTTCAAGGGTTTGAGTGTACTTTCTATGATAACACCCACAGTTGCTTTTCCAGTTATGAGCACCCTCCTGAACACTGTAAAATGTATCACCTTCCTATGCAGCATCTCTTCTTGGATGATTAACAGGCATTTCAAACTTGACATACCCCAAATTGGGCTTCACTGCTTTCTTCTGCATTGCAGTTAAGGGCTCCATTTAAACACTTGCAGTCCTAATTGCCTCTTCTCTTTCTCTCATACTACACATTTAATCTATCATGTGCTCTACTTCCATAACATATCCCCAAATATATCCATCAAAGGCTCTA